>NC_136980.1:720000-940000 GCF_032717465.1 Coenobita brevimanus | reverse complement strand
TACTATTACTGTTATTAATACTAGTCATTTTATTATTATTATTATTATTATTATTAGTAGTAGTAGTAATATAGTAGTCGTAGTAGTTTTATTATTATTATTATTATTATTATTATTTAACGAGCGAAGGGGTTAGGGTAAGCTGTATCTAATCCCTCCAGTTCGAAAAGTCTCTCTCTCGCTGAATAAAATCGTCTGAAGGTAGCAAGAATAACAATAGGAAATGCCTTGTGGGATTGAAAGGGTTGAAATAAAGGGAAGAAATACAAGGGTTAATGTACAGACTTTTTATGTCAGCCAGGAGTATTTAGTATGTATGAATCTCTCTCTCTCTCTCTCTCTCTCTCACACACACACACACACACACACACACACACACACACACACACACACACACACACACACACACACACACACACACACACACACACACACACACACACACCTCGTAAACCTTTCAGTAAATGCCAGACCTTTACTACAGCTTTCAACCCTCCACAGCCAGGGCGTCACTTCCATCAGCACAACCTCCCTCACGTCAGTCTGCTCGATCTCTAGCGTCAGATTCTTTTATTCGTCCGCAAAAAGGCTTGTAGTTTACATCCTTTGGTACAATATACATTTTTCCACACCGTCTTGTTTAATTGCGTGTTTTGTGCGTTTAACCCTGAATCCTACTCTATACCCAGAAAATCCACGAATCTTTTGCGGTTGACTATATTTCTCTTCACAGTGTACAACTTTCAGAACAATGTACTGTACAGCTCTACATAGTGTACGTCCTTCACCACATGTAACCGTAAGCCCTGTACACATATTTATAACCACAAAAATCTATCAGGCTTTATTTTACGCACATTTCCATTAACACAACTTTTATTACGGGTCTTTATTACATCAGCGTGCGGTGGAGGGATGCATAACGTGCTCTTATGCCTTTCATTTAGACGTGAACTCGATACCACACACTGGCTATGGGAACAGTGCTAATCCCGTTTCTGTCCAGCTCTCAAATGCAAGAGTTAATCGTAGCTCTCAGTCCTTTATGTATGGAGCAAGCCAGCTCTGGAACTGTCTGCCTCTGTCTGTATTTCCTACTGCCTATGATCTCCAGTCTTTTAAACGCAGTGTGTTCTGGCATCTCGAAACGAACGGGTCTTGAATTTGGCTGTCCTGAGTATGCCACAGCTGCCAGACACTTACCAGCTGTGGCATAACAGTTTTCTTCATCATCATCGTCACCACCACCATCACCACCACTACATAACACCTTTTACTTCCAGCACAGAACACACCACCCCAAAACCTCCAACTAAAAACGTTATTACTTTCAGCCTTCAAGGCAGCCTTCAACCCAGCACCCATATCACAGCCCAACACCTCCATTAAAACACACAGCACCTCCAGCCTCCAAGACAGCTTACATCAGAACACAACACCTAACTTCAGCTCAGCCTCTATCATAACTCAGAGCCAATACCTCCAGTCTCTACACAACACTTCCAGCCTCCAACACAGCACATCCCACCTCCAGCACACAACCTCCGACCGTCAGCACAGCACATCCTGCCTCCAACCTCCAACCGTCAACCCTTCAGCACAGCACCTCCTACCTCCTTCACAACACCATCTTCAACACAGCACCTCCAGCCTCCAACACAGCACCAGGCACAGCACCTCCCGCCTCCATCACAACACCGTCTCCAACACAATACCTCCTTCCTTCATTACAACACCATCTTCAACACAACACCTCCTTCCTTCATCACAACACCATCTTCAACATAACATCTCCAGCCTCCGTCACAACACCATCGCCAACACGGCACCTCATACCTCTACCACACAACTTCCAACACAACACATCCTACCTCCAGCACAGCGCCTCCAACACAAAACACCTCTAACCCCAGCTCCGCACCTCCAATTACCAACACAGCACCTCTAGCCTCCATCACAACACCATCGCCAACACAGCACCTCATACTCCACCACACAGCTTTCAGCACAGCACATCCTGCCTACAACACAACACCTCCAGCCTCCAACACAAAACACCTCCAACCCCAGCTCCGCATCTCCAGTTTCCAACACAGCACCTCCAGCCTCCAACACACCATCGCCAACACGGCACCTCATACCTCCACCACACAACTTCCAACACAGCACATCCTACCTCCATCACGACACCAACAGCACCTCCAGCCTCCATCACAACACATCTCCAACACAGCACATCCATCGTCCAACACAGCACCACACAGCCTCCCAGCACAGCCACAGTGTTCATCCATGACCCAATTTGCATTCCTGGACAGCCGACAGGACCCCAATAGCTGTCTCCAGTCTGACGGTACATGAACCACTCACAGACAGCAGCGGCCATTACCTCCCTACCCTGCTCTGGGCGCGCTTGTTTTCACCCTGGCGCGGTTGGGTTGGGTTATTTTAAAGGCTGGGTTAGGTCTTGATTCGGTGAGGTGTGGCCTAGTTTGGTTGGGCTGGGTGAGGTTGTGTTTTGTTAGGTTAAATTAGGTGAAGTTGGGTTAGGATAGGTTAGGTGAGGGGAGGTCGGTTAGGCGAAGTTGGGTTAGGGTAGGTTATGTGTTGATTAGCTTAGATTGAAGCTGTAGTACGTCAGATTATAATTATTATGTTATTATTATTATTATTAGGATAGGTTATGTGTTGATTAGATTAGGTTAGATTGAAGCTACAGTACTTTAGATTATTCTTAGTGTGACTGGTAAAATATATGGTAGAATACTCATTGATAGGGTTAGGCATATGACAGAGGAGCTAGTTGGAGAAGAACAAGGGGGATTTAGGAAGGGAAAAGGATGTGTAGATCAGATATTTGTTCTAAGATGTTTAGTGGAGATGTATCTAGAGAAGGGAAGGAAAGTGTATGCTGCCTTCATGGACTTGGAGAAAGCTTATGACAGAATAGATAGGCAAGGTATGTGGAAGGTATTAAGAATATATGGAGTGGAGGGGAAATTGTTGAGTGCTGTGAAGAGTATGTACGAGGGATCTAGGGCTACGGTGCGAGTGGATGGTGAGCTGAGTGAGTTCTTTGATCTCAATGTGGGACTGAAACAGGGTTGAGTGATGTCTCCATGGCTGTTTAATGTATACATGGATGGGGTCGTAAAGGAGGTGCAGGGTAGGGCAGTGGATGTGGGGGTGGCCCTAATGAATGAGGGTGAGATTTGGAAGCTTCCGGTGTTGCTGTTTGCTGATGATACAGTATTGTTGAGTGAAGATGAATGGGAGTTGCAAGGTTTGGTGAATGAATTTGGGACAGTGTGTAGGAGGAGGAAGCTGAAAGTTAATGTAAACAAAAGTAAAGTTATGGTGTTTGAGAGGAATGAAGTCACAGAGTGTGCAGTGAGGTTGGATGGTGAGGATATGGAGAATGTGAGTGCATTCAAGTACTTGGGTAGTGTGATGAGTAAGGATGGAACTTTGGGGGATGAAGTACGTGAAAGGGTACAGCAGGGAAGAAAGGTTGTTGGTACACTGAAAGCAGTGATGAGAAATAGAGAGGTGAGTATGGAAGTTAAGAAGTCACTGCATGATGGTATTGTGATCCCTACCCTGACGTATGGAAGCAAGGCGTGGACCTTGCAAGAGGGGAACAAGTCAAGAGTGAGAGCAGTGGAAATGAGTTACTTGAGAGGAGCATGTGGAGTGACGTGGAGGGACAGGTTGACGAATGAAGAAGTGAAGGAACGTTGTGGGGTAGATGTGGATGTGGTTGAAAAGATTAGTAGAAATACACTGAGGTGGTTTGGACATGTGGAGAGAATGGAGAATGAAAGACTGACTAAGAGGGTGTATGTAGGTGAGGTGGAGGGAGGGAGAGGGAGGGGTAGACCGAGGATGAGGTGGAGGGATGGAGTTGAGAGGTATATGAGGGAGGAGGGGGTGAGTTGGGGGGAGGGTAGTCAAATGGTGGGTGACAGAGTGACTTGGAGGCGTTTTGTCTGCGGCCACCCTTTGCGGGATTAGGGCGTCGGGCTATAGATAGATAGATAGATTATTATTATTATTATTATTATTATCATTACTGTTATTATTATTCTCCTACCGGTCAGATCGGTTGGGGACTATACTGTAGGTTTGCGCGGTTCCGTCAGTCCATCCGCAATTTCGTGTCCGCTCTTGAACTCCCACATGCATGGACAGATGTTGACATACCTTCACACAACTGTTCCCCATAACATGACGGTGTGTCGCGCGCAACAACCAGCCATCTACCCCCAAGGTCAAGTACATATGTAAGGTCATCATCCTGTAGGGGACTTCTTATTGCATGGCAGTAATGGATTCACTTCTTATTGTGACGTATTTTGTGTTGTTAGATGTGGTTTAGTTTAGCTAGACTACATTAAGGATTAGGTTGAGTTTAAAGTAGCTTACGAATTTCATGGATTCCTGGTCTGATTAAGTTATATTTTAAGTCCTGGATGAGTTTGGTTTACCGTATTTTATTAGGTTGATAGGGTTGGGTAAGGGGTGGATCAGGTTAAGTTAAAGGATGCATTGGATTAGGTTAGGCTTTGTTACATTTATTATTTTATTACATTGTAGTTTGTGTGGGTAATTACAAGGAGATCGAAGAGAGAAAAGTAAAAGTTGAGGAAGAGAGGGAAAAGTTCAGAAAAGAGCGACGAGGGGAAAATGTGTAGTAATGAGGGGAAACGTATCAGGAAGAAATTAACGTGAGGGAGTAAAGGTTTGTGAAGAATGGAAAGAGGGGGAGAAGGTGTAGGGGGGGAGATGAAAAGGCGAGAGAGAGAGAGAGAGAGAGAGAGTGTAGGAATAAAGGAAGAGTTAAAACCGAAAAGAGAAATGTCCAGGAAAAGAGAGGAAAGGTTAAAGTAAGACATGGAAGAGAGAGAGAGAGAGAGAGAGAGAGAGAATAACACCATACAAAACAGAGCACTACATAAAGGATTAAAAAAAAATCACATTACTTCTTGCAAGGTTTTTGTGAATGGTATCGGATATTTGAGAGAGAGAGAGAGAGAAGAGGGATATTGCAGTGTTCCTGTTGATATTGTCGGCAGTATTGTAGTGTGGAGATTGTAGAGTTAGGGGTTATTGTAAAGTGTGGGTGTGAAGATTGTAGTATTTGGTACATGTGTGGAAAGTATTGTTATGTATGAGATGACTACGGAGTGGGTGTGTTATTGTTGTGTATGGGTTTATTATTATTATTATTATTATTATTATTATGGTAGCAGTAGCAAATAGCAATTGTAGTAGTGGTAGTAGTAGCAGCAGCAGCAATAGTAGTAGTTGTAGTGAGAGAGAGAGAACGACAGTGTTGATAATGATGCTAATGATAATGACCATGACGATGAAGGTCATGATGGTGAAAATTATGACGAGACGGAATCATGACAGACGAAGGGGGGGGGGAATCATGAAACCATAATTTATTGAGCTAAACGTTTTTGCATTATTATTATTTTTATTTTATGTTCGAAAAACTGTGTGTGTGTGTGTGTGTGTGTGTGTGTGTGTGTGTGTGGAAGCCATGTGTATGTTGGGTTATTTCAAGTGAATGTTCCTTTGTTTTTGAATCCTGTGTTGTTGTTGTTATTATTATTATTATTATTATTATTTTTATTATTGTTATTGTTATTATAATTATGGTATTTCTATATGGTAGGTGGGTATTATTATTATTATTATTATTATTATTATTATTATTATGGTATTACTGTATGGTAGGTGGGGATTATTATTTTCATTACCCATAGTAACAACATTAAATACAGACCAGAAGTAAACACCAAGAGGGATTTAATTCAGGATGTTTATTAAATATTATTATGGCTGCATAAATCGTTGCCTGCACACTCAAAAAGTTTATTTTGCTTTTTAGCTGAGAGAGAGAGAGAGAATGGCATGATTGAGCGGGTTTAAAAAGAAAATGGGATGTTTAACAGCATAAGAGAGAGAGAATGGCATGATTGAGCGGGTTTAAAATGAAAATGAGAGGTATAACAGCATAAGAGAGAGAGAGAGAGAGCCTATCAGTGTACGCCGTTGCCTTTGTTTTGCAGATATCAGCTTTGCCTGTATGCATGGTTTTACTTTAGTCATGTATGTATGTATATGTATGCATGTGTGTGGTTTCGTGTGTGTGTGTACAGGATATGAATTTAAAGGGAGTGTGTATGTATTTGTATATTCCCGAGGTGTGTGTGTGTGTGTGTGTGTGTGTGTGTGTGCTGCGTCACGCCCACACGGCTCAGGGGAGGCTGTGTCAATAGTGCTTGTTGAGTGCCTGCCTGCCTGCCTCGCCCTGCCTCACCCAACCACCTTCTGCCTCACCCTGTCTGCCTACCTCTGTCTCACCTTACCTACCTTTGCCTCACACACTCGCGACGTGTCATCCTAAACCTTCACATACTCTACTTCATCCTGCCTCACCCACACACCCTCTGCCTCATCCTGCCTCACCCTCCCCACCCACACACCCTCTGCCTCATTCTTCTTCATCCTCCCCACCCACACACCCTTTGCCTCATCCTGCCTCACCCTTACCACCCACACACCCTCTGCCTCATCCTGCCTCACCCTCCTCACCCACGCACCCTCTTCTTAATCCTGCCCCACCCACACACCCTCTGCCTAATCCTGCCCCACCCACACACCCTTTGCCTCATCCTGCCTCACCCTCCCCACCCACACACCCTCTGCTTCATCCTGCCTCACCTTCTCCACCCACACTGCCTCATCCTGCCTCACCTAGTCTCCCTCTCCTTTACTTATTTTCCCTGCCTCACCTCTGTCTCATTTCATACCCTGCCTTCTACCAAACCATCTCACCCTGCCTCACCTTTTTACACTCTAACCCTACTGCCTCACTCTTCATCACTCTTCTTCTCCCTGCCTCACTCCTCCCTGATTCCTGCCTCACCTCTCACACTCTCTTTTCTCTCTCTCTCTCTCTTTTTCTTTCATCCTTCTTCCTCGAACACCTGAACCATTCACTCAGGCCTCTTTCATGCACTGGTCTTTCTTTCATACTTTGCTCTTTCTCACGCGCTTTAATCCCCCCCCCTCTCTCTCTCTCTCTCTCTCCTTTGTTTAGTTCTTCCAACATCCTTTCAGCACTATACTCTACCTACTTTCTTTGCCTTTCCTTCTGTCTTTCTTTTTTAAACTCTCTCATTTCCCATTTTCTCATTCCTCTTCTCTCTTGCTCAGTCTTGTCATTTTTTCTCTTCTTCTCCTCCGTCTGTCTCCCTTTCACACTTCCCCGCTTCTGTCTTTTCATCCGCTTTCTCTATCGCTTGTACGTGTGTGTGTGTGTGAGAGAGAGAGAGTGTGTGTGTATGTGTGGGTGGTGGGTATATTTTTCCTCTACCCATTCCCTCAGGCTTCCTCAACCTCCCCTTTCTTTCCTCTGGCTCTCCTCTTCTCTCCTCTCTCCTTTCCTCTCCCTCCCTCCCTCCCACTCCTGTTCCTTTCATCCCTCCATCTTTCCCTCCGCCTCCTCTTCTCTTCCATCGCCCCTCACACCCTCTCCCCCCCCTCCCTCCCTTTCTTTCCTTTGGCTCTTCTCTCCCTCCCTCCCTCCCTCCCACTCCTGTTCCTTTCATCCCTCCATCTTTCCCTCCTCCTCCTCCTCTTCTCTTTCATCGCCTCTCTCTCTCTCTCTCTCTCTCTCTCTCTCTCTCTCTCTCTCTCTCTCTCTCTCTCTCTCTCGTAACTCCGGTTAATGAAGGGAATCTGGAGCACTCTGACCAGCTCCTTGTTCTCTCCACTCCCTTCATCTCCTTTCCTCCCACTCTCCCTTCCTTCCTTCATTTCTCTCCACTTGTTCACCCACCTTTCTCCCCATTCTTGTCATCTACTCTCCACTCATCCTTCAGCTTTCATCTAGTTCCTCTTCCTTTCTTCTCTCATTCCATCTCTTCCCTCCCTCCCCCCTTTTTTTTTCTCCCTCCTTCTCCTCCTTTTTTTTCCCCTCCTCCTCCTCCTCTCGTCTTTTCTCACTTAATTCTCACTCTCTCTTTACCTCCACCAGCGAAGTTGGAGGAGGGTATGTATTCATCCTACGTCTGTTTGTGGACAAGATACCTGCAAAAGTTATCACATTTCAGTTAAATTTGGTGGATAGGTGGGCAGTGGGTCAAGGAAGAGTTGATATGTTGAGGGAGGATGTTAAAAGAGCAGACTAAAACCGTAGAATTTATTGTGTGGGTTCGTAAAAGAATTCGTCTGCCAAGAGGAATGACATCAGTAAACGGTATATTTTATTGGCGTTGACGGTGGTATGCGCTCTCTGTAACTTTCTCTTTTTATCCCTCTCCATCCTTCATTCCACCCACCCTTTCTCTTCTCTTCTCCCCCCTCCCTCTTAACTCTGAGTAATGAATCTAGAACACCCTGACCACATCCCATGTTCTCTCCACTGGGCTGGGAGCGAGGGAGGGAGGAAGGAAGGAAGGATGGATGGATGGAAGGAAGGGAGGGAGGAAGGAAGGAAGGAAAGAAAGAAAGAAAGAAGGTATGTAGGTTAGTAGGAATGAAGGTTTATGTGAAAGCAACTTAAGTATTGTAGAAAAGGAGGCAGAGGGGTAGGAAGGGAGGAAAGAAGGAAGGAAGGAAGGTATGTAGGTTGGTAGGAAGGAAGGTTTGTGTGAAAGCAACGTAAGTATTATAGAAAGGGAGGCAGAGGGGTAGTGACGGAAGTAGGTAGGTAGGCAGTAATGAAGGAAGATGAGAGTGGATCGGTGATGAGAGTATGGTGAACTGATAGATAAAAATAAGTGAAGAAAGAATTACTTGATAGATACGAGGAACAGGGAGAGGAGGAGAATTGAATAAAGGAAGAGAGATGAGAAGAGGAAAAGAGAGAAATGGAAGGAAAGCAGAAATTGTAATCAGTAAATTGGGGGGGGGGGGGTTCGAGGAAGAGGGAAGGTGGTTGATGGGAAGTGATGTGTGAAGGAGTTTAGGGGGGGGGAGAGAGAGAGAGGAAAGGGAGGGGGGGTGCTAAGTAGTAGAGGAAAATGATGAAGAAAGATTAAAGAGATGGAGAGAGGAAAAGAGGAAAGGTGCAAAGAAAAGTTAGATGAGTAGAATAGAGAAAGACAGGGAGAGAGACGATAGCGAGAAGAGACATCAAAATAAAGAAGAATTAAAATGAATAGTTGTTCTGATTGTAAAGAATGGATCTGACAGCAATCCCTTTCATACGCTTGTCCATCCGCCTGTCTGTTAACCTGTCTGTCTGTCTGTATGAGGATGTGTATTGATGTAGTCCTTCTGTTTGTTGTTGTGTTTGTATTCTCTCTCTCTCTCTCTCTCTCTCTCTCTCTCTCATTCCAAACCGTACTAGCAAAAGTCATTGCTTCTTTCCTGTGTGTGTGTGTGTGTGTGTGCGTGTGTGTGTGTGTGTGTGTTTGTGTTTGTGTGTGTGTGTTTGTGTTTGTGTGTGTGTGTGTGTGTGTATTTTTCTTTACCTTACGGTCCATCTTTCTTCCATGCTTTCCTATTTCTCTCCTCATCTACTTCTTCCCTTCTCTCCTGTCCGTCCACCATAATATTTCTTCTTCATTTTCTTCATAACATCAGTTTTTCTTTCTTTCAACTTTCTTCCTTCCCAACTTCTGCCTTCTACCCTTCATAACCTCTCACCTTTTCCTTTTCCTTCGTCTCTTCTATTCTTCTGGCCCATCCTCCATTTCTTCTGTCATTTATTCGTCCATCCTTCCTTACTTCCATCCATCCATCCATCCATCCATAAATACCGGTACATACATCCTTCCTTTCTTCCCTCCCTCCATCCATCCTCCCTCCCTCCCTCCCTCCCTCCCTTCCTTCCTTCCTTCTTCCTTCTTCCTTCTCCCTCTCCCTCCAATCTTTCTTCCCACCTTCTTGTTTCTCTCCCTCTCACCTTTCTTCCTTATGTTGCTTCTTCCCTCCCTTTTCTACCTTCCTTCACGTTCCTATCCTCCCTTACTCTCCTCTCTCCTTCACTTCCTCCCTTCTTCTCTTCTCTTTTACTTCCTCCCTTCTTCTCTTCTCTTTTACTTCCTCCCTTCCTGTCCTCTCTTTCACTTCCTCCCTCTCTGTCTTCTCTCTTCCACTTTCTCCCTCTCTGTCTTCTCTCTTCCACTTTCTCCCTCTCTGTCTTCTCTCTTCCACTTTCTCCCTCTCTGTCTTCTCTCTTCCACTTCCTCCCCTCTCTCCTTCTCTTTCACTTCAGTCTCTCCTCTCCCGTCCCACCGCCTGTGTGTCTGACCAGTGGCATGAAGAGAGTTGAATGAGGTCGTATGTTTTAAGTGAAGTGACTAACATGTTAATTTTAGGGCCGCCTGGGCTAACTCACTTACACGAGAGAGAGAGAGTGAGAGAGAGAGAGGTCAGGAAGATGAGTGAGTGAATTTAGGGAGAAGAGGAGAGAGAGGGGGGGAGGCCAGGAAGATGAGTGAGTAAATTTGTGTGTGTGTATCGAGAGAGAGAGGGGAGGTCAGGAAGATGAGTGAGTGAATTTGTGTGTGTGTAGGGAGAAGAGGAGAGAGAGGGGGTGAGGCCAGGAAGATAAGTGAGTAAATTTGTGTGTGTATGTATCGAGAGAGAGAGTGTACGCAGCCCTTACGGTTCTCAGTAGGTGTCTGGCTATAATGAAATTGCTTTTCTAATTACGCTACCGTTTGCTTATTAATTACGGGAGAGAGAGAGAAGAAAAATGATAGTGGAGAAAGATCAGAACAGAGTGAGAATCAAAATTAGAATAAGATTAATTGAAAAAGAAAAGAAAAAAAATGGAAGGAGGCCGAAGGAAAAAAAACTGAAAAAAGGCTGTGGAAAAATAAGACAAGGATAGTTTAAAAAATGCCTATTGGAACTTAATATTTAAAAGTAAGAATTATTGGCATTTTGGCGATAATTTTGTACATGTTGAAGTTAGAATTATTGGCTTCTGGTGATAGTTTAACATTTATATAAAGAATAGTTAGAATTATTGGAATATGGGTGATAATTTTATGTATTTTAGAAGCTTGAATTATTGGCCTTTTGGTGATAGTTTTACCTTTGGTGATGATTTTATATACAGTATTTAGAAGTTTGAATTATTGGCATGTTCGTGGGTTTTACATTTTCACTTTTCTGAGACCTACCCGGACCATTTATAGTATTAATAGTAGATTATATTGAGGGTGGTAAATTTGATATGGATTTGAAGTTAACCCTTTCACCTCCAGGGGTTGGTTTTAAGCTGAGTAAAATCGTCTGGCGTTATACCGTCAACCAGTGTATAATTAACAGTAGAAGGATTGATTGAGAAGGGAATTAAAGGAAATATTGTGGGATTTAAGGAGATAAGATAGAAATTAATGAAAAGTTAATAACGGATGAGAGGCAGTAAGAGATAGGAAGGATGAGGGTGAGAGATGGAATGAGAGAGAAGAGAAGAGAAGAGGGGAAGTAAGAGATAGGAAGGATGAGAGGGAGAGATGGAATGAGAGAGAGGAGAATAAAGGAAGGGAAGAGGGGAAATAAGAGATAGGAAGAAGGATGAGAGAGAGATGGAATGAGAGAGAGGAGAAGAGGGGAAGTAAGAGATAAGAAGGATGAAAGGGAGAGATGGAATGAGAGAGAGGAGAATAAGAGACGGGAAGAGGGGAAATAAGAGATAGGAAGGATGAAAGAGAGAGAGAGAATGAAAGAGAGGAGAATAAGAGAAGGGAATAGGGGAAGTAAGAGAGAGGGGGAGATGGAATGAGAGAGAGAAAAGAATAAGGGAAGGGAATAAGGGAAATAAGAGATAGGAAGAATGGTGAGAAATGGAATGAGAGAGAGGAGAATAAGGGAGGGGAAGACTCGAAAGGAAAGAGAAGGAATATAGAAATAAGAATAAGGAAAATGAATAGGGTAAAACTGAGGTGAAGGGAGAGGAAAGGATAGAGAGAGAATTGGAGGAGGGAGGAGGATGAGTAGGGAGGTAATGCAACTTTATGAGGCTGTGGAGGTGGAGTTATATGTGGGTAATAACGGAGGTGAGAGAGAGAGAGAGAAAGGAAGGGAGAGAAGTGTGTGAAAAGGGTAAGAAAAATGCAGAGAAAAATAATGCTATCAAAACCAGGAGACGCGAAGTGTTGAAGAGAGAGAGAGAGAGAGAGAGAGAAGCTTTTAGAATTAGAGAGGGGGAAGGGAGAGAATATGAAGGATGTAAAAAAAAATGAAGAAGGGAAGGAGAGGAGAATAAATGAGAGAGAGAGAGAGCGCCAATTTCCTAGGTATACAGATCACACTCACCTTACGATCCAAGGAAGGTGGTTGGGGCCTAATTTAATGGAGCACTGCAATTTTATGGTGTAATTTCATCGGAGAGAGAGAGAGAATTTGCTTTAATGTATGAGGTGGGGAGAGAGAAGAAGAGAGTGGTAAACGGCGAAGAGAGGGAAGAAGGTAAGGAAGGAATAAAGAAGAGAGAGAGACCCACTCTTACCAATTCATGTATCATCATAACCTAATTTACGCCCTCGTATTTGTTCAGGCAGTTTCCCGCAACATCTCTTTCCCACAAATTCTCAATAGCTGTAAAGAAGTGGAATTTGGTCCATTGAATTACTGGTTATTTTTATTTATCGTTTACTTCGCCGTTTTATTTTTGGTTTTGGATTGTACTCGTGTCGTTTATTTTATTTATTAATCCTATAGGTTTGCGCGGCTTCGTCAGTCCGTTCGCAGTTTCGTGTTCGCTCTGTAACTTCCACATGCATGGACAGATTTTGATATAACTTCACGCAACTGTTCCCTATACCATGACGGTGCATCGCGTGGAACAACCAGTCATGTACTCGCAAGGTTAAGTACATATGTATGGTTATCATCCGGTAGGGGACTTTGTAGTGCATGGTAGTACTTCATTCATTTGTTTTAATTTCTTGTGGGATATACCTGTAGAGTTAGAATGATGGTGATGTTGATAATGATTGATGATGATGGTGGTGATGTTGGTAATGATTGATGATGGTGGTGATGTTGATTGATGATGATGGTGGTGATGTTGGTAATGATTGATGATAGTGGTGGTGATGTTGATAATGATTGATGATGGTGGTGATGTTGATAATGATTGATGATAATGGTGGTGATGTTGATAATGGTGGTGATGTTGAAATGATTGATGATAATGGTGGTGATGTTGAGAATGATTGATGATGGTGATGTTGATAATGATTGATGATGGTGTTGTTGAGAATGATTGATGATGGTGATGTTGAGAATGATTGATGATGGTGATGTTGATAATGATTGATGATAGTGGTGGTGATGCTGATAATGATCGATGATAATGGTGGTGATGTTGATAATGATTGATGATAATGGTGGTGATGTTGATGATGATTGATGATAATGGTGATGATAATGATTGATGATGGTGGTGGTGATGCTGATAGTGATTGATAATGGTGGTGATGTTGATAATGATTGATGATGGTAGCAGCTCTTCCTGTTGCTAGATATACTCACCATATTTTTTGGGGGGGTTTGTGTGTTATGTCTTACCCCCTCCTTGGCCAGTATGATTAAGATGATGATGATGATGGGTATGATGGTAATTAAACTTTTGCTATTTGTGATGATGGTGATGATGATGGGTATGATGGTAATGAAACTTTTGGTGGTGATGGTGATGATGATGATTTATGGTGATAGTGATTTGTGGTGATGCTGACGATGGTGATGATGATTTGATGGTGATGCTGATGCTGATGATGATGATTAATGGTGATGCTGCTGATGATGATGATTTATGGTGCTGTTGCTCATGATGATTTGTGATGGTGGTGGTGATGATTTGTGATGGTGGTGGTGATGATTTATGGTGATGGTGATGATGATTTATGGTGATGGTGATGATTTATGGTGAAGGTGGTGATGATGTTACAAATGATGAGCCTTAGGAGTTGAGTGGGAGGGAAAAAAAATGTATTGGAGGGAGATGTGGAGGGACGAGGAGAAAAAGGAGAGATAGAGAGGGGGAGGGAAGCTGGAAGAGTGACACTTTAATGAGGTTTGGAGATTGAGGACGAGAGAGAGAGAGAGAGAGAGAAGGGAGAGGAGGGGGGGGGGAGGAGTGGAGGTGTTAAGGAGAGGAATGTAAAAGTTTTCCATTCTCATTCTTTATTTACAAAGGTTTGCGGCGTGCTGAGGGGGGGGGGGGAGAAACTAAAAACATTGAGGTGGAGGAAGAGAGCAAAGATGATTAGGAGAGAGAGAGAGAGAGAGAGCAGGAAGGAAGCAGGGGAGTGTCTTGGGAGAGTGAGGGGGCAGCGTGGGAAGGTATGCGCCACCTTGGGAAAATACGACTGTGATCCTTCCCCTGTGGCGGTGGATCCTCAAGTGGCCGTCAGTCCCTCCCCAACGTACACTTTACTCCACTTTTCTCATCCACTATTTTACTATCTTAATTATCTTCCTTTATTGCTGTCTCATTCCACTTCCATCAGCCCTTACTTTATTGCCATCTTATTCCACCTTCATCAGTCCTCCACCTACACTGTTTTGAGTAAATCGTATCAGCTTGTGAAAGTCTGGTACAGTATGAGGGTGGGTTTCGTTGCGTGAGAGAGAGAGAGAGGGGGGTAGGATTTTTAGGCTTGTAATGCCTGAGTTAGAGAGAGAGAGAGAGTATAGTTGTGGGATGTATGCTGTATTTAACCATTTTGTCTTAGGTTTTCTGCTCCTTGTCATATTCATCTTTACTCCCCTTCTTCCTCACTTCCCTTTGCTTGCCTACTTCCCTTTTTTTTTTTTTTCCATCTCTACTTTCTCTTCCACTTTCTTTCCCTCCTCTCATCTCTGTTTTCCCTTGACTTCTTTCTTTCTTTCTTTCTTCCTTTTCATAACCTCTTTCCTTAGCTTTCCTCATTTCTATTTCGTCCTTTCATTTTCCTCTTTTCGCTTCTTCCTTCACGTTTCTTTCCTCATCATTTCTTCTCATCAGTTTCTTTTTCTCTCCTCCCTTGCTTTGTCGTCCTTCACTGTTTCATTCTTCCTCCTTCCCTCCTCCTCTCATATTCTTCCTTCTTTGTCTCTGTTTCCATGCCATGTCTTCCTTTCCTGTTCCTCTTTTTCTCTACTCCCTTGTCTTGTCATCCTTTCCTGTTTCATTCATCCATCTTTCCTTTCTTATTCATTCTTTACCATCCTTTTCTCTCTCCTCCATTGCCTTGCTTTCCTTCCCTACTTCCTTCCGATTTCTCTCCCTCTTCTTCCATTCCTTTGTATTCTTATTTCGTCATTCTTTCTCTTCCCATCCTCTGCCTCTGTGGCTTCATTTTCCGTTCTTTGTCTTTCCTCCCTCGCTTTCTTCCTTTTTTCATTCACCTGTTTCCTGTTATACTCTCTCTCTCTCTCTCTCTCTCTGTTTTAAGCGAATGGAATAAACTCCCTGGGAATGTGATTGAGAGTGGTACCATAAATATGTTTAAAAAGAGACTGGACATGTATCTTGACGCAATTGGTATCGTTTAGTTAGGATGGAGCAATTTGCATATTCGCGTCTGCATTCATGTGTCTATTAGACACAGACAATATTTTAGAATATATATAATAGATAAACATTCTGTTCATCTTCTGATTAAAAAAAAAAAAAAAAAAAAAAAAAAAATGCATGCATAGAGTAAGTATGTGGCTGTATGCCCAAATTTTCCTTTTCCATATTATTCTACTTTCTGCCGATCCTATAAAATTCCTTCAGGTTTTTCATTCCTGCGAGGTATTACTTCCTCTCTTGTTTCCTGTACGGCTAATGCCGGAGGGTCTGGAGGGTGGGGGAGAGAGCCTTCTGCTGTGCTATCCTTTTCTCCTGCTCCTATGCACTATATTAGGATTAAGGCCGGACCACCTCGTAGGGACCGTAAGGTCTGTGTGGTCTGTGTATCTATGTAACTCTATGTAACTCTCCATGTGTTGTTCCTTGATTTCATTTTCAGGTTTTCCACTTTCCCCCATCCTTCTTTTTTTCCCCCTTTGTGATTGTATCGGAGTAAGATGGATGAGAGAGAGAGAGAGAGAGAGAGAGAGAGAGAGACGAGGGGGGGAGGTAAAGTGAGTGTAGAAGGAGAGGGGAGGGAAAGATTTGAAAAGAGAAAGGGGTGGGAAATCTGAGCTGAGCGAGAGAGAGAGTGGGAGGGAGGGAGAAAGAGAGAGAGGGAGGAGGGAGAGAGAGAGAGTATTTTTGTCGTCTGTATGTTGTTTTTTTCCCTCTGTCTCACGCTCTTCTTGTTTCCCTTGTCATTCTCTTCTTTCCTGTCCCTTCAGCCTCACGCCCTTTTGCTTCCTAACCTTTCTTCCTTTCTTGGCCTCTCTTCACTTCCTTCTGTCTTCTTCTTCTTTCCTCTCTGTCGTTTCCCTTGTCCATCCATCCTTTCCTCCTTCCTAATAGGGTGGTTGACACACTCTCTCTCTCTCTCTCTCTCTCTCTCTCTCTCTCTCCATTCTTACCCCCTTTACCCTCCAGAATTCCATCAGTGAACAAGATGGATGAGAGAGAGAGAGAGAGAATGGTGAAGGGAAGTGCTTGTGAATTAGATTAACGGAAAATCAAGCTACGTGTTGAGAAAGAGAGAGAGAGAGAGAGAGAGAGAGCAGAGTAAAGGTGAGGAAAGAGAAAAACAGAGAAAGAGGAAGGTGAGAAAGGTAAAGCGATGGTCAAAAGAGGGGAGGGTGGTGAGAAAGGAGAGAGAGAGAGCAACTGGGTAAATAAAGGGAGATGGAAATGGGAAGAATGTAAACCACAGATGATTTATGACCTTCAAACGTGTGTGTGTGTGTGTGTGAGAGAGAGAGAGAGAGAGAGGGAGATATTCTAGGACGGAAAATTACGAGTGAGAAAAGTGAGAGAGGAGTTAGAGAGAGTGAGAGAGAGAACGGCTGACTTGGCTCTATAAACCCCGTAAATCTTCACTCCGAATGGTTAGGAGGGAGGGAGGAAAGAAGGAGAGTAGGAGACTAAACGATGGATGTGATGAAGGAAAGAAGAAGGAAGGAAGAAAGAAGGACGGATGGAGTGTGTGAGGTAATTAAAAGAAAACCAGAGAAAGAGAGAGAGATGGAAATGTAGTCGGAAGGAAGGAAGGAGGATGGAAGAAAATATGAAGGGAAAGAAGGGAGTTAGGACAGAGGGAAGGAGAGAGGGAGGGAGATAAAAAGGATGGAGGCTGGAAGGGAAGAAGGGACGGAAGGGCGTGAAGGTGAGAGGGAAGAAAGAAAAGGAGGAGGAAGGAGGGAGGGAGAGAAAAGGATGGAGGATGGGAGGGAAGGAATGCAGGGAGGGAGTAATGGGAAGGATGTTGAGGGATAATGAATGAAAGTGGGAAGAAGGAAGGAAGGAAGGGGAGGTAGTGATGAGCCAGAAGAGAATGGAGGAGAGGGATAAGTAACTCTCTCTCTCTCTCTCTCTCTCTCTCTCTCTCCACTAACAAAGCCTCCTACGTGACACCGAATATCCAGACACCTTACACCTTATCTTGCCTCAACCTGCATTTCTTTACCATACCTTACTTCCCCTTATCATGCCTTGCCAATATATTATCTTCCCTTTCTTAATCTTGGCACTGAATTTACCCACACCTTACACTATATTAGTCCTGCATTTCCTAACTTTTCTTTATCTTCCTTTCCCTAACATTATTTTCCCTTGCCCTACCTTAAATTACCTTCCCTTATACTGCCTCATCTTGAATATCATAACACTTTACATCGTATCTTGCCTCATCTTGCTATTCTTTATTTTAGCGTAGTTTATCCTTGGTTTACCTTATTGTTCATTGCCTTCCCTTGCTCTTCCGTATCTTTACTAATATATATAAATAATCTTGAAATGGTTTTTATCCCAGTACATACCCTTATCATAGCCCAGTAAGCCTCCAATGTTCTTAATTATTTATCCTAATCATACGTTATCTTAATTGACTATGCATTATTTTGCCTTACTGTATTTTACCATACTATTCCTTGCTAAACCCAACCTAACCTAGTCTTTCTTAACCTAATCACATCTACTCTTTTTCACCACACCCTTCTTTAGCTTAACCTGACCTGAGATTAATATGTCCTGACCTCACCAAATCTATCCCAGCCTCACCAAATCTATCCCAGCCTCACCAAATCTATCCCAGCCTCACCAAATCTATCCCAGCCTCACCAAATATATCCCAGCCTCACCACATATTTCCTAACTTAACCAGTCTCTTCCTAACCCCATCAAATGTACTCTTTCCCATCGTTAGCCACTTCGACCCAACCTGATGCAATCTAACGTGCGTATTTCTTTGCCCACACAGGCTGGAGTGGGCGGGGATAGTGCCAGTATAGAGTCAGCAGCACCACCAGCACGGGGAGGCCTCAGCAGCTATGACGCACTGAGCCCATCTGTCTGTCTGGCACCAGGTCAGTTGGTATCAGTGTCGGATTTACGTTGTTACTGCTTTTATGGTGTGTGTTATCAGGGTTTTGTATTAGCTCACCGCACGCACACACACACACACACACACACACACACACACACACACACACACACACACACACACACACACACACACACACACACACACACACAACCTCTGTACCTCGAGTTTTCTGTTTTGTTATTATACTAAACTCTGTCTCCCCACTGACCATTGCAGAGTTCCACCAGTTTTGTATTTTATTATCATATGACATTCTTTCCCTCACATGTACTCACTACCCTGTACACCTAGCGTTTTGTACTACATCATATTACACTCTCAGTTCTGTACTCTATGCTCTACATTACCAGTTTTATATTTTATCATTACACTCTTCCACTCATGTACCCATTTTTTGTGTGTGTGTTCTTGAATGAATTATGTTCCTTCATACTTCTCGTAGCATACATATTTTTTCATGTTCTAATTATTATTATTTTGTGTGATGGAATAGGTGCTCTGATTCACCTCTTATAAACAGATGTGTGTTTTTTTCCTTATATATTGTCTGATGGATGAAGTAATCTTAGTGTTTGACAGGATGTTTTTTATTGGTAGTGTATTTTTAATCATGTATCATGACACGATAGGGTAGTATAGATTTAATGTGTATTCATTGTAACAAAGATAATTTTTTTTTAAATCGTGACTGCTTTTCACGTCTTGGATATATATATATATTTTTTTAATAAGGTGGTTTGCGAGTATGATAGCCCAAGGGAAACAATTTTTTATATATATATATATTGTACCGGTAGGTGGAGTAGTGGCCCCACCCCCCTTTTTTTTTTCTTACGATGCTTTGCGAGTATGATGAGCTCAGGGGACGCAGTTTTATATCTTGTAAGTGGAGTAGTGACCCGACTTCACCCAAACCTCCTGCAGTGGGTCCCTTAGACCGTGAATTTGATAGACTGGGCTGGTAATTCTGGCATCTCGTGTTGGAATCCCAGTTTATTCAGAGTGGATCATAGTTCAGGTTTATTTCCCGTTGTAAAAAAAAGATTATTAATTAGTCTTCCCTAAGCCATTTTAATCCAAGACATATTTTCTTATATTTTCTTCCTCTTTCACTTCCGTAGTCTTCTCTAAACCATTTTAAATCAAGACATTTTCTCATCTTTCCTTCCTGTTTTACCTCCGCAGTTTTCCTGAGCCATTTTAATCCAAGATGCATTTCGTTATTTCTTCCTTTTCACTTTCGTAGTCGTCCGTTACCTGTTCAATTCACCGTACTGCATGAGTTTCCATAGTCCCGATAAATTTGTCGAGAGGGGAGAAAAATATTATAAGGGGGGAAAATGAAACAAATCGGACAAATGAAGAGGAAAAAGAAGAAATCTGATACGTGGAAAGGGGTGAAATAAGAGAGAGAGAGAGAGAGAGAGAGAGAGAGAGAGAGAGAGAGAGAGAGAGAGAGAGAGAGAGGTGAAGAAAGAGAAAAGAAAGCATCGAAAAAATCCCCCTGCCCCTTTTTACCGTGTGTGAGGTGTAGTGTTCCGCGGCTGGGTTACCTTTTGTTCCGGTTAATTAAAAGGTAGGTGAACGCCCTGCACCTGATGGCATTAATTCCACGTGGGTTTACGGAAGTGTTATAGGAAGCTGTGTGTGTGTGTGTGTGTGTGTTTCAGGCGAGTATAATCTAGAATTGGCCAGGTAAAATACGTAGGTCGACAGTATTTAAGAAGTTAAGTGAAATTTGATATACAGAAGTACAAATTAAAACTCATCTTACAACATTACCATTTTTTTTTTCATCTGAGGGAGCTGGGTCACTCCATCTTGAATATTGAGTTATACGAAGGAGTACAAAGGAAAGCATGCAGCAAGAAACGTGTTGCTCCATTCGAGGCTGATGCTTGTAGGGAAGATTATACTCACAAAACTATAAACTAAAAACAAGTATCGAAAAGCAGGAAGTTATGATGGTATGTAACGCCTTGATCCTTAGCCATGAGGTAGGAATGAACTTGGTTACTAGCCAGATCTATCTATCTATCTGTCTTTCTGTTGCCAGACGCCTTAATCCCGTAAGGGATGGCCACAGACGAATCGCCTCCATGTCACCCTGTCCCCCGCCATTTCACTGCCGTGCTCCCAACTTACACCCCCCACCCCCTCTCTCATATACCTCTCCATTCCCTCCCTCCATCTCATCCTTGGCCTCCCCATCCTTCTCCCCCCCCCCCTCCATCTCACTCACATACATTCTCCTCGTCTGTCTTTCGCTCTCCGTCCTCTCCAAATGTCCCCCACCCCCCAATCTAATTACATGTAACCGCAAGTTGAAAGGTGTTAGGAATCTACCAGGTTAGAACAATCGTACTTTAGTTCAACCCCATCCTGTGTTACTCAGGTTGCGTAAATCGTACAAAAAAATATGGTAGTGTGTATTTTCGCGAATCCCTCCGCATAAATCGCTGAGGAGGAGGTGTTAACAACGTCTGAAAAAGCCACTTGTAATACGACATTGCGGGTTATTCAAATTCCGCTTCATTGTGGCCCCCCCCCAAAAAAAAAAAAAAAAAAGTTATAGTAATGATATCCAGCGTGAAGCAACTGGTGTGTGTGTGTGTGTGTGTGTGTGTGTGACGCAATGGTCTTGTAAACAACACTGATTTCCGGGCGGGGGATCAGGTGTGTAAGGCTTCGCTCTGATTGGCCGGGCTTAATAGTGAGAGCCCCTCTGATTGGTGGGCTCTGATGTAAGCGCGCCTCTCATTGGGTAAGAGCAAGGGGGTGGAAGAGGGTGTGGGGATGGGGGGGTTCATTAAGGAATTCAAAGGTTGATGGAGGGGGTCTTGGGTAATAAGGAATTGGAGTGGTTAGGGTGATAGTAGTTGTGATAAGGAGCGATAGGGAGTGCGATAGTGGAGTAATAGGGCAAGTTATGGAATTTGTAGTATTTGGTGTGGGTTACGTAGTGTTCAGCATCGTCATCATTCATTGTTATCATCATCTCACTCATCTGTATCTATTGACGGCTCTGATAGATAATTATAGTGAAATAATGTGTGTTGCATTATTATACATCTTTACTCCTTCCCAAAAACGATTGAAACTTTTATTACAGTAATAATAATAATAGTAATAATAATAACAGTCGTTGTAGTAGTAATAATAATAATACGGTAATATCACCACCACCAACAACAATAATAGTGATAATTAATAATAATAGTAGTAGTAGTAATAATAATAATGATAATAATAATAATAATAATAATAATAATACCTTTTTAATACCATAATGTACACCATTTTCACCCGCTCACTAGCAGGGGTCTCAGCCCCTTCAGTACGACGATCTTTATTGCAACGATCAGGCTTTTTTTTTTTTTTTTTTTTTTAAGACGATTTTTGAGCTGGGGGGATTTAGATATTAACCAAAACAATCAGCACGAGAGGCCTTTACAAAATTGAATAAAACAGTCTTGTAGGAGGAAGAAAATAGTTTGGTAGGAGGAAGAGTAAGCTGAAAAGGAATTTATTAGGGATGTAGAAAGGTAAGTTGATGGTTGTGATTTGTGTTGTTATATTTTTTGCAATACGTAATGACAGAAATTTCCCGGTAGATAGTAATAACATATTTCTCCAGCTTATTTCCCATAGCTCTTGATATACCGTACTTATTATTATTATTATGATCATTATTACCGGTATTATTATTATTATTATTATTATTGTGGGAGGGTCTACAGAACGGCAATATTTGTAGTGCTTACCGTTTATATTAAAGGTGTTATGTTATTACCTCAGCTTTCCCCAGCCCTCCTTGTCTCACCTGTTTGATCTCTTCCACAGCCTTACCATCAAATCAGACTCTACATTCAGGCCTTTATCTCCTTTCAGTTCTCCTCTGTACTCTTCTCAGCTTTCCTTTTCTTTCTTCTCCCCTCTCATCTCTTTTGCATTCCCTTCCTTTTTTCTCATGTATTTTTCTCTTCCTTCCCTTCTCCCATTCCCTCCCATCTCTGCCCCCCTCTCCCATCCCTTCTCCCCTCCCCCCATTCCCCTTCTCATCAGCGTTGCAAATCCGGCGTACCAGTGCTGGTGTGATTGTCCTTTGTTATTAAAGTGGTGCTGAGAGAGAGAGAGAGAGAGAGAGAGAGGAGCATGTGAGGGACTGATTGTGTGATTGAGAAAATGTTGTGTGTGTGAGAGAGAGAGAGAGAGAGAGAGAGAGAGAGAGAGAGAGAGAGAGAGAGGAGCACAAAGTAATTGAAAGTAAGGGAAACGAGGTATAAAGAGAATCAATGAAGCAGGGAGAAGGGAAAGAAACTGAGTGAGGAAGGGAGGAGGAGGAGAAGAAGGAAGAGATGAGGAGGAGGATGGAGAGGGAAGGAAGAGGGAAATGCAGGAGAGGGAGAGGGTGCTGGGAAGGGAAATGGAAAAGGAAAATGAAGGAAAATAAGACACTGAAAGGAAGGAAGAGGAATAGGAGGGGATGGCTGTGTATGGGGAAGGAAAGGAGAAAGTGAAGGAAGACTATAAGAGAGGATAAAATCAGAGATAGGAGGGAAGGAATGGGAGAAGAAGAGGATGGCAGTGTAGGGGGAAAGGAGAGGAAGGAAGGGCAGGAAGAGAATTGATTGAAGGAGAGGATGAAGGAAGAATAAAGGAAAGAAGGAAGTGATTGAAACGAAGGAAAGGTGGAGGGAAGTGATAGACACGAAGGAAGGAGGGAAGGAAGTGACAGACAAACGAAGGAAGGAAGAAGTAAGAAAGCGATTGAAATGGAGGGAAGTAAATGATAAAAACAAAATAAGGAAAGAAGGAAGTGATAGAAATAAAATGAGGAAGGAAATGATAGAAACGAAGGAAGGAGGGAAGTGAAGGAAGGAAGAAAGTGATAGAAATGAAGGAAGGAAGGAAGTGATGGAGGAAGGATGTGTGGGTGTGGTGTGCAGTGTGATGCAGGGATGGTGGCGAGGCGCTTGCTCCACTCTCTCTCTTCTCTCTCTCCCTCCCTCCCTCTCTCTCACTCTCTCTACCAGCTGTCTGTGTTGCTGGGTGTGGCTCTTTCTCCCTCCCTCCCTGTCTCTCTCTCTCTCTCACCCACCCACCCAGCCTCCCTCACTCCCCCCCCCCTCTCTCTCTCTCTCTCTCTCTCTCCATTTGATCTGTCTTTGTGTCTTTCTCTCGGAATTATTACTATGGCGTTAGCAACTAGACTACCTCTCAGGACAGAAGGTCACACACACACACACACACACACACACACACACACACACACACACACACACACACACACAAATGCAATATTTAGTCCTCTTCCCCTGTCCCTCGTACTGGCAATCTCTCTCGGTCCAACCCTTCTTCTCCCCTCACCTCTCCCTCTGACATTTTCCATTTCCCCTTGCCTTGTCGCGTCATCTCCCCTTATCCTTTCTCTCCTAACCTCCCTCCCTCTCCCCTCTCTCCCTTTTCCTATTCCTCGTCTCCCCTCCCCCTCCCCCCCGTCTTCCTTCTCTCTCCCCTTTCCATTGTCATCTTCCCTTATCCTTTCTTCTCTGGTTTCCCTTCCTGTCTTCTGCCTTTCTTCGCTTCTTCATTCCCTTCGCCCTCTCCTCCCTTCTTCTTTCCCTTCGCGCTATCCTCCCTTCTTTCATTTCTCCCTCTCTCTTCCTCTTTCCCTTCACTCTCTCCTCTCTTTCACTTTCTCATCTCCCTCTCCTAGCTTCCTCATTCTCTTCTCCCTCTCCTCTCTTCTTCTCCCTTCTTCTTTTTCTGTCTTCTTCCTTCTCTGTTGATGGTCGTTTAACTATTCTAATCCTTTTTTTCCTTCATCTCAATTCTCTTTTCTAGTTTCGATTCTTCCATGCCATTTCATGTTGTCCCATTCCCTTCTCTCACCCTCTGCTTCATTTCCCATCCCTTTCCTTTACCTCCCCTCTCCTTCCCTTTCCCTTCTCGTCCCTTCCCTTCCCTCCCCTCCCCTAACCTTACCTTACTCTCCCTTCTATCACCTCACCTTCCTTTCCCATCCCTCCCACCTCAGTCATATCCCTTCTCACTCTTTCTGTTTACTTGTGTTGTCTTTTTAATTTCTCTGATATTCCCTCCCTTTTTTCTTTCCTCCCTCTTCACCCTCTCCCCCTCACTTTCATTTCCCTTCTCTTCCCATTCTTTTTTTTCCTGACCCCACCCGTCCCTCCCCTTCCCTCCCTTCTCTGACTCACACTGTCTCTCTTTCCTCCCTTCATCCCTCCCTCGTTTCCCCTCTATAACCAATGCAAATCTCAACCCGCTCTCTCTCTCTCTCTCTCTCTCTCTCGTTTGTTTTGATCAGTTATTTTTTCCTGTCATTTCTCTCTCACCCTTTTTGGCCCTTTCATTCTTCTTTTTTGATTCGTAACTCTACATATCTATCAGTGTCTCTGTTTGTATCTATCTCCATCTATCTTTTTCTCTACCTATCTATCCATCCTTCTATGTGTCACTTCCTCTTTATCCATCCTCCCCTCCTTCTCTTCCCTCTTCCCCTCCTTCATTTTCAGTTGTTCATTCGTTTCATCCTTCGTTTCTTTGCTACCTCTCCCCCCGCGTTCTCTCATTCCTCCTGTTCCTTCCTTCCTTCCCTCCCATTCACTTTCTCCCTCCCTCTCCCTTTCCTTCCATTCATCCTTTATTAATTCACCCTCCCTATCCATCTTACGCTTTCCTTTAATTTCATTCCCTTCGCTCCTCGTCTGTTTGCATCTCTCTCTCTCTCTCTCTCTCTCTCTCTCTCTCTCTCTCATTTACTTTTTTTTCTTCCTCTTTTCTCTATGCCTCCATCCCCTTCCACCTCTTCCTCTTTTCTCTTCTTCATTTATTCTTTTCCCCATCTTCCTCCCTCATTTCCTCTCCCGTTCCCTCCTCTCCTCCCTACCTCCCTCCGCCTCTCCCCTTTCCCCCCATCCCTCCCTTCCACACCTGTGTCTTTTTCTTAGTTTTTTTCCTCTCTTCTTTCCTCCATTCGCCTCCTGCCTCTCCCTTTACCTCATACCTCCCCCTTCTCTCTTCCTTCCTGCCCAACATCCTTCCTCCTTACCTCCCTACCTACCTTCCTCCCTCCCTACCTACCTACCTGCCTACCTACCTACCTACCTACCTACCTTCCTCCCTACCTACCTACCTACCTGCCTGCCTGCCTGCCTGCCTGCCTGCCTGCCTG
This sequence comes from Coenobita brevimanus, assembly GCF_032717465.1. Taxonomy (NCBI): domain Eukaryota; kingdom Metazoa; phylum Arthropoda; class Malacostraca; order Decapoda; family Coenobitidae; genus Coenobita; species Coenobita brevimanus. The sequence continues at coordinate 914,341 of NC_136980.1, read as the reverse complement.
CCTCCCTCCCTACCTACCTACCTTCCACCCTACCTACCTGCCTGCCTGCCTGCCTGCCTACCAACCTACCTACCTACCTACCTTGCAACCTACTTACCTACCTACTATCCTCCCAGCATACCTTCATATCTTCCTACCTACATACTCCCTACCTACATACCTACCTTCCCCTCTTCCTACCTACGTACCTGTGAGTGACGTGTGTATTTTCCGTTGCCTTTGATCAGTGGTGAGTGGCAAGTAGATGTCTGCCCTACCTACGTACCTACCTACCCTTATACCTACTTACCCCTATCTATCTGTCAACCTACCTACCTACCTCGTTTTCTCTGAGTGACATTGATATTTTTTTCTTCTCTTTGATCAGCATTAAGTGGAAGGAAGGTGCCCTGTCTACCTTCCTGTTTATCTATTTCTTCCTGTTTATCTATCTCTACCTATCTACCAGCCTGTCTACCCTCATAACGACCCGCCATTCTACCTGCTTTCCCCCTGCCTACCTACCTACCTACCTACTTACCTGTCCGTGAGTGACGTCTGTACATCCTTCGTGCTGTTGATTAGTAGTGAGATGTAGGTGTCTCCCATCCTACATACATACATATATACCTACACACATAAATACGCACATAGAGACATACACGCGTGCTCACCTGCTTGCTTTCCTACATCCAGTTTCTTCTGACCCAAATTCCTCCCCTTCCTTCTTCCATCCACACACACACACACACACACACACACACACACACACACACACACACACACACACACACACACACACACACACACACACACACACACACACACACTTTTGCTTACTTACATATATTTTACTACTTGCCTGCCTACCCATCTACGTATCCGTCTACCTAATGTCTTGTCAACTAATTTCTCTAGTTAATCAGATTTATACGACTTCAGAAATACCTGCTTGCTTTCTTACCTGTTGCCATTCTCTCTCTCTCTCTCTCTCTCTCTCTCTCTCTCTCACCAGCTGTGTCCAATTGCATGTGTACCCATTCTGATTTCCTATTTATTTTTAAGCGTTCAAATTTAAAGCCGTTTTGTTTTCATTTGTTTATCTTCCTGGCCTAATGTGAACTTTCCAACCTCCTCACCCTTCTTTTTTTCTCCCTGATCTCTCTCCCTTACACACTCCCCCCCCCCCTCCCTTATCCGTCATCGTCCTCTCTCCTATAACCTTCCTTCTCTCTCCCTAGCATCTCTCATCCTCCCTTTCTCCTCCCCACAACTTCATCTTTCCTCCTTCCCTTCCTCTCCACCCTCCCTCACTTCTCATTCCTCATTTTCTTTCACTCCCATCTACCCCTTCTTTTCACTCTTCTTAATTTCTTCCTCACTTGTTCCTCACCTTCCATCCCTGTGATTTCCTCCTCACTTCTTCTTCCTCACCTTCGATTCCTCCTTCCGCCCTTCACATTCCCTCATAATCTTCGCCATCCTCACTTTCATCCTTACCATCCTTCTCCCTCGTACCTCACTCCACACCTTCCCTCCTTTCCTCTTTCACACTCCTCCACTTTTTATTCCTCACCCTCCTTCACCCTCTCACCTTTACATCCTCCCTCCCTCCTCACCTCTCACCCCCCTCACCCTTGACCAAAATTAAGATATGTTTCCTCCCAGATGCCCAGACACATTGTATTGAAAGACTGGAGATCGTAGACTGAGGGAAAGACTGAGGCAAGATCTAGAGAGACTTTTGAAAGAATGGAGGTCGTAGGTAAAGACTGAGGAATTATTTAGAGATACTTTTGAAAGAATGGAGGTCGTAGGTAGTGGGAGACTGAGGGATGATTTAGAGAGATTTATTGATATTGGACTGAGGAAGACTTACGGAGTCCGACTATATTCTGCTCACTTTAACCAGGCGTCCTGAATACTGAGCTGTAACACCTGTGTGTATCAAGTACACACACACACACACACACACACACACACACACACACACACACACACACACACACACACACACACACACACACGGGGCGAATTAGGCAGCTATGCGGAGACAGCAGCTGAGTGGGTTGAAAAACGCACGTAATCAGCGCATCCTCAGCCTCAGCTCACCTCCCCACCCTCTCCCTCACCCCCTTCCCCCTGACCTCTTACTCTCCCTAACCTCCCTCACTCCTCACCCTGCCTCACTTCACACCCCTCTACTCTTTCCCCTCCCATACTTTGCATCCCTTATCTCCTCTCCGTTTGTATCCTTCCCATTTCCTTAACTCACTCCTTACCTTCCTTCACCCTTTCCTTTTCTCCCTCTTCCTCTCCTCCTTTCACCCCTTCCCTCACTCGTCCACCGGCCCCCTCCCCCTTCCCTCACTCCTCCATCGGCCCCCTCCCCCTTCCCTCTCCTCCACCGGCCCCCTCCCCCCTCCCCCCTCCTTCACCCGCCTCCTTCCCCTCCCACACTCCTTCACCCTCCCCTTCCCCTCCCTCACCTCTCACCCCTCACCGTTCCTCATCACCTCTCCTTGACTCCTCTCTCGTCTCCCGTTTCCACTTGCCTCGTCGACCTCTTTTCATCTCTCCCCTCCCCCACCCCTTTTCCCCCCTTACCCTACCCCCATCTCCCCCTCCTCGTACATCCTTCTCCCCACCCTCACATTCCCCACCCCCCTCCTCGTACACTACATTTCTCTCGTCAGTCCTCCCACTCCCACCCATGTTTGTCACCCCCTCTGTCTTCCCTCCCCACTTCTCCTCTCCTCCCTCTCCCTGTTTCTCCCTTTCCCTCTCCCCCTCTCCTAGTTTTCATTCCCCTACCTCTCTTCTCCCCCTCATTCATCTTACCCCCTCCCACTCCTTCATCAACCCCCTATCCCCGTCTGCGCTCTCTCTCTCTCTCTCTCTCTCTCTCTCTCTCTCTCTCTCTCTCTCTCTCTCATTTCCTTCCCCACTTTTCCATCTTTCCCATTTTATTTTTTTTTTTGTCCACCCATTTTTGTTCCCCATTATAGTTTCCTTTAAGCATTATCTCCCTGTTTTGTGTGTGTCGGTCTGTCTGCCATCTGTCTATCATGTATTCTGTGTGTGTGTGTGAGAGAGAGAGAAAGAGAGAGAGAGAGCTAGGCCTGTATCACCTGTTTAAAAAATATAGAGAAATTAGATCCCATTGCTAAGCTATAGTGGTCTGATAAAAAATAAATAGATAAATAAAACTTAGGGTAGTGTAGTGGCCTTGGTCCGTAGTGCCATTGCGTCACCTGTGGCGTCTCAGGTATGCCATGTGCCTACCACGTGACCTTCACCTGGATTGGCGCACTAAACCCACTACACCACCTGTTCTATACACCTCGGTAATGTCCCCTAAGTCCTACCTGTTTATATTACCTTTTGTTATTCTTACCTGTGTCTAATTAAGGTGTGATGATGATGATGGTGTTTATTACTACTACTACTACTACTGCTACTACTACTGCTACTACTACTACTACTACTACTACTACTACTACTACTACCACCTTTTTTATTTGGTATCTCCAGACGATTTTGCTCAGGCTTTGAACTGGAGGGGTTAGATTTACTAGTAAGGAAGAAGTGCAATAAAGCCTTCTTACTCGAGGAAATACGGCATGCTATCTTGATTCTTCACACACACACACACACACACACACACACACACACACACACACACACACAGGCTCTATCTACCTTATATCACTATCTCTCAGTGCAGTCAGATTCTTACATCAGTCATTGAAACGCACATTTTCTCTCTCTCTCTCTCTCTCTCTCTCTCTCTCTCAGCTGTGTGAGGAGGAAAGCTGTACACGACCTGTTGCTCAATGTGTGTGTGTGTGTGCACATTGGAACCTAGTCATAAACATGTGTTTGTGTACGTGTGTAAGTACTGAGGACCAGCCATAAAGGTGTGTATGTTTGAAGGAGTGTAGTGTGTGTGTGTATGTGTACATTTTAGCTTCGTTATAAGAATGTGTTTTTGTGTGTACGTGTGCGTGCATTTGGACCACGCCATAAAGGTGTGTGTGCGTGCGTGCGTGGGCGGGCATCAGAAGTGTGTGTGTGTGTGTGTGTGTGTGTGTGTGTGTGTGTGTGTGTGTGTGTGTGTGTGTGTGTCCGGGTTTCATCATTAACCCGACATTTGTTTTGCTTGTTCTCACTTCAGTATGTACGTCATTCCATGTAGTCTTTGTACGTATTTACCTGTATGTATGTGTTTCCTGTGTACGTGTGCGGCGTCATGTCGTGTGTACATTCCACAGCCCTTATGCCACTTTTGACCCCTTCTCTCTTCTCTCCCTCCATCTCTCCATCTCTCTGTCTCTGCCTACTCTTTGCACATCGTCTCATGACTTTTTGTGCCCTCTCTCTCCCTTCTTACCTTCTTATCTCTTCTCCCTTTCCCTCCCTCTTTATCACCCTATTTCTTTCGTCTTTATACCATCTTCCTTCTCTCCCTCCCTCCAGTCGTATCGCCTCCCTCAGTGTCATCTCCCTGCCTCTCTCCCTCCTCTCCATTCCCTTCTTCCCCCCATCGCATTGTTCTTCCCTCCCTCCCTGTCCTTCCTCCCTCCCTCCCTCCGTCCTTCCTCGTCCTATCTTCCCCTTTCCTATCCACTTTCTTCCTCTCCCTCCATTCGTCCTCCTTTTTTCCCCTTCCCTCCCTGTCTCCTCTTCTCCCTCTCCCCTTAAACTTGTCTTCTCTCTATCCATCTCCTTACCTCTATATTTTCTTCCTCATCCTCTCTCCACATCTTCATCTTTCCCTCTCTCACTCATCCTTCTCCTCCGTACCTTCCTCCCCCTCCTCCTCCGTACCTCTCCTCCTCCTCCGTACCTCTCCTCCCTCCCTCCCTCCTCCTTTACCGCACCCTATCAGAGCAGCCCTTACTCCATATCTTATTTTCTCCATCTTTATTGCTGCTTGCACCGTTTCCTCCTCTTCGTGTCTCGTCAGTTTTACATTACATTTTTTTCTTCCTGTTTCCCCCCTTTCTTTATTCTCTCTTTATTTAATTACCTTGTCTTCATTATCAGTTTAGTTATGTATATTGGAAGTTAATATTTATTCCAATTGTGTCGATATTTAAAGAACTTATCTCCCCCCTCCTCGCCCACACTCTCTTATCATCCCCTTGCTTCCTTCCTTCTTCTCCCCTCCCTCTCCCATGCCTCTCTTCTTCCTGTTCGTCTTTTCTACTTCACCTCCATGCTCGCTCTTCCCTCATCTTTTCATTCCCTCCCCACCCCCCACTCCTCTTCTCTCTCCCCTCCCCTCCCCACTCCTCTTCCCTTCTCCTCTCCTCATTTTCATCCCTCTTTTTCTCTATCCTCCCTCCAATCTCTTTCCTCATTCTCGTATGTCTTCTCCCATCCCTCTTTCCCCTCCTCTTCCTTCCCCAACTCACCCCTCCCCTCCCGTAATGACATCACCTGGGCCAGGTGTATGACGCAGTATTACCTGTTTCTCTCTCTCTCTCTCTCTCTATCTCTCTCACACACACACACACACACACACACACACACACACACACACACACACACACACAGGCCAGGTAACAGCCTACCCTTATCTAATGGGATTCCGCTTTTCGTTGATAATGATTTGATAACTACGATTAGGTAGCGCTCTTGATCTGATTGCCTAGCGATGACTACGCCTGTACCTGATTCCGTGTTTGGAGAGAGAGAGAGAGAGAGAGAGGGAGGGAGGGAGGAATGAGAGAGAATTTTGGTTGATTTGTGTATAGAGATTAGCTATTTCTTTTTTTTTATTAACTTTGCCATGGTCGTCTTTATTATGTCTAGCCGCATTATCCAGTGTGTGTGTGTGTGTGTGTGTGTGTGTGTGTGTGTGTGTGTGTGTGTGTGTGTGTTTTAAATGCTGAATTAAATCGTCTTAATTTCGTCTAGCTTTGGAAAGAGAAAATACGAAGTAGCATTTCGAACTGATGGGATTAATGTTTCTTCCTTCCTAGACCCATCCTCTACTCTCCTTCCTCCTCCTTTCCTTCTCCCTTCTTTCCTTTTCTTCCTCATCTCCCTTCCTCCTGCCTCCTCCCTTCTTTCCTTCTCCATTGCGTCCCTCCTTCCTCTCTTTTTTCTGCCTTCCTTTCTCTTTCTGCATTGCGTCCATCTTTTCTGCATTGCGTCCATCCTGCCTTCCTCCTTGCCCTTCATTCTTCCTGCCTCATTCCTTTCACCCTCCCTCCCTTCCTCTCTCTTCCTTCCCCCTCTCCTCCTGGTCCTTATCACCAAGTCACTCTCTGGTTGATAAGAGATAGGAATAGTTTGTAGATACTGTTAAGATGATTTGACCACACTCAGGGCGATCGTCTCGTTGGCGGTCTTCACCTCTTTCCTACATTTTTTTGTTTTTTTTCCAGATTCCCCACCCTCTCTCACTTTTCCTACTTTCCTTTCTGAGTTCTTGTCCATTGCATAAAAACTCTTCTTTTCTTCCTTTATTTTCGTTATTGTTCCTTTCATCCATCCTGGCCCTCCCCCCTTTTTTTTTTCCTTCCTTCCTTCCTTCCTTCCTCCTCTTCATCCCTCTTCCTCTCTTCCTGGTCCTTGTCCAAAAGCTACTCCTTCGATGATAAGAAGTAAGACATAGTGTGTAGATACTAATCAGGTGACATTCCCACACTCCCTGGCCGGCCCTCCCATTGGCTCTCCCCTCAGCCACTCACAGCCTAGCGATAAGAGATAATGGTGAGAGATAAGAGATAGTGCCTTGAGATAAGAAGATAGTGTCTCGCGGGAAGAATGCGCTGCCTCCTCACTCGATGTATGACCCTCTTATCAGTTAGGTCCTCCCCTTCACTACGATGACATGATTTTGGTCCTGTCTTTTGACTACTGATGAGGATATACTTCTGACTGTGAGAAGGTTGGATATAAACGTAATTCGTGCCTTTAGTGTAATTGGTATATCCTAACATAATTGAAAATCGTGTCAGAATGAATTAATATAGTTCTTGGGTTGAATGAGGCTTATCTACTGCATATTATTGTTGTTGTTATTATTATTATTATTTTTTTTTTTTATTATTTGTTGGTGGTGGTGGTGATCTGACCTACTTCTTTTTCTTCTTCTTCTTCTTCTTCATCATCATCATCATCATCATCATCACCACCACCACCATCATCATCATCTTATTATCATCAATCATCATTATTGTTATTATTATTATTATTTCCTTTGATTTATGCTACCTACCAACTGAGGATGCAATTTCCCGTGATCTTCCCACCTCCATATAATTTTCTTAAGTAATTAAATGAAAGCACATGATGAAGAAGTAGCGAAGTGAAAAAAATTGATGGAAAAATGAAAGAAAATGAATGAAGGTCTTAGTCACATTGGAATATCAGAATAAACATTGGCGCATCCACATCTTTATCACTTTTATCTGAGAGAAAGAGGGAGGGAGAGAGTGAGAGACGAAGTGTGAATCAGTCCTTGCTACTCTTTCTCTCTCACACACACACACACACACACACACACACACACACACACACACACACACACACACACACACACACACACACACACACACACACACACACACACACACGCACGCACACCATTTGTCACTCAAAATTCACACACAGACACAATCTCCATTCATCAGTCACTCCTCCTCTCCCGTTCCTTCACTTCCTCCTCTTCCTCTTCCTCCATTAGTTATTCAGATCACTTCCTTGCTTCTTGCCTCCCTTCATTACTCTTTCTTCACTCGTGTCTTCCCTCTCTTCCTTGTTAGTTTTCCTATTTTCCTTTTATTTTTTACGTTTTACTTTGCTTATTTCAGGATTTTTTTTTATTCGGTCATTGTTTAGGTTACGTTATATTCTTCTTACTGTTTTCTTCCTTGTTTATTATTGTCTTCTTTCCTGCTTCCATATTTCACCTCTGTCTCTGTCTCTCTCTCTCTCTCTCTCTCTCTCTCTCTCTCTCTTACCTGTAATCCATCCATCTCACGTGTATTCCAATCACCCCTTAGCTCCGCCGTCAGTGTTTGTAAACATTGGGTCCCTTAATGTGTGTGTGAGGGAGCTGAGGGGAAGGGAAGAGGGGATGAGATGATTTGGGGAAAGATGAGAGGGAAGGGGAGAGGGTAGGTTGAGTAACGATGAGGGGGAGGAGGGGAAGGGGAATATAGAGTGGTGGAAGGATGAGAGAGGGGGTAGGGATAAGGGAAGGGGGGATAGGTTGATTTGGGAAAAGATGAGAGGAAAAAAGAGTGTGATGGATGAAGGATGGGAAAGGAAAAGTGGATAGGGTAGGGGAAGGATGAGATATAGAGAGAGAAGGTAGGGAAGGGGTAAAAGGGAATATGGAAAGGAAGTTAGGGAGAGGATGAAAATAAGTTAACATTGAATGAAAGGGAAGAGGAAGAAAAGATAAGGTCAAGGGAAAGGGAAATTGGAATGAATGAACACGGGGAGTAAGGAAAGATGGAAGAGAAGGAAGGAAGCGGAGGAATGGAAGAGAAAAGAAGTGGAAGAATGGAGGAAAGAAACGGGGTCGGATGGTGAGAGTGGGAAAGAAAAATTTAGAGGAGGCAGGAGAGGTATGAGAATTAATGGTGATTCCCACTAATACTGACACTTTGATGTTGTGTGTGTGTGGGGAGGGAGAGAGAGAGAGAGAGAATTACGGGAGTGGAAAGGAGGGAGGGAAGATAAAAATTAGGAATGAGGAAGGGAGAGAGGAAGGAAGTGGAAGGGAGAGAGGGGTGGGGAAAGGGCCGTAAAGAATTAAGGGAAAGGGGACGAAAGAAGAGATTGGGTGAAGCGAAAAAGGAAGATGAAAAGAAGGCCATTAGGGAGAAAGGACGTTCAGTAGAGAGATGGTGGGGGATGGGAGGAAGCTTACGTTTACCGCCTTGGTAACCGCGCCGATTGACTGAAGCTCTAACTGCTGCGTGTGTTTGTGTGTGTGTGTGTGTGCGCATTTTACCTATCCAAACCTGATTAACGTTGTGTGGAGCAAGACTTGAGTGCAGTGAAAAAAAAAACTTAGTGATCATTTTCCTTTCAGTATGTTGGGTAATTCTGAGTAACGAAATGGAGAGGAAACATTTTAGTAATTCAGAGTTACTAAATGGAGAGGAAACGTGTGTGAAACTGAGAGAGACTAGGAAATATGGATTCATTTTTTTATTTTATTTTTTCTGAATTGAAAGTAAGAATGTATTTAATGAACGAGTGTAATGGAGGGAGGGGAAATGAGTGAAACTGAGGAAGATTGGGAAATACAATTCTTTACTGCGTCGAAGGAAAAATTATGGTAAGAAATGGTTGAAGTAGAGAGAGGGGAAATTACTGAAGGGAGGAATATTATGCATTTTTAAAATATAACAGAGAAAAACATGAAAAGTAAAATGAAGGGAGGGGAAATAAATGGAACAGAGGGATAGTATTTTTTTTCCTTCTATATTGGGAGTTACAGAGAACGGAATTATAGTTGATTGGGATACATGTGGTATATATGGATTTTTTTTTTGTTCCCCCCCATATTGAGAGTTAAAAATTTGTCTTAATGTTAGATACCTGGCTGGGAGTTTGTGAAGTATTGGAAAGGAATATTGGAATACTAGATTGGATGGGACTGAGGCTGGATTAAGTACCCATCCAGTCCCTCTCCTTACCCCTCTCCTCCTGCTACTCATTCATCCTCCCCTCCTCCTCATCTTCCCCTTTCTCTTCTGTCGTTCCTCCTCCTCCTTTACGTCTCCAATATACCCATCTCCGTCTTTTCTTTACCTGCCTCTCATCCCATCTCCCTCACTCCTCCCCTCATTCTCTCATCACTCCATCCCCAGTGCCCTCAATTCCCCCTCCTCCCCACCCACCTTCTTCCCGCCCCCCTTCCGTCTTCCCCACCACACCCATTCCTCCCTCCCTTCCCCTCCCCTCGCACTCTCACTCTTTCTCACTGTCCCCACTTTGCGAGAGGCACGTGTAAGTAATGCGACCTCGTTCTGACCTCCCCGCTGCTGTGGGTGTGGCCGGGTCAAGGGTCAGGGCGGGGTCACAGGGTCATCAGGGACGGAGGGAAGGTGTGGGAGAGGTGAGGGGAGGGGGGGAGGGGGGTGTGCGTGGGTGGAGGTAGGTAGAAAGAGAGCGAGGAGGGGAAAAAGTGAGGAGAGAGAGAGAGGGGGGAGGGGAAAGGCAGGAGGCAGGTTGAAAGAGAGCGAGGAGGAGAAAGAGTGAGAGAGAGGGATGAAATGAGGGTACAAGAAGAGGATGCAAGGGGAAGTAGAGGGAGGTGTAAGGAGGGGATGGTTTTAGAGGGGAGAAAGAGGGGAAAGTGTGTGTGTGTGTGTGTGTGTGTAAGGGATAGTTTTTTTTTTTTTTTTTTTGGGGGGGGGAGGGGATGCCAGAAAGAGAGGAAGATGTTAAAAGAGAGTGGAGGTGGAGGAGAGTGAGCGAGAGGTGTGCCGGTGATGGGTGAGAGGGATGTGTGAGGGGGAAGAAGGGCAGACTGGGAGAGTGAGGAGGAGAGTGGAAACGCGTGAGGGTGGATGGAATGCCAGAACCAGGCTGAGGAGGTGTGACAGATGAAGATTGGAATGTAATAGCGAGGAAGAAGGGAAACAGGGAGGGGGGGGGAGGTTAGAGGAAGGTGAACGAGAGAGGTGTGAGGGAGGGAGAATTGAGAGAAGACGGATATAGGGAGTGTTGGAGGAATAGCACCATATTGGGAAGTAGGAGAGGAGGATCTTTGTGTTACAGTTTGAAGGAAGACATCTATGAGGAAATGTGAAAGGAAGAGTTAGGAATGTATGAAGGATTGGCTGGCTGGAGGGAGGGAGGAGGAGAGGAAAAGATGGGGGAAGAAAGGGGGAGGAGAAGGTAGAACTGCGAGGGGTGGGAAAGTGTGTACCAGTAAGAACCCCATCACAACGAGAAATACGCTGGAAATAACATCGTTCAAGGGTAGCCAGACTATGCACGGAAATCTCTGCATTGTATTGAAGGGAAAATTCTTTATTCCAATGATAACTTGGATGATATGGAAAATTCGTCCAACCTTTTAGTGAGAAACGTCTGTCCGGTGTTGAATATAATAGCCAGGTTTTAGTTCGAGAAGATTAAAAATATATATCAGGTATCACACCTTGCTTGGTAACTAAATACCCAACAGTTAAATACATTCGTTAGTTGATGGAATAATGATAATAATAATAATGTTGGTGATGTGATGCTGGTGATGATAATAGTAATTACTGTAGTAGTGTTAGTAGTATCAGCAGCAGCAGCAGCAATAATAATCTATCTATCTCTGTCTATCTATTGCCAGACGCCTCAGTCCCGTTTGGGGTGGCCACAAACAAATCGCCTCCAAGTCGCCCTGTCCCCCGCCATTTCACTCCCCTGCTCCCAACTCACACCCCCCTCTCTCATATACCTCTCCACCCCATCCCTCCATCTCATCCTCGGCCTCCCCCTCCCTCTTTCCCCCTCCACCTCACTCACATACACTCTCTTCGTCAGTCTGTCACCCTCCATCCTCTCCACATGGCCAAATAAGCCTAATAATAATAATAATAATAATAATATTTTTATCATTATTATTATTATTTTTATTATTATTATTATTGTTAATATTAAATAAGAGGAAGAGGTGCCGTAAGCAAAATACCTTACCTTCAATAATCCCCGCTATCTAAATACAATCGTCAAAAGCAGCCAGAAGAAAATAAAAGAAAATATGCCGACTGAGAGGGCAAGGTAAACAATAAAATAAAATAAAGAATAATATCCCGAGTGAGTAAGAGGTCGAGATACTGTAAACAATTAAAAAAAAAAAAAAAAAAAAACTGAGTGAGCGAGGAGGGGGAGGTAAACAAAATAAAATGATAAAAAATAATATCCCGAGTGAGTGAGAGGGCATGGTAAACAATGAAATAAAATAAAGAGTAATATCCCGTGTGAGTGAGAGGGCGAGGTAAACAAAACGAGGGCGTAAGAGCAACAAGCCGTCTCACACTGGAAGCCGCTCGTGAGGGGAATGGCACCTGGCGACACCGGAGCGCTTGTCGGTAATGCCCCTTCAGTTTTCACGGTAATACTCCTTTACTTCACCTCCCGGAACGACGCTTTTGCTCTCCCGGATGCTGTACCTGTTGTGTGTGTTGGAGAGAGAGAGAGGCTGTGTGAGTACTTTGAGTGTAATGAGAGTGGGTCGGGGAGTGTATTTCGTGTGGGATTGCGTGTATTTCGTGTGTATGTGTGGGTGTGGGTTTGAGTATTTCGTGTGTGTGTTTGATATTAGTTCGTATATATTTCTGTATTCTGTAGGAAAATCAGGCCACATGAGATTCGCTGCAGAACAAGACACTCTCTCAGAAGCAAGAGAATAATACAAAGCCTCAAGTTAATAGTCTGCCTCACATTAAAGGCAAAATTCAAACTTGGACCATACACGGATTAAGAGACGAACACGCAACCACCAAACCAACGCGGCTCCTTGTTGAATGTGGATATATTGTCGCATGTCGGTGTGCATAAAATTGAAGCACTTGTTGAATGTGGATATAAATGTACGTATAAATTACCTTGAAGCATTTTACCCAGTCTAATTTGTACCCAAGTGTGAAGACCATCCCACACCCCGACTAAGCTAGACAATCTCAGGTGGGGTTTAGGAGTTATTGAGGAAGCGAGGCTAGCATGTGGCCCTGTCCTAGATAGTGGTGGTGGTGGGGAGATGGAGGAGGGAAGGGGAGGGGTGTTGGGAGGGTAAAGACAGGGGTGTGCAGCGGGTTAGAAGGGGAGGGAAAGTTGGGGAGAAGGGGAGGATAGGGGTTTGGAGGGGCAAGAGAGGAAGAGGTACCTTGTGTGGAGGTGGGGAGATGGAGGAAGGAAGAAGAGGTGTGTTGGGAGAGAAAAGGCAGGAGTTTGCAGGGGGACAGAAAGGGGAGGACAGAGAGAGAGAGAGAGGGGGGGGGGAAGAAAATGGAGAAGGACTGGTAGAGGTAGGAGGGGAGGGGTGAGAGGAGGATGTCTCATGAGGAGGAGGGGAAGAGGGAAGGTGTGTGGGGGGAGAGAGAGATGTGGGAGGGAGAGATGGAAAGGGGAGAGAAAGAGGAGGGTGTAGGAAGGCTGAAGGAAAGAGGGTGAAGTGAAGACTGCATAAAGAAGAAAGATAGTGTGAAACGGAGGAAGGATAAGGGAGAGGGGAAGGAGGTGGGTGGAAGGGAAAGATGATAAAAGGTAAAGAAAGAAACGGGGAAGAGGAAGCTGGGGGGAAGGGGATGGAGCAGAGGTTGAGGGAAAGGGGATAGGGAGAGGGAATTATGGGGAAGGAGGAAGCGGAGAGAAGTATTTTAAAGGGAGATGTGAGGAGAGAAGAAGAGGGAGAAGTTATGTGGAGGAGGAGGAGGGGGAGGAAAGAGAGAAATAGAGTGGGGGAGAGAGAGGAGGAGCCTAGGTGAAAAGATAAGGTGTCAGGTATTTGGATGAGAGGATAAGGAGGGGGTCAGGGGGGAGCATTTTTTTTTCCTTACACCTGGAATATTTTTACACCTGATGATGCTCCCCCCCCCCTCTCTCTCTCTGTATGAAGTAGAATTGTGTGTGCGAATATGTAATTGTGGTTTGGCGAGCATGTGAATGTGACGAGAGAGAGAGAGAGAGAGAGGGAGGGAGAGAGAGAGAGAGGGAGAATTATCACTCAAACTTTATGATGCCAACGATGTGATGTGTTTCAGTCTTCATTAATTTCGTTCTATTCACAGGTGTAAAAAAAAAGAGGTTGGGCGTGGGAGTGAGAATGGAAGATTGTGTGTGTGTGTGTGTGTGTGTGTGTGTGTGTGTGTGAGAGAGAGAGAGAGAGAGAGAGAGAGAGAGAGAGAGAGAGAGAGAGAGAGAGAGAGAAAGGAAGTGAGAGACCTCCGCCTCTCACTGTTTTCTCAGACAACATGACCTCTCCCTCCCCCTCACCTCGTCCTCTCCCTCCCTCACACCTCGTCCTCTCCCTCCCTTACACCTTCTCCCTTCCCTCCCCCTCACCTCCTCCCTTCCCTCCCCCTCACCTCCTCCCTTCCCTCCCTCACACCTCCCCCCTTCCCTCCCTTCCCCTCACACCACACCCCTACCCACATTCCTCGCATCTCCCCTCTCTGCTATCACCCCACTTCCTCTCTCTCTCTCTCTCTCACACACACACACACACACACACACACACACACACACACTTCTACCCTTTGGTGGTCTCATCTCCTTGCCCTTTATATCTCCCCTCCCCTTCCCTCCCCTCCCTTGGCTCACATCTTCCCCTCCCTCATCTTCCAGTCCCTTTCATCTTTGCTCTCTTCCATATGCCTTCTCTCTTTCTTCCCCATCCTCCTCTCTTTTACTCTGCTCTCCTCTCTGTCTCAATTATGTATCCAACTCTTACCCTTCTCTTCCTATTCCTTTTCCATTTCCCACCTCTTCTCTCCCTCCCGTCCCTCCTTCGCTTCCCCCTCCCTTCCCCCTTCCCCTCCCCCTCTCTCCCTCCCTCCACCTCATATCTTTCCCTACCTTTTCCGTTTTCTCTCTGATTTTTTGCTGTCTTTTTTTTTTCTCTCATTTTCTCCCTGAATGGATGGATATATTACTTTTTAACGGTCTCTCTCTCTCTCTCTCTCTCTCTCTCTCTCTCTCTCACACACACACACACACACACACACACACACACACACACACACACACACACACACACACACACACACACACACACACACACACACACACACACACACCAAATTATCAGTCACTCAGTGTCACCATTTTCTCCTCCTCTCCCCCTCACCCATCCCTCCCCTCCTCTCCCATCCCTCCCCTTCTCTCCCCTCCTCACCCATCCCTCCCCTCCTCTCCCATCCTTCCCCTCTTTTTCTCTCATCTACGACTGTTTTTCTCTGCTTCTTTATTTCCTTACTGGCGTCAAGGGAGCTGTTGGTAGTTGTGGTTGGGATTGTTGGTAGTTGTGGTTGGGAGTGTTGGTAGTTGTGGTTGGGATTGTTGGTAGTTGTGGTTGGCTTTGTTGGTAGTTGTGGTTGGGAGTGTTGGTAGTTGTGGTTGGGAGTTGTGGTGGTAGGGATTTTGAGAGAATGAAAGAGGTTGGTAGGAAGGTAGGACGGGAGGGTTGGTGTAAGGAAGATAGGATTGTTGATAGGGAAATGGAGAGCATAAGAGGGTGGTAGGTAGGTAAATAGGTAGGTTGGTAGGTAAATAAGTAGGTAGGTAGGTTGGAGGCAGGTAGGTAGATAGGTGAGTGAGGTGGGAAGAATGGTTCAATAAGGAAGATAGACGTGTAAGGATAATCTCCACCTTTTCCGAGTGCATTTACTGCTTATTATATACATTCCCTATTTTGACTTTTAAGGCCAGCTGACATGTAAGGAAAATCACGAGGAAGATGTATCGTAGCTGGCAAGGAAAATAACCTGCAGAATGTATCGTAGGAAAAATTACTTACAAATTATATCGTAGCCAAAACTGCATACGAAGAAGGAAAATTATAAACTACATAGTGAGCACAGAATTTTCCTTACGTGACACCCAAATTATAAGAATGTATATCAGATTTATTGTTTTCATATTCAGCTTGGTTATACCTGACAGATTTGCGTCCCCTTTTTAATCGATTACCAGGTATTTAATGGTAAAATAATATAATACTACGTCTATACATCATTTATTATCATAGCCAGCAATATATTTTACTTAGGGTGTATGATGATGTAAGAATCAATATGGAGAGGTAGCAATTTTCTGTCAGGTGAGAGTACACGAGATAGAGTATTAATAGGAATGGAGGTGAAGGTAAACGAGGTGTAGTATTAATAGGAATGGAGGTGAAGGTAAACGAGGTGTAGTATTAATAGGAATGGAGGTGAAGGTAAACGAGGTGTAGTATTAATAGGAATGGAGGTGAAGGTAAACGAGGTGTAGTATTAATAGGAATGGAGGTGAAGGTAAACGAGGTGTAGTATTAATAGGAATGGAGGTGAAAGTAAACGAGGTGTAGTATTAATAGGAATGGAGGTGAAGGTAAACGAGGTGTAGTATTAATAGGAATGGAGGTGAAGGTAAATGAGGTGTACTATTAATAGGAATGGAGGTGAAGGTAAACGAGGTGTACTATTAATAGGAATGGAGGTGAAGGTAAACGAGGTGTAGTATTAATAGGAATGGTGTTGTATTGACTATTAATACCCCAGCGCCTGTGGTGGTGGTCCTGTCAGAGAAGATTGGCATGTAAGGATTCGGTGGTGGTTGGAGGGAGGGAAGAGGCAGGTAGGGAGAGGATGACAGATAGGGAGGTAGGGAGATTAAGAGGGAGAGGATAAGGAGGGAAGTATGGGGAGATGGGGGGGAGGGAGGAATGCAGGAAGAGGGCGCTGGGGAGAGGAGAGGGGGGGAGGTGGGAGAAAAGTAGGGAGAGGGAGGGAAGTAGGGGGGAATGGGGAGAGGGATGGAAGCAAGGGTATAGGGGTAGGAATGTAGGGAGAGGATGACAAATAGGGAGAAAGGTTGGGTGGCTAGAAGGGTGAAGGTGAGAGATGCCAGCTAGAGTGGGAAGAGGGAGGGTAGCAGGTAGGTAGGGAGGGAAGAGGGAGGGTAGCAGGTAGGTAGGGAGGGAAGAGGGAGGGTAGCAGGTAGGTAGGGAGGGAAGAAGAGAGGGAGGAAGCCAGGGGGAGGAGGAGAGATGAGTGGATTATAAGATGAAGACAGAGGCCTTGTGTAGGTTGGAAGGTAGGTGGAGAAAAAGTGGAGGCAGGATGGTAGATTTGAAGAAAGGTATATGGCAGGGAGGCAGGTAGATTAGGTAGGTAAAAAACGGATAAATGTAGATATGTGTAGGGAGGCAGAGTGGTACGGTAGAGAATGAAAGGGTGGGAAGTAGGTAGGTGGGGAGTGAGGAAGAGGAGTAGAGGTGGGTTGTTGGAAGGGGGGGTGGCAGGGAGGTACGTAGGGCGAGGCAGGGTGGCATGACAGAAGCTGATGGAAGGTGGAGAGAGAGAGAGAGAGAGAGGTGGGAAGATGATGTGGGAGAGGAGAAAGAAGTAGAGAACCTGAGAGAGGAAAAGAATGGTGAGTCAGGGTGAATGGAGAGAGAGAGAGGGGGGGGGGAGTTGAGGGAGGGAGGGAGAGGGAGAGAGGAATCAGAGGTAGGAGAGGGAGTTTAAGGGACAACAGGGGAGAAGGTAAGGGAGGTTAAGGGAGAGAGGAGGGAAGTTGGCAGGTAGGGGAGGAGGAGTACAAAGGAAAACAAACATTAAGAGACTTATTAATCCTTTGGCAGCTGTTTAGGAAAGATTATGGCTGACAAAAGTATTCAGTGAGCTAGGACAAGGATAGGAAACCAGGAAGAGAAGGAGGAAGAGGAAGTGGTTCAGGAAAATAATAATCAACTATACTAGGAAGAAGAGAGACAAGGAGATGGAAAGGATGGGGGTAGGGTTTTAGGGAGAGAGGAAAGTGAGAGAGATAGAGGAAGGTCAGGGCCTAAAGAGGATAGGGAATGGAGGAAGACAAAGAGGATAAATCAGAGGAGTAGACGGAGAGAGAGACAGGAAGAGAAGAGAGGTGGAAAATAGTGTAGGGAGGATTGGAGGAATGAAGAGGGAGTAGTACAAATGGAGAGAGAGAGAGAGAATGATAGTATTAAGGGACAGAAAGTGTAAGAACTGGAGGGAGGAATGTAGGGGTGCTGTGGTGGAGGGGATGAGGGAGCATTACTTACTATGCACGGCACGACCTTACTCCGGCGTGGGAGTGTCACCCTGCTGATCCCCCCCCCCTCTCTCTCTCTCACACACACACACACACACACACACACACACACACACACACACACACACCAGTAGAGCCCCCCTCCCCCCCAAAAAAAAAAAAAAAAAAAAAAAACTGGACGAAACGTTTGAAAACATCATCCTGTTTGTCCCGTATATTGCTGACTAGGCCCCTCTCTCTCTCTCTCTCTCTCTCTCTCTCTCTCTCTCTCTCTCTCTCTCTCTCTCTCTCTCTAAAACACCGAGTTTAAATGAAAGTGAGCAGTGTTTATATTTGTGTGTGTGTGGTCACGTAGTACCGTAGCCATTGTGTGCTAAACCAGTGTACACCTTAACCCTTTATACCTTGTTATAGTCCTTCCTTTTCGTGTGTGTGTGTGTGTGTGTGTGTGTGTGTGTGTGTGTGTGTGTGTGTGTGTGTGTGTGTTTACCACCTCCGTTGTTTTCGTCTCTTACCTTTAACTGTTAGACCCCCCCCCCTCTCTCTCTCTCTCGTGTTTATATCATATTACTAACGCCCATTTTTAACAGTAGGGGTGAAAAACGAGGAGAGTATAAGAACTGAGAAAAGTAAGGAAGTGTGTGTGTTTGAGAGAGAGAGAGAGAGAGAGAGAGAGAGAGAGAGGGGGGGGATAGAATAAGGGAAAATGAAAAAAAGAAAATGGGAATGCTTGGAAAGAAAAGGAAGGGAGGAAGAAGTGGAATGAGAGAAGAATGAAAAGTAGAATTGTGATGAAAAAAGAGGTGCAAGGGAAGATGAAGAAAGGGCAGTGAAAGACATGTAGAAAAGAACAAGAGAAGGCGAAAATCATAGAGGAGGAGGAGGAGGAGGAGAAGGAAAAGAAGAAGAATAGGGATGCATGAAAGGATGGAAAGAAAGGAAGGAAATGGAGAGGCGTATAATAGGGAAAAAAGGAAAGAGGAGAGGAATAGAATGGGTATATAAAGGAAAAATATATAAAAAAGGAAGAAGGAAGGAGATAGAAAGACGGAGGGCGGGGAGTAAGTCAAAAAGAGAAGGAAGAGGAAGAAAATGTTGAACAAGAACAGTAAATAGTGAAGAATATCGGTGATCGTTGAAAGAAGAACGATGAAAATAATAGAGGAAGGAAGAAGAATACGAGTAGATGGTAGGAGAGTGTGACAAATAGTGTTGATGACTTGTAACACCCTCATTAGCATCATTAACACATTTACCATTAATACAGTGCCATTCAGGGAGGTGGTTGTGACACAGTTGGTGGGCTGGTACTGGATTAAAGTCCTTGAGAGGCATGATAATGTGTTGAATAGACAGTGGTTACTATACGTTGTTTTATTGACACTCAGTGGTTTTCCTGTAGTGATGATACTCGTTCGACGACAAGGAAGAAGAAAAAATGGGTCTCAGTGTCGCATACATTCTTTGCCCCTCCCTTCAGTTGCATTTCCTCTGCGTCATATATATATTTTTCCTTGTGCAGGTACGCCATTTCCTGAATGGTTTTTTATTTTGCATGTTGTTGGGTATGTTGATGTACATCTAAACCTGCATTCCTCAGTTAGCTGCGTTGTTTTTATTCTCAGTGAGTAATATACACTATGTATATATATATATATATATATATATATATAATTTTGAGTTCAGTATTGTGATGTACAGTTTGCTTGCCATCCACACCGCCTGACCTTCCTGCTACCCGCATAGCCTGTCAGTTCCTGCTTGTGTAAGTGCCCTACACTATTTTCGCTGTGGTTTGTGGTGAAAATTATTTGTTGGGTCTTGACTCCCGTTTTATAAATATGTAAAATCGTACGGCGGTAGGAAGAGGTCTATCTTTATTGTAGTTAGCCCCTTCATTACGGTCTTGCAGTGATGAAAAGTCATTGTAATGAAATTTATTGTTGATAATGACAGAGTGTTTTTAACCCGACAGAGCCATCTTACGGTTGCAAGAATGAAACAAAGAAATGACATGGCATTTAGGTGTTGATGTAATTTGGCAGTCGCTTAATAGCGGCGCGTGTTGTGTAACCATGGTGACATAACGCTGTACCTTCTTACCAGCCCCGTCACTCGTATCATCTCGCTTCCCCTTACTCTTAGTATCTCGCCTCTCCCCTCACTTCCGTCAGGGTACAACAAGCATGGAATAGGAGGAAGAGGTGTGGTGACATGGGTGGGAGTGTGGAGTGATGGTGGTAATATCCGTAACGTAACACTAACGAAGATGATAACACTGTTCCACCCTTCACCATCGGCACCGTCAACCCAATCATCTCATCCCCCTCACTCACCTCACTTCCTCCTGCCTTCCCTCTCTCTCATTTCACTTACTTCACATTTTCCCCTCACTTCCTTTTCTTTCATTTCACTTTCCTCACATTCTCCCCTCACTTCCCTGTCTTTCATTTCACTTCTCACTTTACGCTCTATCCTCACTTCCCTGTCTCTCATTTCACACTCCCCTCTCTCCTTACTTTCCAGTTTTTCATTCACTTTCCTGTCTTTCATGTCACTTCCCTCACTTCCCCCTCTCTCCCCTCACTTTCATATCACTTCTCTTACTTTCCCCTCACTTCCCAGTCTTTCATTTCTCTTCGTTCACTTCACCCTCCTTCACCGGATTCCCCCCAAAACATACCTATCTCTCACATCCTCTTGTTATCTGTCTGGCGTCGCTGCTTCCACGTGTCTTACTACTTCTTCCTCCGTAGTGGCAACCTGACGAGAGAGAGAGAGATTCCTTGGTTATTATTGTTCTTGCTGTTATTGTTTTTGCTGCTATTGTTTGTTCTTCTTTATCTCAACGTTGAGCGCATTTGATTTTATTTTTATTATTATTACGATATTATTTTCTTGGTAATTGCACATATTCCTGGTTAATTGAGGCAAAGGAAACACTGGTGTCGCTTGAAGGGTTAATGTGAAAGGAAGGAAATTAGACCCATTGCATTATTATTATTATTATTATTATTCCTGCTACTGCTACTACTACTACTACTGCCATTATTATTATTATTATTATTATTATTATTATTTTCAACATTTGTGCTGGAGAAAATATAAAAGATGTGGTATAAAGCTGAATTCCATGTAATTTAAACTGTCATAATTTTAATCGAGCAGTTGTGAAGGTAGGCACTGGCATCATTGTTTGCTTCTAATGCTTTTTGTGTGTGTGTGTGTGTGTGTGTGTGTGTGTGTGTGTGTGTGTGTGTCAGAGCTCCCCAGTAGACTTAGAAGAGAGAGAAAGAAAGAGAGAAAAATAGGGTAAAATAGTCTTTCTGCTTAGATTATTTTTTCATAACCGATTTATATTGCATGTAGTGTTACTCCTGAGGTATTTTCATTTTATATATATACACTGTTATATATGGTACTATTGACATTATCTATCGACCTATCTATGTTCCATCCATCTACCAAGCTACCTACCTGCCTGTCTATCTATCTATCTATGTACAGTATCTATCTATCGAACAAGGGAATATAACATACCATAGACATACACTGTTAAGCGAGAGATGCAAGGTGTCTTAAAAACCCAGGATATGCTCTTTTCCAATCTAAGAAAGACGATTTTACTCTCTCTCTCTCTCTCCAGACGGTTTTTCTCAGCATACAAAAAAAAGTACTTATATTGAAAGGGGTTGAACTCCTTTAACACACTGTCGGGGCTTACCACAACACTCCTAATCCTCTTTGATGGTGGTAGCTGTGGTAGAAGGGATTGTGGTACGTGTGGTTGGTGAAAGAGTAGTGGTTAGGGAAGGTGTAGCTGTGGTGGTGGTGGTGGTGGTAGAAAGTAGTTCTTTGGAGGGGTAGGTACGTGTGGTGGTTGTCGTAGATGGTATATAATTGTAGTTGTGCCTGAGGAAGATATTGGTAGGGTAATAGTGGTAGATATGGTAGCATTTGTGATAGATATATTAGGTGGCATGTATGGTAGTTGTAGATTAGATTGGTAGAAGGGTAATTGTGGTAGTTACAGTAGTTGGTAATGATGGTACTTGTGTTAGAGGAAGATAGTGGTAGGGTAGTTGCGCTAGTAGTAGATGGTAATGGTGGAAGTTACAGTAGATGGTAGTGGTGGTAGTTGTGGAAGATGGGGTGGTGATGATGGTAGTGAGAATAATGTAATTTGCCACCTGGGGGGGGGGGGATGGGCTGTAACGTTGGCAATGCCCGGTAAGGATGTGGGGTTAATTTAGGTAATGGAACCCCTTCAGTACGAGGCGGTGTATTCCCCATCTGAGTAAAATCGTCTGCTAGCTATATTGATGCATCCTTTCTTTGCTTCCTTCCTTCCTTCCTTCCTTTCGTCCCAATCCACCCATCTTCCTTCCTGCCTGCTTGCCTTCCTTTCCTCCTAATCCATCCATCCTTCTTTCCTTCCTTCCTTCCTTACTTACGTATGTACATTTTCCTTCCTTCCTTATCCCATCCATCCTGCCTTCCTTTCCTCCTGATCCTTCCATCCTTCTTCTTTCCTTCTTTTTACTGTCTTGTCATTATTACCATTCTCTCTCTCTCTCTCTCTCTCTCTCTCTCTCTCTCCTGGACCTGTGCCAGGTGTCTCACTTTTGTCGTGAAAGACCGGAAAATGGAACAGGTCAGAGAGAGAGAGAGAGAGAGAGAGAGAAAGTGAAGGGGGGAGAGGAAGAAGAGAGGAGGTACGAAGGCGAAGGGAGGAAGAAAGCGAGAGAGAGAGAGAAAGCAAGAACAGCAGAGGAAAAGTATATGAACAAAGGGAAGGAGAGAGAGAGAGAGAGAGAGAGAGAGAGAAATGTTAGCGAAGGGTTGATCAGAATGAACGGAGGGGAAAGTGACGTCGATTGGACAGGGAAGGAGGAAAGATGAGAGAGAGAGAGAGACTTGAGATTAATAAAATTCGAGACAGAGCTACGGCAAAATGTGAAATTTACGAGAGAGAGAGAGATCGCAATTGCCTCTCTCTCTCTCTCTCTCTTACACACACACACACACACACACACACACACACACACACACACACACACACACACACACACTTTTATTTTAAAGGAGAACTGCGGAAAACAGAATCAGACATCCACCTTGCTTCCCTCACGGCCAGACCAGAAATCCATGAAGGAATAGTGGGTATGGTTAACAGGAGGACCCCACCCAGGAAGACACACACACACACACACACACACACACACACACACACACACACACACACACACACACACACACACACACACACACACACACACACACACACACACACACACACACACACACACACACACACACACACACACACACACACACACACACACACTAGTGCCTAACATTCACTGACTCGAGAATTTTCGTAAACTTTTTTGAAAATGTGATTGGGAAGTGTGTGTTGGGTTGAAGTTTTCGGCACTGTAGACAATTATTATTATTATTATTATTATTATTGTTATTGTTTTTATTATTATTATTATTATTATTATTATTTACTGGCTTAACGTGGACTTCTCGAGCTTCTGTAGAGGGGTTAGAGAATAGGCTAGTGTTCTTGTTGGAAAAGGGTTCCCTTGCGTCTCTTCCTTAGCGATTTACTCTCGGATATGGCTGCTTAATATCCTTTTGTACGTTATATATGCAGAGTATGGCAATGGCAGGGGGAATTACGTAACACAGAACAGGCCATTAGAGTGTAATAAAGTAAATTTCAGTGTAGAGTGTAATAAGTAAAATAAATCGCTTAGGAAAAGGTGCTAGGGAACTTCCTTAACCGAGGAGAATACAGGTCACAGTCTTCATTAACTCACTGCTAGACGTCAGTAGGGTTGAAGAAAGTTGTCTTTAATTAGCGAGAGTAAAGGAAGAAAATAAGTGAGGCGAAGGAACAAAAGTTTTATGTTTTGAGTTTAACAGAGATTGTGTAGCGGTAGTGAGAATGAAGTATATCGTTTGTAATGTTCGTAAATGTTAAATATACCGATAGTTACGGGGAAAGAGATTTATTATATTTACCAAACGCTTGCGTGTATTTACGTGTGTGTGTGTGTGTGCCGTGTCATATCTATCTGTATATATTTATCTATCTATCTATTCCCTGGTGTTGGTGGAGCTCAGAATACCAGCTAAATATGTCTGCCTTTCCCGCTAGTTCGAGGGTGTGTTGTGGGTGGGTCGGGTCCCGGGCGATGTTTAGGCTAACGGAGCTTTTGCCAGGTGTGGGCGTAAAGATAAGATAGGAGATAGGTTTGTTTTGACTTCAGTTTATTGTTGTTTTTTGCACTGTTTTCCGTCTGGAGTGTTTTCTTGAGGGTTGAATGAGGGAGAGACAGAGAGATTCCCTTTCCCATACCTTTCTCTTTATTCTTCATTCCATCTCCTTCCCGTCTCTCCCGCTCGTCTTCTTCATCTTTTCTTTCCATTTCAGCACCTTCATTCTCCTTTTCCCCACCATTCCTTTCCCATCTCTTCTCTGCCCACTTCTAAATTACCCGTTTCTTACTCTCCCTCTCTTGTCCCTCTCCCTTCATCTTCTCCTTGTTCCTCCATTCCTCGTCTTCTCTCCCTTCGTTGTCTCTTCATTCCTCTTCTTTTTCTCTCCATCTTACTCCCTTTATCCTCTTTTTCCTTCTTCTCTCCCCTTCCTTCAGTTTTTCTCTTACCCTTCTTTTGTTTCTCCTCAACTCTCTCCTCCTCCTGTTATCTTCCTCTCTCTCTCACTGTTTCCTCCTCTCCTTCTTCCATTCCTTACACCACTTCTTTTATCTTCCTCTATCCTTCTTTTTTCCTCCCCTCTCCTTCCATTCCCTACCCCTCTCATCTTCCCCTCTCCCTCTGTTTCTCCTCTCCTCCGTTCATTCCCCATCCCTCTTCTTTTATCTTCGTCCCTCCCCGTGTCTGTTCCCTTCCTCTCCTTTCTCCTCCTCTCCTCTCTTTG
This sequence comes from Coenobita brevimanus, assembly GCF_032717465.1. Lineage (NCBI taxonomy): Eukaryota > Metazoa > Arthropoda > Malacostraca > Decapoda > Coenobitidae > Coenobita > Coenobita brevimanus. Next base: position 889,653 of record NC_136980.1, on the reverse strand, counting down.
GGAATTCTTCTCTGGTTCCTTCCACATTCTCATCTTCCCCCCCTTCCTCTCAGCCTCCTCGGCGCAGACTGTTGATAAGAATGAGGACAATAGACAATTCTTAGCCGTTGTTAGGACCCCCCTCTCAATCAGCTCACTCTCTTCCGGGATGTTGATTGTTTATATATTGCTTTGCTGTTTACATGTTTACCTTTTTCTTTTTTACTGTTCATGTATGTGTTTGTGTCGTTTTTGCCTGTGTTTTTATCTCCTTATTCATTTTTGCTTTCTTTAGTTGCTTATATTTTTTTACCTGTTCTTGGTTACCTGTTTACATCTTAATTAAATTTTACCTTGTCCGCATTTGTTTACAGGTAGCCATATTTCGTCTTTTTTTTTTTTACCTTTGTGTGTGTGTGTGTGTGTGTGTGTGTTTTTATACTTACCTGTTTGCGCCTGCCTTTTTTCTCGTTTCTCCACACCTTGTTTATTTGTTTTTCTTTACGTGCCTTTTGAGTACCTTTTTCTGTTTTGCTTTTCCTGTTTGTCCGGACTTGTATTGTTTGTTTATTGGTTGCCTGTGTGTAGCTTGGTGTTCCTGGTTACATATATTCGCACTTTTTTTTCCCCTCTCTCTCTCTTTCTCTCTCTCTACCGTCCTGTTTGTTTTGTTATTTATTTATTTGTACACCTTTGTTTACCTCCAGATGTTTATTAATTTACATGTCTACCTGATAACCCGCAAAAAAATAATTATGTCGGCTAGCTGGGAAATGGGGATTGGATGATGATGATGATGATGGTGATACTTTGTTCTGCCTGTGTATGTCCGTTTATGGTTTCTTTGGTTTTGGATTGATATATAATTTTGTGTGTGTGTGTGTGTGTGTGTGAGAGAGAGAGAGAGAGGGGGGGATTTTGTGTGTGTGTGTGTGTGTGTGTGTGTGTGTGTGTGTGAGTGAGAAGGGGGGGATTTTGTGTGTGTGTGTGTGTGTGTGTGAGAGAGAGAGAGAAAGAGAGAGCGGGGGGATTTTGTGTGTGTGTGTGTGTGTGTGTGTGAGAGAGAGAGAGAGAGAGAGGGGGGGGGATTTGTGTGTGTGTGTGTGTACATTTCTCGTAGTCGTACGTCATTGCCATTATAGGTCCATTCCCAGGTGCTTGCAGGGTTCTAAATGGCTGATCATCAAAGCATGTTCATATATAATTTAAAATAAAATGAACGTTGCCAATAAAGCAATATAATTCAATACGTAAACACACACACACACACACACACACACACACACACACACACACACACACACACACACACACACACACACCAGGAAGAAAAACAGGTTCCACAGCTGCAAGAAGTGACAAATAACCACAGCATCAAACAGCACAGTCATCAGTAGTAACAAACACCAGAAAGCAGCATAATACAACCTTCATCTGTAGTAAATCTAAACAAGACAGCAGTACTAATAAAAACAACAGCAAAAACCCAGTACAGATAACAGCAAAACATTAGAGGGGGGGGGGGAGAAGCAGATAAAAACAATGCAGCAGTGATAAGACAACCATTAAGGAAAAATAAAACTAAGGAATGTAAATTACTTGGAGATAAAGAAATAAAAATAACAAACATTAAATACAACAGGAATAACAGCTACAGAATAACAGGATATAAACTGCAATAACAACAGATTGAGATGGAAATTAACAGGAACAGACAAGGGTAAGAAACAGTGTCAGCAGTAAAGTAGGCAAACAGGGATAGGAATGTGGGTCAGATTTCTCCTTTTTGCGTTATCTCTCAAGGACACACACACACACACACACACACACACACACACACACACACACACACACACACACACACACACACACACACACACACACACACACACACACACACACACACACACACACACACACACACACACACACACACTGCCTTCCTCCATCCCCACCCCCCACTCCCGCTCCTCTCACTCTACCTGGCCTTCCTTTCTTCGCTACCCCCTTCTCCGTTTCTCAGTTTTCTTATACCTCTTGTACTTCTTTTCACCTTTTTTTATTTAATCTCCCAAGGACACAAACACACTGCCTTCTTCCATCTCTCTCTCTCTCTCTCTCTCTCTCTCTCTCTCTCTCTCTCTCTCTCTCTCTCTCACATTCTTCGCCCTTCTTTTCTCCTTTTGTGGCTTGTGATCACATTGAGAACACAAACCTCTTCCTTTCCCTCTTTCCACCTTGACTCAATCCTCTTCTCTCCATTCATTTTCATTCCACTCCACTGCTCCCCCGTTTTGTTTTAATGTCATAATTTTTCTTCCCTCTCCTCTCTCTTCATTTCTATTTTCTCAATCCCTTCCTCTCTCCTCTCCACTCTTATATTTCTTACCACACGCTCACCATTCTGTTTGTCGTGTAATCAGCCGTCCATCATTCCCCCATCTTTATCCGTCTCATCACAGACTCACTCACTCTCTCTCTCTCTCTCTCTCTCTCTCTCAGCATTTTTTCTCCGGCTCATCTTTTTTTTTTTTTCCCCCTCTCTGTCACCTTAGCCTTGTCCCCCTCTTCATTTCACCCAGCGGCGTCCAAGTCCCCCCGCCCTACTTCATTGTACACCCTTCTGTATTCTTTTAAATATCTTCTCCCCACTCTTTCTTATATCCTGCCTTTTTCCAAGTCTAGCAAAGTCGCTTCTCTCTTCTGTCGGCGTCCTCTCCTCTCTTCTCATCTTCTCGTCTCTCCTCTCCTCTCCCCTCCCGTCTCTTCACTCCTCTCCTCTTTTAGCCTCCTTTTTTTTCTGTCATCACAAATCTCTTTCTTTTCTGTCACCGTCTTAGCCTTGTCCGCCTCTCCATTTCACCCAGTGTATTTGTGTCACCCGCCTCACTCCCATTTCATCACCTCACCTTGGATTTCTCTGGATATCCACTATTTAGCCACTTCATCATTTCTTCATCTTTTTATTTTATCTTTATCTCTCACCTCTTGAACTTATCTTTCTGACTAAGCTCATGTCATCTCGCCACTCGTCTCATCTTGTCTCTTTTCTCGTCTTCTCTCTTCTCCAGGCTTCTCTTCTCATCTCTTCTCTTCTCTCTTGTCTTTTCTTTTCGTCTTACCACACCTGTTTCTTTTTTGCATCACCATATTAGCCGTACCCGCCTCTTCCATTTCACTGTCTTCAAGTTACCTTCACTACATCACATTACCTGGCTCAACCCCCTCTCCACCTTTTTTTAGTTTCATAATTTCACTTTTTTAATACTTCCTCGCGTTTAATGTTTACCTGTGTTAATTTCTCATCTCGCCTCACTTCTCTTGTCTTCACTATTTTTTTTTTTTTTCATAGTAAAGTATTTTTTTTGCTCAGTTTCTTTTTCCTTTTCTTTCCATCAGTCACATATTTGGTGTCATTCCTTTAAGTCTGCACTAGTTCTTCAGGTCTGATAGATGTGTGTGTGTGTGTGTGTGTGTGTGTGTGTGTTTCAGGAATTTATGAGGTCAAAGGTCAAACACTACACGCATGCTCACGTTTTCTGAAAAGTTGCTACAGGAATCCATAGAGTTTACCAATCTTTGCGAGGAGGAATGGGAACAATATCGTCTTTAAGGGCTAGATATTTTATTATTATTATTATTAGTATTATTTATTTTTTGAGACCATCCTGCAGCCTTGGATTTTTTTTTTTTCATTCATCATTGCAACTTTCCTCTTCATTACCCCACCTCACTTCAAGTCACATCATTCACCCACCTTATCTCTGTCATCCTCCTCCTCCTGTTCATCATCATAACCACCTTACTCCAAAGCAGGGGTTTTGTTGTTTTCTGGAGAGAGAGAGAGTTGGGATATGTTAAGAAATAGGTGTGCGGCATTCCAGAGCATAATCCCGGGCATTATTGTTAAATCTTATCTATCGGTGACGTGAAAAAAGGATTTAAGGGCAAGTGATATCAGAGAGGGGGGCGGGGGGGGTAAAGGGAACTGGAAGATAAGAATGAATGGTTAAATGTAAGGAAGGAAGAGGAAATGGATTAAAAAAAAAAAGGGGGGGGGATATGATTAAGAAGCGAAAGTAAAAAGTTAAATGGGTGGAGGAAAAATAATAACTATGTAAATTAGACAAGTGATGAGAACGATATGTTAATAGACACGAAAACGAGTACAGAGTTGAAAGATAAAAAGAAGAATAAGGGAAAATGAATGAAGGAAAGTAGGATGAGAGGAAGGGGAATATGGATATTAGCGTACAGTATAGGTCTTTTGAAACATAAGTAAGATGTGTAGAGAGACGTTGAAAAATAAGGGAAAAGAGGAAGGGAAAAAAATGAATGGAGGAAGATAATAAAAGAAGAAGCGTAGGGCAGAGGGGATCATGTGGGTGTAAGGAGTTCTTGAGAGAAACATTTTATGGTGAGATAAGGTGGAGGAATGTGGAGTGTTGAAGAGGGACGGGGGTAAGTGGGGTCAGGGAGATAAGGGAGGGAGAGAGGAGGGTGGGTTAAGGGAGGGGGGAAGGGAAGAGGAAAATTTCAAGGAAGAAGAAAGCAGAGAGAGGAATATGTACAAAATTTATGGAGAACAAAAAAGAGGGAATGGAAAGGAAGGGAAGAGAGATTTAAATGGGAGACAGATGGAGAGGGATTTAAGTGGGAGACAGATGGAGAGGGATTTAAGTGGGAGACAGATGGAGAGGGATTTAAATGGGAGGCAGATGGAGAGGGATTTAAATGGGAGGCAAATGGAGAGGGATTTAAATGGGAGGCAGATGGAGAGGGATTTAAATGAGAGGCAGATGGAGAGGGATTTAAATAAGAGGCAGGTATAGAGGAACTTCAGGGGATGGTAAAGGGAGAGGGTAGGACTAGAGATGGACAGGAAGGCAATGGAATCCAGAGGGGAGGGAGGAGAATCCAGAGGTGAGTGCATGATAAGGGAGGGATGATAAGAGAGAGGTTCAGTGATAAGGTGCGCGTTTTGCGTTCCTCAGGTGTGGAAGCCAAGAAGTGGAATTGTGTGGAGATTAGGTGGAATGAATGTGTGTGTGGATATGAATGGTTATGAGAGAGAGAGAGTAGTGGTTGCATCCTGTCTCCCTCACTTTCCCTCTCATCTCCCCTTGTACTCTTAGCTCTCCTTCCCACACCTCCCATCCCCCCACCCTCATCCCCTCGCCTCTCCCCACCCTTTTAATCCCACTCCCCTCCCCACCCCCTACTTAGTCCCCCTCCCCTCCTCCACTCACATTTGAAGGGATTAAAGATTACAAGATTGATTGGCCTGTGTCTCCGTTAGATTTGGGTACATTTGGGTTGGAATTTTTTTTTTCCAACCTCTCCCTTCCTCCTTCCCACTTTTCTTGTCTTCCTTGCTTGCTTCTTTCTTATCCTTTCCTTAGCTCCTTCCTTCCCTTAATCTTTCTTTTCTTCCATCCATTCTCATTCTTTTCTTCCCTCCCTCCCTTCCTGGCTTTCATCCTTTCATTCTTTCCTTCCTCCCTCCCTCCCTGCTACTAGTCGTTTAGTTCAATTTTATAAAACGTTTCTTCTGCCATCTGAGCTGTTTGTCTGTCTATTTAATTATCTTTTTTCCTCAACGTGCCAATATTATTATTATTATTATTATTATTAATATTATTATTGTTGTTGTTGTTGTTGCTATGATTTTTTTTTTTTTGCTATTATATCTTCTTCTTCTTCTTCTTCTTCTTCTTCTTATTATTATTATTATTGGTATATTGTTGGGCTTATGGATATTTATTAAAAGTACACCATACTCACTGCAAACGTAAAATAGCCGTTTCTTCATCTTGAATGACTGGAAATTGACAAGGAGTATAGAGCTAGTCACGAAGAAGTGCCAAGGAAAGAACACAGGACCGCAGTATTGTATTATTTTGCCATTTAGATGTGGGGGAGAGAGAGAGAGAGAGAGAGAGAGAGAGAGAGAGAGAGAGATTGTCCCTAAGTAGCAAGAATGAAGTGGAAAATATATCACCTCACTGAATGGGTTAAATCTCAGTTATTACCCTCTATCGCCTATTGATAAACGGAAATCTACCTTACGTTATCAGAAATACCAGCTCAGTATTGTTACCACGGCGTCCACACTTCCGATATCAGTTGGCTCTGTCCTTACCGGTGTGTCTGTTCGCATTCTTTCATTCATTTTCTTAATCGTACATTCTTTCCTCTCACTTTCGATCGTGTAGCTTATTTTCCATATCCAATTCTCTCGATAGCAAGAAAATAGATTAATAGATTTGTGTTTCTGTGCAGTAGTATTTCGAACCATATACTCACCAAAATTTCTCACCCGTCTTGCTCCATAAATAATCCATTCACTCATTCATTTCCACTTTTCCTTCGTCGTTGGTGGCGGTGCTCTGCCTCCTTATCAGTGGGTGGATCCTTGATAAGATAATCTGGACTGCCTGCCAATGGTCCCGGGCTCGAACAGACACTAGTGCACACCTAACTCTCGGTGCTAATCGGTCGGAGTGGAGAAGGTTTTATGTGAGCCTTGTGGGTGTTCAGAGTGAAGGTTTTTGAGGGGTGGCTGGTGAAGGATTGTGTGTGTTTGTGTGTGTGTGTGTGTGTGTGTGTGTAGGAGGGGACTCGTTTACATGTGCGGAGACCTGTGTGTGTGTGTGTGTATGCATGCATGAGGGGAGTCGTTTGCATATATGTAGAGACGTCTGTGTGTGTGTGTAATTCACCGGGTCGGTCAGGATCACTTTGATGGTCGTGATCGTCAGCTTTTACCCTCCCGGAAGGGAGCTGAGAGCTCATATAGTCCGATCTAAGGGCAAGGCTGTGACCTTCACACACGCACACACCCGTCCCCTTGCTCAAGGGGGACAGTAACCACCCACTTCGTCAGTGAAACTTTTTGCAACCTGAGCGATGCGCGAACTTCCGTCCACCAGTTGGCAAGCGAGAGCGTTACCACTGCACCAGTGTGTGTGTGAGAGAGAGAGAGAGAGAGAGAGAGAGAGAGAGACCGCTGATACAGATTTACAGTACAGTACAGAAACCCTTGAAAGCTGTAATGCCTTTCCCATCACTGTACCAAGACTGAAAAATTGCAGAGTGTTGTGATTTAACTATTATAAAGAGCTGTGGTTGGTGGTGGTATTTTGAAGTTGCCGCCGTGAATATTTCTTAACACAATCGCGAAATTGCCAAAAAAAAAAAAAACGTGCCAGTCCCCATTGTTTTTTTTTTTTTTTTTTTTTTTTTTTTTTTTTTTTAATACAAAACCCGTCCACTGCCAGAAACTGAACACTGTACTCTGTTGACACTACTGTACCATGGCCTAAAATTGTCAATCCCTCCATCATGAAGGTTCAGTCATAACAATAGATTAACACTAGAAAATGATGCTGGTCTCAAATATGTGCAACAGAAAGGATTAGAGTCACAATATTGTCTTTTTCTCCCACAGAGCTATGTGAAATGAGCTGCAAAAGGATGAAAATTTGAACATCCTGTAACAATCACGTGGTTGGAAAGTCACGCTTCATTGTTTCAGAACCCACAGAAATTTAAAAGATACGAAAACCGTGAATTGCCGGTCAACATTATTCAAATTGGTTTCATTTTCACTTGTTTCAAAACCCAGGAATGCGTGGAAAGGAATTTATTGATTTTATCTGTTCATGCCCCCACAGAAAAATCCCATTAATGTGGTTGATTGCATGCCCCCTTATCCAGGAAGCCAATAGTGAAAGAATTTTATGAAAAGAATTTTATCCATTTTGCCCATTTTACTGAACATTGATCCCAAATACTGTATCGAAAACTCAAGTTGCCTTAAGCATCTCACCAACCATTTGCTTTCTCGATGTGCCCAGTATAACATACCTGATCCATTTTTTTTCTTTATTTCAGATGCAATTATATTACTTTTATATGCATTGATATTTAGTTTTCCTCCTGTGCATAGGCCTACCCTTTGAGGCTTACTCATAACCTCTTGCAGCCCAATAAAACTGCATCCTCAGCTTACAGACTGGTTAATGGTTTGTATATGTTACCTTCTACCTCATGTTCTGCACCTATAACAACTATCCTAACTTTTATCATCTTCATTACTCTCTCTTTATCTATCAGTCTGTCTTTTCGTTGATCAGTCCACTCATTTGTCTGTCTGTATGTCTACCTATCTCTATTGAACAACCAGGGTAACAGCACTTTTCTGCCCTGCACCTGTGTATATTGACTGTATAAGGTATCACTAAGTTCTTCCCCACCTTTACCCACACCTTTTTACCCTCATAAAAAGATGTTACCAAGCCCAACAAAGTCCTTGCATCACTAAATATGCCAGGCATCCTTCCCAAACCCTGTTAAACCACCCTGTCATAAGTGTTTACTAAATCCATGAATGCAACAGATTACCCTTTTTATAGCTCTTGAGCAAGATTATAAAGGAGCCATTGACCTTGACTTTTGAAGGTGTTCTTGCTTGCCATGGTACACACATGCATACAGACATACAGTACACACATACATTCTCACATATACACATACTGACACATACATATGTGCATACATACTGTACTTAATGATTGACAGAAATACAGTAAAAAGTAACATGCACAACAGCAGTGGTATTTGTTTTATCATTGCAGAATTAATTGAAATGGATTTTGTGATGTTATGTTTCTGGAGTGTCAGTGTTATATGACAAGGTACGGATAAGGAATTGCTTTCCAAGTTATGAGTATTGTGTGGAAAAAATATGTCACAAGTATTTAACAGGAAATCCTTCAAAATCTGCCATAGCTTAGTGAAAACCTTAACAGTTGTGAAGTATTTGGTTACTCTACAGGATGGTTTAGGTGAAAATATTATACTTTTTCAATACTGTTGTCCATACTAATGCATATAATTGAATACCGTACCAATTTTGTACACAGGCTGTGAATTTGCCGTCAGGATACCAACTACAGCTTAACACATTTATCTCAATAATTTATGTTTTATTCTTCCTATCGCTAGCTTTAGATATAGCCTTCATTAATCCTGTCACTGCAAGGGAACTCTTAGTATTCTCTTGTATGTTAATGATGGAAACTATGTTGATATTAAAACAATATAAATAACGTAGAATAGGAGTTTAGTGGGTTATGCTGTTTGTAAAATAAGTTCCTGAGCAAGAAGCTCTCTGAGAAATCCAGTGCCACATGCAGTGCAACTTCTAAGCTCTTCTGTGCTTTCCTCCCACCACCCACCAGATTCATCCTGTGTAGCCAGATGCCGTACTCTCCAATCATTATAAAGAAGTCACATAAAATTTTACCTTTGCTTTGTAGGAGCATGTGTATGTGTGAACAGCATTAGAAGGATGATGTATGAGTAGGAGATAAGCTCTTTCTTATGCTTCCCTCTAACCCCTAATGCAATTAGTCACATTGGATTATATTTTTATGTTGCAGGTGAGTGTTTATGTGATCATTACAAGGAGAAGTGTGTAAGTCTATGTAGCCCAAAACATTAGAAAAATGAAAACTCCTTCCTTTGTTTCCTATCAGTCATTTATTTAATTTTGTCATTATACGGTAAAACTATTGTTTACCAGTGTCTTTCCTTTACAGGAGAGTGCAGTAGTGTGATCAGCATAAGAAGGTGGTGCGTGGTGCGAGGGCGGAGTGAGGCAGGAGGCAGCCACCATGTCGCACCACAGCGATGAAAATGCCATCTACGCCTCCACAGACTCCTTCTGGGAGGTAGGTCACTTATGATACCTCAGTACAGAAACTCTTGACATGCCGCCCTTTTTTTCCCCATATCATTTTTATGCCGTAAAGTCATGTGTAATGTACAGAAAAAATGTCTGTTCCATTGCTGTCTGTAAACCTGATCTGACAGTTTCCCTTGATTACAGTACCAGTTGTGTGGAAAAAGTTTTATTTTGGAACACAGCACCTGCATTTAACCAGAACTTAATTGTATTTAATTCCGTTTGTACAGTCATTCCAACATAATTTATACATGCATTTCCTACCTTACATGCCAGAAGCCCTCCACACCTGTACCCTTGCAAAAAGCATTGGGTGGGAACATGACACTTCTCCAATGATCAAAATTTGTGTTTGTCCACTTTGCAGATCAGTAACCCCCTAGGCATGTGCAAGGCAGTCACTGCAGTATAATTATGTTCAGTAATGTAGTTGTTGAATCTGGATGACCACTACAGTACAGGTATAGCATTTAAAAGCTCCTGGCCAAGTGTTATAGAGTGTATTACGTAGCATGAGTCTGCAGGTTTAGAGTATTATTATCCCTAAGATCACGGAAGGCAAGCCCCCTAATATTTTACCATGGTATTGTAACACATTGTGGAAAATACAGTTGACCCCTGCTTTATGGTTGGTACCCTGCTAGACCAGATGACACATGTAATGAACACTTTGGGGGCCCCTGGAAAGACCATTGTACATATCGGGCATCATCTGGTATTGTAAATGGGATAAGCCTTGTGTTTTTACTAGACAACTCTGGGCCCACCAGACACTTTTTTTTTTTCTTTTTTCCCATATAGTGTGCTGTCCATGACATGGGGCATATTATACAGGCTTACCAGATTGCATCCCACGAGTGGGGGGACTCGGAACTCAGTTACCAATGCTGGTGGCAGTTTTTCCCACCCACTTGGGCTAGTCATGAAAAGTACTGTGGCAAAGTTGTGAAATTATGGGCCAAGTTAGTATAAAATGGATGAAGTTTTCATTTATAGTTCTAGAATATGCTATTTTATTTGTTTATTTTCCATTACTTGCTTGAAATCTCACTTCATGGCGGGAACATCAGTTGTACCAGACTATTGACTTCATCGGATCATGCTTCCCCCCAATTGATCTGGTGTAGAGAGGTTCTGCTGTACTGTTAAAGAGCTGGATCTGCGTCATTGCTAATTCTGTGTACAGTGGAATGCAATCTAACCATTTCCTCTTGGCACAGGTATATTTTAAATTGACCCATAAATAAAGGACTTCCTTACACCTCCCATGTTTGATAATACAAGCTTCTGTCTTTAGTATAATAGACTTCTTTTTATCTGTATAGTACATGCAACCCATGCAGTTGCATTATATACTTTAACTTACTGGAGTTGAGGAACTTTGACCTCTAGTTCTGTACAGTTTTGTATAAAATATCACCACTTGGTGGTTTAGTGTTTAGAATGCTCCATTGGGATTGATAGCCTTGCATAGGTTCAGTACTCAAGAGGTGAATGAAGTATTTTTTTTTGTGATGCCACCTGGGACAGTTTTATCCACTCATAAATGTGCAAGACTAAACTAGCTTAGCTTTAGGCCCCTACACTTTTAAGAGAGTAAAAAGATTAGCTGTTACCATATTCCTGCTTCTGCATCTGTGTGTGTAATAAATTAAATTAGTTCATTTGCTCAGTATAGGAAGCAACCCTGTGTACAGTATTAGGTGGGAAATAGGATGACAAAGGTGTGCTTAGTTGTTAGAAATGTTTCATGTACTGTAGTGCCATAACTATAATAACTAATTCCATAACTTAAAAGCATGTCACTGTGGTTCTAAGCACTAAGCACACCCTCCACAAACCCACACCATCCACTACACTACATGGCAGCACATCCATACACACCAAAGAACGTCAAAACAACACCCAGCACCCAATATCATACACTAATACTGTTATCTCTCCCCCCTCTCCCACCTCAGACCAGCTTCCAGAAGCATATCCATGCTCAGATCACTTGGTGCTCCATTCAGTCACTCAAAGACAACACACAGCTGCATGCACGGCCTCCTGATATCCACCCTTCTGAATCCCACCTCCCTCGTGAAGACAGGGTCCACCTGGCCAGGCTGAAATGTGGGCATCATCCAGCCCTCTTGAGTCATCTAAAGGGGGTGGATGACTCCAGTGCTGATATCTGTCCAGGATGCAACACAGCACCCCATTCTGTTAAGCACATCATGGAAGACTGCATTGCACACATTCACCTGTGCCAACAACACAACATACACTACTTGAGAGCTCTGTGGGAAAGCCCTGTCTCGGCCATGGTCTTCCTTAGGGACTCGGGGCTGTTCGGCCAGACTGCCTAGCGAACAACAACTGTACTACTACTATCCTTATTACTTTGTCCAACAGGTGGGGAATTACAAACGTACAACAAAGCGTGTGGAAGATGGGAACCGGCTGTGTGATGACCTGATGAAGCTTATCTCAGAGAGGGCGGAGATTGAAAAGATGTATGCCAAGAGCCTTAAGGAGTGGGCAAAGAAGTGGACCAATATCATTGAGAAAGGTTGGTTGAAGCTGCCACAATAAAAGAAAAACAATGTAGGTATTTGCAAAATTGTTCTGGTATAAATGGTAGTTAAGGTGCAGGTGGTGGTTTATCGTATTGGTGGTCCTCTGTCTGTCTGTCCATCTATTGCCAGATGCCTTAATCCTGTAAGGAGTGGCAAAAAACAAATTGCCTCCATGTCACCCAGTCCCCCGCAATTTCACTGCCCTGCTCCCAGCTCACACCTCCCTTTCTCATATACCTCTCCACACCATCCCTCCATCTCATCCTTGGCCTCCCTCTCCCTCTACCCCCCTCCACCTCACTTGCATACACTATCCTTGTCAGTCTCTCGCTCTCCATTGGTGGTCTTGATTGTACTAAATGCAGTACTGTATGTTTTAAAGTATTATATGATGATGATGTGGCTGTTATTGAGAAAAAAATTGATTAAGTATATTTCTAATCTGTACAGCATAATGCACTGAATGTATTTATATGATGAGAGAAGGAAGAGGTGAAACTAGTGTGATTCTGATCTAATTTATGTCTGTGAACTATGAAACCACCATATTTATGCATGGAATGAAAACCCATTATTGTCTGGGAAGACCTATTATTTTGCCCTTTAGATCTTGATGCTCTGTCTTATCTCAGTTATGATGTGTAACCTTTTCTTGCATCCAGTCTTCCTTTCCTCTGCTGTACCTTTCACATCACTTCCCCATTACCACTCCACCACCTTCCTCAGGTCCAGAATATGGTACAACAGAGGCAGCGTGGAAAGGAGTGCTAATAGAAGCAGAGCAACGATGTGAGCTGCATACACACGTCAAGGAAAACCTCATCAACAATGTACACTGCAGTATCAAACAGTGGCAGCGTGACAACTACCACAAGGTTAGCCATTAGGGTGATCTGTAGTGCAAATGCCATAACCTGATCCCAAATCCCTTTCAGCTCAGTTGATGGGTAAGTGTAGTCAGATTGAAGGGTCAGTTTTACTAGTAGCCAAGGTGACTCATTCCCGCTTCATAACTGTGGCACATAAAATTTCATGCAACTAAGATTTAATGTTCAAGTTGTGGGAATAATCAGTTCTCTCCAGTAGAAACAAGCTGGCAGGGATGTGAGCAGAGGGAGATGATGGAAGGGAGAAAGAATATTTTATATGAAAGGTAATGTATAAATACAGTAACGAAGAAAAGGATAATGTATTTGAGATGGTAAGAAGGAAAATGATAATGTATAGAGGGTATTGAGTGTGACTATACTCAGTTTTTTTAATGGGGCAAAGATTCACTTGGCAAGTTGATGATGATTGGCTGAATGCAACATGTCTGAATAACATTTACTAACCCAAGTTTCCCCCTCAGATATATGTTGTCAGTTAATAATGCTAACGAGTAAAGTGATTATGAGGTTATTTTGCATTCAGCTAATCATCATCATCATCATGCATCTTCGCATTTAAAAAAAAAAAAAAAGAGAGAGAGAGAGAGAGAGAGAGAGTATAGTATAATCATTGGAAAGAAATCCAGAAAAGTAAGAGTGGAATTCATAGAAAAGGGGCTAATGAAGAGTTTTAAAAATGAATGTAACTGGAAGACAGGAGAGAATTAAACAGAACAGCAGGGAAGCAAGAATGTAAAAAAAGAGAATTAACAAAACGAGGAGTAAGAAAAGGCAGTAGGGAGGGAGTGAAAAAGAATAAAATAGGAAAGCAGGGAAGCAAGAAGGAATCAACAATATGCAGAAAGAAAAGGTAAGCAGCAGAAGAGAAAGGGTAAGAGTAATGAAACAAGAACACCTGGTAATGGAGGCTGCAGATATGAAAGCAAGAAAGTAAAAAAAGAGGAATACAGTATACAGAATGAGCAAAAATGGAAGTAACTAGAGAAGGGGAATAATGAAAGATAGAAATGTAGAGTGATTTAAGTCAGTAAAAAAGGACACAGGAGAATGGTAGACATAGTAAATGTGTAAAATTCCTCATATTCTTTCAGCCATTAGTTTGCCAAATTTAACATATGTCTGACTTTAATTTGAGGCACAATAATCCATTCCATGCAATCTTATACATATATATATACATACATACAAATATACATATACCTTCTCATGTTATATTGTGTGCAGTCTTGTGTTTGTTATTCGTATGTGGTGAAACAAGTTCTAGTTTGCTGAAAAAGAAATTTTAAACTAAATGCGGATGGAGGAAGTCCCTGTCTTATGTCAGTTATGTGTTCCAAAATGTAACAACTTTTTCCTTACAATTGGTAATGTTAATTTAGGGAAATTGGAAAATCAGATTTTTATTGGTAGCATTATAAATATGCAATTTTTCTGTAAGTTGTCCTTGACAGAATAACATAGATGACCGGGGGGGGGGGGGGATTGCAGAAGTTAACTGTAAAGGATAGAAGGAGAAAAACAGGATAATATACTGTACAGATCCCCCCCCCCCAGAGTCCATGATGAGGCAGCTAAAAGATAGTAGAGGACATTTTCACAAAGGCACAGCAATAAGAGTGTAAAAGATAGTTGATTCATAGTGAGAATTTACTGTATAGGGTAGAGAGAGAAAGCAGGATGAACTACAGATTGCCTATATCTTTCCCAATAGTCCATGATGGGCCAACTAAAAGAGAAGAGAGACATAGAGGAGATGTTCAAGAAGGCACAGAAACCCTGGGCCAAGATGTTCGAGAGAGTCAACAAATGCCGCGCCGATTACCACAATGCTTGCAAGAGTGAACGATCGGCACAGAACCAGGAAAGGAATGCCGGAGGTGACTCGTCTCTTTCTCCCGACCAGGTGAGCAGATGAGGAATTATGGGGAAGGAAATTTGGGAAGTGGAAGTGGAATATTGGAAAATCTCAGTGGAATGGGAAAGAGCGGGGTGGGGGGATTACTGTAATGAGAAATCTTAGTGGAATGAGGAGGGAAATTGTGGGAATTCTGAGTGAAATTGTGGGAGATCTTAGTAGAATGAGAATAGGAGAATTAATGGGAAATCTTTAGGGAATGAGATGGAGATGAGTTTGTGAGAAAGCTTTAAAGAATGCAAAATAGGGGAATTGTGAGAACTAGTAATGGACTGAGATGGAGGGATACTGTGGTAAATCTTGGTGTAATGAGTGAAAGTAATTGTGAGAAATCTCACACTAATGAGAATGATGGTACTTGTGGAAAACCATGCAGTGAGAATGATGGGAAGAGTGGAAAATCTTAATGGATTGAAATGACTACAGTAGGAGTTGTGAGAAATCTTAGTGGAATGAAAATGAGAGGAGTTATGAGGAATGTTTGTGGGATGAAAATGAGGAGAGGTATGAGAAAGTGAGGAGAATTAAGAAATCTGTGTGGAAAGAAAATGAGGGAAGTAACGAAAGTCTTAAAGGAATTACGAGATTAATCCCTTCAGTATGATATCTTTTACTGGTATATTCTTGCTGCCATCAGATGATATTATTTGAGCCTAGGGAAGACTTCTTGTAGTGAAGAGCTTTAAAAGGCCAGTAACTAAGGTATAGGGGGTTGCTGCTGTTGTAGTAACTCCAAGCTCATCTGTAACTTGAACCCGGTGAACAGCCGACTTAAGTTATCCTCACCAGCAGTCCACCATTCTCCTTTTTGGGGGATAGGGAAGTGGTTGAGTGATGTTTGTATAATCGGGCACTAGATCCACTCAGTTATATCAGTGCCACCACTTGATGGCATCCCTCTCCAACACAGGGGGATAGTACAGATATGCAGAGATCACCTGCGTAAAGAAGGTTTAACGTACACTTTACATGATGAAATAGATGAGGAAGAAACTGCGAGAGGAGGAAGCAGAGAAATTGTATGGAGAGAGTGAGAGTGGTGTTTATTTGCCTGTTTTCTCTCTCATACCTATTCTCAGGTCTGCCAGCTGTAATGAGAGGGAGGGACGTATGGAGGTAGAAAAAAGGCATGAAGGGCAACTAACATTGAAGATGGGATAGGAAGAGATTATAAAGAAAATAGGACACAGGGAAAACAACAACAACAGCAACAACAAAAAAAGAATTGAAGGAGCTTAGTCCCTTCAACTACAGTACAGGATTTTTTTTTTTTTTTTTTTTTTTTTTTTTTTTTTCCCCACCAGAGTGGGCTAGTAACGATAGGGTTATGGAAGGCTTAATCTAATCCCTGCGGTGTATATAGTCTCCCCAGAAGTGAATAAAATTGCCCAGAGATAGCAAGAATAAAAATGCTGGCAACTCGTTATTAATGGAGAGCTTTCATAGGTCGAATAAAATCGACTGGCATTGGCAAGTGTAAAATCTAAGTATCGTATATTTTTGTGTTGAAGAGGGTAATGATTTAAAAATAACCCATAATTCAAGTGTGTGGATTGATTGTATGGCTGTTATTTATTTATTA
The DNA here is from genome assembly GCF_032717465.1 of Coenobita brevimanus. Taxonomy (NCBI): domain Eukaryota; kingdom Metazoa; phylum Arthropoda; class Malacostraca; order Decapoda; family Coenobitidae; genus Coenobita; species Coenobita brevimanus. Next base: position 872,975 of record NC_136980.1, on the reverse strand, counting down.
TTAGTATTATTACTATTTATTTTTAGACTGCTTTCTCACACATTATATACAGCCCCCCCCCCCCTCCCTTTGACACACACAAGGTAAAAGCAAATTAATTAACCCAACAAGATCCCCCCCCATTATTTTTACCTCTGAGCTCCAGAGTGACTTTTCAGACTGGAAAAGCTGGATGTAACCTTCATTTACTAGAGTGCTCTCTGAACCTCCTTAGTCCAGTGATGTATTTGTATTCTAATATTTGCTCAGCTTTAGGGACTTTTTATAGTGGAGAAGTAAGATAGAACATCCATTAATTCCATCAGTACTGAAGGTCTAAGTTGAATAAAATCACCTGGTAGCAGCAAGAATAAACAACAAAACTAGGTCATGGGAGTGGAGTGCAGTGGATCAAAATAATATGATGATAGTAAGAAACTAAGAATATTGTCCCCAGGCTGAAGGGATTATCTCAACAAGCACCTTTTCCTTTATGTTGTGGTTTTGCCTTCCTGTCTTATACTTTATTATAAGCTTGTGTCCACTGTGCAAGCCTGGCCATTTTTATAAAGTTTTCTGGAATACTTTTGAGTTTTTTCTCACTTTCAGAATTTTCTTTTGCATTTGAATAGGGTCATTAATAGTGCGTTCATCCAAAGATATTTCATTCTTCATTTGCTGTATTGTATTTTTAGATAGTAAGTTAGTGATTTCTGAATAATTAAGTCATTTGTAGACAGTAGTTGTTTGTATATTAATGTTTTCACTATGTTTGTCCATGGGCTGTGACACCTCTTTAAGAAGTGCAACTGGAGACCTGCAGTATCCTCTTACAAGTGAGATTTTCAACCTCATACCACAAAGTTTCTAGAGGGAGCAGTACCACACAGCTTTTATGGCATATTAGGTTAACTGTTATCTCTTATCCCCATCCTGAAGGTTGAGCCCAGAAACAAAGGAACAGTTGCTACTGGGAATGAAATTAATGCACATCCTGACCCATCGACCATGGCATTAGCATCCAAGGAAGGCTCATACAATACCTGTTGAGAAAAAACAGTTCATGATGCTAAAATCAAATGCAAGGCTGAAAGTCATTATGGGAATGGCATGAGGGATGAAATTAAATGATAAAAAGTAGCACATCATTCACAAATAAGGGCATATTGGACCAATTGGCAACTCACTCAGTCTTGTACAGTACTCAGTCATGCTTAGGTCATTGCCGGTGTCCCGCTACCTGGGAAACTTCTGACCACAGTACCTTACTCTTGTGTATGAGTAAATATTTCATAGCAAGATCTATTAGACCCTTTCCAAGATGTTGATGCACATTTGAAGGCATTTCATAAGGATCATTAAATTTGCCAGAAATTCCACAGCTGCCCTTTGCTGCAGTCTACTGGTTAATAATTACATCCAGAAGCATTTCTTCTGTTGGTACTGTATATTGTATGTTCATTGACACAGAGCTCAGTAGTAGCTGGATAATTTGATCATAATGGTAATCCTTTTCTTATTCATTCTTCATCATGTGTAATGTGGACAGTCTCCTGTGTATTCATTTTTTTCTCTGTAGGCCTATAATGTTTCTGTCATTGAGCTTTTTTTCTGACACTGCTGTTCCCCTCTCTTGATCTCTCACAGGAAGTTAAGAAGAGCAGCATAGTTGTCATGGTAGGCTCTTGCATTGCTTGATCTCACTCAGTCACCCTGGCTAATGCTTTATTTTGGTGCATACTCATTATCCTGTTTTCCCTCTCCTTATGTCTGTGTTAGTTTTTTTTTTTTTTCCCCCCCCCTAGTCATGATATGTGACATTTTCTAAAACTCAGCCTGTATATACTCACTACCTCTGACATCTCTCTCCTTACATATGTGTGATTTTGCTCTTTTACCTAATTTTTTTCTTCTAGTCAAAGAATCTCTCTCTCTCTCTCTCTTTCTCTCTCTAATATTCTTAATCATTCCCCATTATGCCTCCCCATATATCTGTGTTAGGTTTCTTTGCGTCCTTTCAGTTGTGTGGTTTTATTCTCTTATAATTTTTACTTCAAGTTATGGGTTGCAGTATCTGTTTAACGCAGCTCAGGCATTCCTTTCATATCCATATCCTTGTATGTGTGTGTGTGAGTTTTCTTTGTTTTTGTCTCATTTTGGAATTCATTTTAAGTGGGGTTTTAACTTCAAAAAATGTCTTTTAGTTGTAGAGTATCTCTTTTACCTCAATGAATCATTTCTTTGTTTCTCTGTCCTTAGTTCTGTGAGTTTTCTTTGCCCTTTCTTTGTTAAGTTTATATTTGCAGATGCTTTTTATCTTGCCTGATTTTTTCTTTAAGTATTGGAGGTCTTTTGTTCAGCTATTCAGTATTTTGACTCAAATCCTGGTTCCTTCTCTCATGTAGTATTCTGCATTCCAATGCAGTACAGTATGTCTTCCCTTTTTCCTCATCATTTGGTGGCATTGCTTTTTAAATCATAGTTTGCTATTTAAACATATCACGGCAGATTGTGAGGTCAGTGAGAGGTCATTCTATGGAGGAGGTGTACTTAGTGAATTTAATGGGATTTCCGGGTGGATGGTTGGTACTATAGAGACTCTCAGATCCGAAATGCTTGGTTTCAAAGGATTTATGAAAAAAGGAATATTTTGGAAGTAGGATCATTATGATAACATGAGAAAATAATGCAAAATGCAGCCTATAGTACCTTGAACAGTAAATGCAGTGCAGTAACTTATATTAGTAGTATTCCATGTTTGTATGCTTGACTCCAAATGAACTTTGTCTTCATGTGTGTGTCAATTCTGAGGGAACACATATCAACTTCCCTCTACTACATAAGAAAACTATTTTGGGAAGTGGAAGTTTTTGATGTTCAGATTTGGGAGATTGTACTGTATGGATATGAAGAAGACTCTACATGAATGTTTGCTGCTGCCGACACATACGTGGAAATGATTAGAGAAGTATGGACATTAATGAGAGAGGACTTTGTAGATTATAGGCTGTATATATGTGTGTGTGTGTGTGTGTGTGTATGTTTTCCTGAACATCTGCAAGCATAAACAGGATGGATGATGCCTGTAATAGAGAAATTTATAAGTATTTGGTAATAGTAGGTTGGAGCAAGATGAGGAATTACTGATTGAGTAAAATGAAATTCATTGAGATGGCATGGAGTGGATAAATATTGGGTGGAAAGGAAGGTCTGTTAAAAGCGAGACCATATGTGACATGGAAAAAGGAAAAATGTGCACTAAATTGGTGAAGGAGAAGTTTGTAAGAGATTGTGAGTGGTATGGAAAAAGGAAAAATGTGCACTGTATTGGTGAAGAAGTTTGTAAGAGATTATGAGTGGTATGTGTGGACAGATGATCCTGGAGGTGGTTCTGTCGTGGCTATTCAGTCGGTGGTTCCCAAGAAGGTAGGACAGTGTTGGAGACAATGATGGGGATTTTCAGGTTTCTCTCTCTCTTTTTTTCTCTCTTTCCATTTGTATATATTTCCTTTGATTCTGTTTACTTACCCACCTTTATTTCACATTGTTCATTCCCCTTTACTTGTCCTCTTACACCTGTTGTATATATAATGATCCCAGTGCCACTTATCTCTTACCCTATGCACTCCTCCATATCAAGTCCCTTCTGTCTCTCACTCCCACACCTCCCCTTCAGCACACAATCAACAGCAGTGATGCGTGTTCTGTCTATTGTCCGGGTGTGAATAATCAGTAATAGAAGATAACTTTGATTTTAACTCCTTCAGCTACAGGACGTTGTTTTTGTTTAATTCTTGCTGCCACTCAGCTGTTAAATTTGGCTTCTGAGATAAAGTTGGTTACTGAGGGAGGTGACTCCCAGTGTGACGTGAGAGACCTGAATTGGTGAAAGAATTTAAGTACCTGGAACAGTGATAGAAAAGGGGAAAATTTGCAAGAGAAGTGAACAGCAGCATGGCACAGGTAAAGTAAGTGGCTGGTGCCATGAAGGCCTTGATACTAAGCAGAGGTCATAAGTGTGGTTGCTGTAAGAGGATTGCATGGAGTTATAGTACAAGATGCCCACATTAACATATGGGTGTGAGATTGGTGTGGCTTGGCACTGAGGAGTCAGGAGTCAGAAGAGTGAATATGAAATTCTAGAGAAATGTGAATGGAGTTCAGAGAGTGGTTAGGATAAGAAATAATGGGATTTGTCAAAGATGTGAAGTAAGGAAGTCCATGAACAACAGAACTGAAAGGAGCGTGCCTGAGTGGTATGGTCATATGGAAAAATGATTGTAAATAGGGTGGTTAAGAGGATGTATGTGAGTAGAAGGTGGGAAGTGTGGTAGACCAAGAAGGTGGGATATATTTGTTGAATGAGTGTGTATGAGAAAGAGAGGTGTGGAGGCTGAAAAGGCTGGGGAACTGACAAAGGATTGGCCTGCTTGGAAGAATTTTGCTCAGAGGACTGAGTGATGGGTTTGACATCCCTTTTTAAGATGAAAATTGTTGGAGTGACTCAGTCTGATCGGTAATTATAAAGCTCAGTGGAACCAAGATTCCCGGGGCATGAATGGTACCGGTAAATGAATTGTCTATTTCATGGGGAAAAGTAGGTGAGATGATGATGATGATTCCTATCATAGTGAAGGAGTTTAATGGAGATTGTTTATAACCCTTTTATTATGAGGTTTCCTTAGACTTTCAAAATCATCTGGAGGTGACAAAGATAAAAATGTATAATATCTGTTTACTTTATTTGTGCTGTCTCCAGACAGTTTTACTTGGCATAGGTTGAAACTTCCTGAATTGGAGGGGTTAGATATCATTCATTCATTCATCATCTAATCCAGTGTTGCCTCATGAGGAGTGTAGCAGCCAGGGGCTAGGCAAGTTGGTCCTGACATTGAAGATGAAAGTGTCCAGCCTCACTCAAGTTGGTCCTGACATTGAAGATGAAAGTGTCCAGCCTCACTCATCCCTGAGCGGCATTACATGAGCAGTAAACTCTAACCACCCCTTGGATATGAACCTGCACTGGTGTCATCCGATTGGAGCGCCTTAGTTACCCACTAAACCTCTAGGTGCCAGAATTTGGTTATGTGGTTACCACCCAGCTTAGTAAATGGTTTCCTGGTGTATAGGAAACCATTTGGTTTGTCACTCAGTGTAGAGTCACCTGTAGACAGAAGGAAAATTAAAGAATGAAGGAAAGAAGAGAGGAAAGAGCAGACACCCTAGAGCAGCACTACATTCAGTGAGTGGATGGTGAGCTCCCCCACCAACCACCAGGGGTTCGATACAACTTTAGTAAATTCCTTCAGTACTAGAGGGCTCACTGACACTGAGTAAATCAGTTGGTAGCAATAAGAATGAAATAGAATGATGTTTGAGACTGGAAGAGGTTAAGAAAGGTTTGTATGTTCCACTACAACATGAGGGAATGATTAAGTGCGCACAACCCCCCCCCCCCCCCCCCTTTTTTTTTTTTTTTTTTTTTTTTTTTAAAGTGCAGATCAGTACATCATTTCAAATTACACTAGTTTAAAGAATATATTAGTGTGATTTAACAAAAAATTTTGCTAAGTCATCTGAAAATGCACTTTAAGCAAGTAGATTCTGATATCTGGTGATGCTTTGGAGCATTACGTGGGGTTTTTAGACACTTACATAGCCCGTGTATGGCTGTGGAGGCCCATTTGCATCGATTTTCATTACTTCCAAATTTTCGCTACCTGAGGTTGCATCTGTTCCCCAACACCTGCAAAAAACGAGGGATGACAGTACATGATGCTAGATATCAGTTTTTTATTTGGTTAAAAGAATTTGACAGCCTTCTTTACTTCTGAAGTACACAAAAACATTAACTACAAAATGCTGTGGAGGTTTCTCATTAAGTTGTTTTACTCTATTTCCTGAGATTCACCTTGGACATGAGACAGCCAGTTTGAAAAATGATAATTACATTTTAAGCATCTTTGTTTATCTCTGATCTTACAGTATTTTCCTTTTAATTTAACTCCTTCACTATGAGTTTGTGGTTTCTTACTTTATTCTTCCTGTTTTCAGAAGATCTGGCTACTCAGTTTAAGTGAGACTTGTTGAACTGAGATATTGGATAGTGCCTTCATTATTAGAGGTTTACCTCTAGATGGGTGCTGGAGAGGGACGCCCTCACTTGGTTGCACCAATATGTTGTAACTGAGTAGCTCCACTGCCTGGTTATACAAATGTCCACAGTTCCCTCCCTGTTCTTCAAAAGAAGGAAAATGGACTGCAGGATGAGGACAGATTCAGTCTGGAGTCCATTGGGCTCATGTTTGAGATGAACCTTTGGCTGCTACTGCTACTATCAGTAGTAACCATAGTCAAGTAAAATCATCTGGAGGTAGCAAGAATAAGTTAAACTAATATGTCATAGTGAAGGGATTCAGTATTTTGTGACGATTTTTAGATGAGTTGCCTGACCAGTATATTTATTTCTTAGTGTTTCTCACATCACAGATTACAGTGTTATGGTATATATTATCCTCCACTTTACCTTTATGCATTTTTTTTTTATTTTTTCACCATTTTTCCTTATTATTCTTTCTGTTGACATTGTGATTGCATGTGTTCAGTTTTAATAATTTTTCTTTTTTGGTTCGTGTCACAGAGATTCCAGATGGTAAGTGATGATTCAGATGTAAAGTAATATACATAATGGTAGCCAGTAACTAGGTACTGGTATATAAGCTTACACTATGATTGAGAACATTTATAGTTTTATTGAGTACAAATTATATCTTAATTTTATTGCTATAATACAGTAAGCAGTATAAAGAGAATTAGTTGCAGGATATATTAATTGCTTTAGATATCTGCTTTCCCCTTGTACTTTATTGATGTAAATATTTAGAGAAGTATTCACATGATTTACAAACTGCTTTTGATATCAGCTTAGCCTTGTACTATATTTACATAAAGATATCTGTAGCAAGTGTTGCACCAAGTGGGGTCAGTGTGCACACAGGTCTCATCAATAGTTAATGGGCCATATCTTTGTGGGCTTGTGAGGTTTTTTAATGTCTTTTCCTTTGCAGTATAGTTTGGATGCTGCACTGTAATATTCTTTTTCATGTTGTATATGAGCAGCTCCGTGGAGGAACCGAATGCTCCATTATTGAATCCATCCATCATCCAATCCCGTGTCACCCCATGAGGAGCGTAGGAAATCAAGGAAGTAAAGGATAGAATATGGAATTTTGGACATGCGGTGCCTTGGGAGTTTACTCTGGAGTGCCTAATTACTTTTTTGATGATTCAAAGTAGAGGAACTCTGAGGGGGTCATGGGAAAAAAAAAAAAAGTTGTCTAAGCTCCATTTTCTTTGTTTCTGAGTTTGTCGCATTCCCGGTTACTCCACGGAGTTCCCTTTGTCTTTGCAATACCAACATAAATAACAAAGAAAGAAATATTGACATCTTTATATGATACTTTGGCCAAGTGGTTTGATTGCACACTTTTGACTGACAGGCTGAGTGTACAGTTCCACCTAAATGCCATTGGTTGATGAGAGGAGTGGCAACCAGCCACAATTTCTTACACAGTTAAACAAAGTTTTCTGATTTTGGGTAATTCCAGAGCCTTTTAAAAGAGTTATAGTATAAATCTACATATCCCAGAAATAAATTGGTAAGGAGTAGATGCAGATAAATGTGAGCCAATGACTGGTGTAGCCCAGGTCAAGAGATCCACCCCACCCTACCCCACTTTCAGACAGTACTGTATTAGTAAGCATAGACACATGTCTTGCAATGAAAAGGTTACAAGCACTCTCCAGTCTAACAGAGTCAGTCTTTTGTCATGATAAAAGGAGGTGCCAAACCCTGATCTTACACTCCTCACGAATCTTGACCTGAGCAAAATTTTGGACCAGATTTAATCCAGTGTACCATACAATGTGGCTAGTTCACAGATGGCTGACCACACAGTTGAATATTGTTTGAAGTTTGAATGGGCATTTCAGGATGTTCACAGTTACTGTGTATTCCTGTTGCTGAACTTTCACTAAAGTTGTTTTATTAGGACCCACCTTACCAATTTATTTCTGCATAGGGGACATAAATGTTCTTTTGTCAGTTACTTGTACAGACTTCGTTGTGTTAGTCAAGACTTGAGTAGCTTACAGGAGAACATTTTAAAGTGCCATGATGCTGTACAACACAATGCATTCCCCTTTGTGAGAGGCTAAGGTTTTGCCCTTTTTCAGCGTTCTTTTAATGAAACATGTCACGCTTTGTGTCCGGTTCCCTTTCCTGACATTGACCAGTGGAGTGGCCATTGGGTGAGATCAAGCACTCAACCTCATAGTTAATAGTGTGTGCTCAAATCCACACTACAGCATCTTCATTATGCAAACTAAATTGCCATTGAAAAGTTGCTAAGGAACCTCTCAGGGTCCACAAAAGCATGGTTCTTGATTCTTGAAGTAGGTATGGTAAGAGCAGAATGCAATGGAGTACCTTTGGCGTGGATTGAGACTTCCCGAATTGGAGGGGTTAGATATATACAAGGGAGCTTTCAGTTAGAATTGTATAGTACAGCAGTCTGCCCATGTCAGGTGTGTGCAAGCCAGCTGCTGCGGTATTCAGAGTCAAGAGCAAGCAAAAGTTCTCCGATATTCCCCAACCATAATTTGTCTTGCATTCCAAATTTTTAATCATCTTCAGATGTTGGGAGTACCCTTCCATCATATAGTCTTCATATTATCACATAATTATTGTGTAACATCTTCCTTCTCCACAGCGAGTAGGGAAGTTTCTGCAACTTTAGATTGTGTCAGTACAGTACGTTCGTGTCCCCTGACTTTTCAGATTGATTTTGTATAATGTATGAGTATAAATGGATTTTCTATTACTCCTTCAATATCCAGCTCTATATTTCATCCAGAGTGGTCACAGCAGCAGAGGAAAACTACAGTAAAATTTTTGTGACCTCACTTCATCCTTAGGTGGGAAGAAAATGTCATGATGATGGTGATCCATTCTATACCCTGCTCTTACCATCCATGGGAAACTTGTAAAGATATATATATATATATCTATCAGCACATTAAAAAGAGGCTGTCACTCCTCGCTCTCACTGTTGCATTCCTTTCCTTCCTCAATTCACCATTATTTCTTTTTTTTTCCTTTGCCTCCCCCCTCCTCCCCCTGTGGTTCGTCAGCACAACAACATGAAGGTATGAGTGACCGTGAGTGGATGGCAATACACTTCACTTCCTGCCTGCACTGGTTTCTAACTATTGCCTCGTTTATCCTCAGTCGTTTCTTTAACCCCTTGAATCCGGGAACTTCTTTTAAAGTTTTGTTATGGCTACTTAGAGAGTATATATACAATTTAGGGGAGATTTCTGGTAGTGCAGGGGTTAATAGGGCTTTGTCTCTCCCCACTTGTTCAAAAAGTCAAACCCAAGCTGAAGATGATGATATTGCAAGAATAAAATGAAGACACTGTCACTGGGTTGTGGGTTAACCCATTAAGCCTGGGGATGCCTTTTTCATTTTCTTCATGCTGTCTCTTCATGATTTTATTGAACTTTGACTTTTTGAACATGGAGGGGTTTAACCCCTCTTCCATACAAGAGGCCTTTCCTAAGTTGAATAAAATTGTCTGGTAGCAGCAGCAGAAACTAAGAGGAATGTCACCCCGATTCAGAGGAGTAACTATCGGTTTTCTTTTATTTGTCTCACCCTGCCTGGATTGGTTCTAACTCCACAAATTCAGTTCCAGATTTGGTTCCATGTTCATTTGTTTAATCATTGGTTTAAATTCTCACCCACACTCACTTTCTAATCTTCTATTTGTGGGCAAAACTTGAGGCTGGGATGTTCTTTCCAAAGGAAAGATTATGATGTTTTATTTATTTATTTATTTTTTTAATGTAAATATCTTTTCTGTCTTTTATCATGAAATTTTCGTGTTGCATGAAAAAAAAAAAAAAAAAAAATGAGAAGCACTATATTGGTTGTTGCAAGACCAGATTATGACATCTGAGGAATGGCCATACATTGTGGTTTGTTTTTACTCCTCCCTAGCCTTGGGCTTTACTACTTTCTGAATTACAGGTGTATATTCTTCCTTTAAAATGACAATTTTTATAGTTGCATAATATCCAGTAATACTCTCTCTTCCCTGAATTGCCCCCCCCCCCTCTCCTTTGCTCTTTAATAGCATATGTTAAACTTTTGGGTGTATTTCACATTTGGTTGTATTTTAGTCATGTTTGTATGTGATAATGAAATTTACCCTGAAAGTATACATTTCAGGATTCTAAGAATGTATATCAAGTACGAAAAGCTAGCATTCCACGGTCAGAATAATATTACATGCTTCTTGTACTTTGGCTGTTCTTTGACCCACCAGCCCAAATAGGTATTACTGTCTAACCTGAAGGAAAAATATAAACCAAATTCACTAAAGAAAAATTCACTCTTGTTACAGAGGTAGTACACATTCCTTCCCAACTTTTGTGACGAGAGGATGAATCAATACTAAACACTTGTTTCCGCATATGTGCCTGACCCTCATCTTTGAACTACAGTTTAAACTAATACTGTTTTAAACCTTAACCCTTTCAGACCAAGAATGTATTTTCTGTTCTCTTGCTACCTTTAGATGATTTTATTCAACCAAGGAAGAGAAGTCAGAATGTGAAGGGTTGGCAAAGACCCAACCACTACACATGGTTTCTCCATTGGTAACAGAATCATCTGGGGGCAGGAAGAATAAACAAATAAATATGTCATTGAATAGAAGGGGTTAATATTATAAATGGTTCAAAGAATAAACCGACTTTTGAAACGGGATGCTGTGTTTCATGATGATTTTGCAGTATTACAGATGCAGTGGTGGACCATCATTTCATTTCATTTTGTGGATAGGAAAATCCCTTAAGACCAGCTGTTGAAATTACAGTAGCTGTCTTGTGGTTGAAACCAAGTCCTTGAAGGGTATGACTGCTGTATTGATTTGTTGTCAGTTGCAGAGAGCAGTTTTAAACAAATTTCTAGTGGTCCAGTGTCCTCTACTCCTGATACAGCAGTACAAGATTATATGATTGGATGATAGATGGGTTGATTGAAATTGTAGAGTGATACTACTTCTGTACTGTGTTATACTACATGAATTAATGTTATACCTTTCAGTGACTTGGGTGTTCTCTATTCTGTCATTTTCTTTCTTTTTTCTTTCTGCATGAAGGAGGACTGAGTGATTGTAAGGGATATATTGCATTTTTTTTTCTAATATGGGAAAAATATGGCTTTTGTACAACTAAAGCCCTTGCAAATCAGTTTAAATTACCCTTTTTAACTTGGTGGCAGCTTGGAAGCTTAAAACTTGTAGTGTAGACCAGATTATAGATCCCTGGGAGCATTATAGTTCTTGTGGAAACTGTAGGGGGTATGTCTTGGTGCAGATTCATAGCAGTCATACGGTGCTTTGAGATGAGAAATATACCTTGCATATTGTGATGAGAGAGAACTTAGAAGGTCTCATCTCATTGATGCCCAGGGATCTCCTCTAACATCAGTAGAAATTGTTAAACCAACATTGCTGAAGTATTGTTGTGTAGGTTGGTTACAATAACTTTTTTTTTTTTTAAGCCCTTTTTGTACCATTATTACTAGTTTTAGTCTTGTAATATTCAGATGTTATTAAGACCTTAAAGTGAAGAGAGTAATGGAGAATGTGTTTCGCTGAATTACAGGAAGAGGGTGCTATTAACATTTTTAGGATCATCCAGGGGTAATAAAAGCTTCTTTAAAAAAGTCCTTGTATTAAAAAGTTAAGACAGATATGAAAAAGTTATATACTGTATGTGGAAATAATATATTAGCTTAATATTTTGCATAGTATGCAGTCAGCCAACTACCATATATGACAGAGTCAAACGTTTAGTGTTCATTGTTTTTATAGCATTGAATGAATCAGGATGAACAACTTGTATCTCCAGTTATCTCCTATGTGTACTGCTTATAGTCTAAACTTGTCTGGTATTAACTTGGCTTAAGGTATTTTGTACCTCATCATGTTACATCACCTGCTTTTGGTTACTAGTTTTGATTGTAGGAGCTGATTGGAGGTAAGCCCACCAAGGTATAACTGGACTTTGTATTCTTTGAGTATGTCTTTAATTCTCTCTGTTTATTTTTTCTTGCTCTCTCTTCATTTTTAATCATTTCCAGCCCAAGTTCTTGTGCAGTCAAAGTTTTCTCATGACAGAACCTCTTGAGATCAGGCCCTAGCACCTCTTCTCTGTCAGCTTATTTATCAATATTGCATTTTATGATTGTATTTTATTCACTGCTACTTTTTCAACATATGTGGGGTGTAGAGTCAGGCGCAAGATTTCACCTGCTATTCCACACTGTCTGATTCATACTCTGGGCTTGTCCATCACTTTCCTCCCTAAGTGATCCATCATATCAGAGAGAATAATCTGTGAGCAGAGAATTATACCAAGCCACTCTTACTATAAGTATATTAGCCAGCAGAGGAAAGTGATAAGTAGAAGTGGAATATTAGGCAGATGTTTGTCCCTGACTGTACACTGAGTGTTGGAAGTGATACATCTCTTTGTTTAAGAAATGACATATTTATGCCATTTATCTGTTTTTGAGAAAGATTTGCTCCCCCCCCCCCTCCCAGTGAATTAAATGTTATTTGAATTTTATGGAGTGGCTTCACAGTTGTTGAAACTAGTATCTGTGGCAGTCAGGCTCCTACTGCACAAGAAGCTAATAATTAAGTGAAAAGTGGTTGATTAAAGTTTCCATTATCAGATCCATAGTTAATTTTGCAAATGTACAGGTAATTGAGAAGGTGTAGTTTGTGTTGAATTTTCATGGATTGCAGACATGCACTTGTCTGATATCGTGGACATTTTCATGAGATAATGCATAGGCGGTCTACAATTTTTTTCTCTTAGACACTTCCTGGTTCCTTAAATTGGTGGTGCCTGACATGTATTGAGATGCTGTACCAGAAGATGGCTTTCAATGGCATGCAGAGATAAATTTTCTTTAGACCCAAGTAACAGACGTAGTTTCACAAAAGCAGTCTTCTCACTGCAACTTTCTGTAGTGTTACTGTAACTGAAAGAGACACCTGGTGTGGTCTGCCTAAGCTTGACTGCTAGATTTAATGGCAACTAGGCAGCAGTGCAAAATTTTAATACTTTCAGTCTAAAACGTAAAAACCAGTACACGTTTTATTGAGGCTGCAACCTCTGGTACTGTGTATGTACACTCGTGCAGTATGTCAGTACTAGAAATATATGTTCTGTACTGTATAACAACTTTGCTTCAGTCAAACTGTATACATTTTATTCTTGCTGTTGCCTGGTAGTAATATTAATTTTAGGAGAGTTTCCAGACTGGAGGCCTTTGTTACAGCCTTCATCAGCTCCTCCAAAGGGAGCCCCCCCCAGCTAGTAGCCAGTGTAATATATGGATGATATTCTGCTGAAAGGGTGAATCTCTTCACTGTGATATCATATTTATTTTATTTCTGCTACTATTAAGTGATTTTATTATTAATCTTTGGAGAACCATCTACTAGTGAAGCCTATATTATTATCCCTTCAGTTTTAAATCCTCTTGTAGGCAGAATAAAATTGTTTGTTGCTGTATTAGCAAGGATAAAATGCAAAAGATATCACTGTACTGAAAGAGTTGAAAGAAAATGCTGAGGTGAAGGAAGAGGTGCTTAAAAAAAAAAAAAAAAAAAAAAAGTTTAGCACAGTGACACTAGTTTTTATTGTTTCCTCCACCGTACCATTTTACCCTGCCCAGCATGGAATCATTTTAGTGAAGAGACTGAAAACCTATACCATGTGCTTCTTTAGGTATTAGAGATGTCTCAAAATATGAATAATATGGTGGCAGTGAGAATAAAATACAAAAAGTTATCCACATATTGAAGAGATAACACAAACTACTGTACTTCTGCTGGTCACTCATTACATTCATCCCCTTCAGTATGATGTCAGTTTTATTTCATTCTTGCTATCTCCAGGTGACTTATTCAATTGAGGAGAGACTTTTCAAATTGGATGTACTATACTGTATATAAATACAGCTTTCAATACCCACATTCAGTATGAGAAGTCCATCCAAAATGAATGAGATTCCCAGGAAATAACAAGAATGAAATTATGTATATTGCTTGATAAGTTTTGTTGTTTCCAGCGTACTTGGTGTATAAAACATCAGTGTATATGGTTTAATTTTATTTATTTTTTTCTTTTTTTGTTAGGTAGCTTTGATAATACAGTACTGATGGATGGTTGTCTGTGGAGTGCTTGTAATTTAATTCTTATGCTTAAGTTCTTTTAAAGTGGGAGCTTGGTAATAAACGTGCTTTAGCTCAAAATGTAATAACCTAACCAATGATTGACCTGAGCAAGTACATTGATAAAATCTGGTACAAGGTTAATATGGTAGTATTATAGTTACATTTAAACAAGATTTAAAATTCTTGAAGTTTTGCATTTTTTGCAAGAGTTCAAGTTTTTTATTGTTATTTGGAGAGTGTAGTGTTATGCACTGTATATTTAAAATCAGAATGAGACACTGTGTGATTTGTTTTTTGCATATTTGTTTAATTTGTTTTGCAAAAACCATTAACCAGTTCATTCATACTTTTATGATTGTTTCCCAGTCATATGGGAATCATAGGGCCCAGGCCATTAGTTATCACAGTCACTCATTTTTAAAAATATTCTTTAGGCTTTTCCTTTGTCCTTATGTAAAGTGTGTACTGTTAACATATCTTTTGACAATGACAGTCAGACATCTACTGTATAGCCAGTCAGGAACCCTGGTCATAGCCATTAATAATAATACTTATACATTAATTTACTACTTCATAGTGGTTGTGGAATGAAAAATTTTCATGGGAAATTTATGCCAGCAAACTCTTGTTTCCATCCTGCAGGTGAAGAAATTGCAAGACAGAGTTACAAAAGCCAAGGAGGAGGTTGCAAAGGGGAAGGAAAAGTATGAACACAGCTTGCGGGAGATATCTGATTACAACCCTAAATATATCGAGGTGAGTAGTTTAGGATCTCTTCACGCAGTCTGTTTGCACGTAGAATGAACAGGAACCTGGATCTCTGAGGCAGAGCTTGTGTCGTAGTCTGAGAGAATGTTTGTTGGGTGCTTCCCTTGTCAGTTACACGTAGCTGATGTTATTTTGCAGTCTGATTTTGAAGCACGATATGTAAATACTACTTGGATGATGGATGGAAAAAATGGATGTGTTTTCCAGTTATTTGATAGTACTTTTGCTTTTTTAGTCTCCTCATATTTCAAGATCCCCCCCCCCCATTTTTTTATCTCTCGGTCTGTCAGATCCCTTACTTGTTTAAGGGGTGGCCACAAGCAACTCACCTCCATATCATATTGTTCCCTGCCATTTGGCTGCATTCCCTCCAAGTCATATCCTCCTCTCATATGTCTACTCCATCCCTCCATCTTCTCCTTGGCCTCCCCCTCCACCTCACATACACTACTCTAGTCAGTCTCATTATCCATGCTGTCCACATTGCCAAATCATCTCATATTGTATCTCTTAACACTTTCAGTTGCATCCACATCAAACACCACAACACTCCTGTACTTCCTCGTGTGTCTGTCTGTGTGTCTTTCCATGTAACTTGACATGCTTCTCTCAAATAGCTCTTTTCCATTGCTCTTTCTCTTTTGTCCTTCCAACAGGGTCCACGCTTCACTTCCATATGTTGGAGTAGGCCTCACAGTACTGTCATGCAGCAATTTTTTTCCACCCCCATGTTCACTTCCCTGTTCCTTACCACTGCTTTGAATGAACCAGCAACTTTTCTACCCTGCTGTACCCTTTCAAGCACTTCTTCCTGTAAATGTCCATCCTTACTTATCACACTGCATAAATACTTGAATACACTCTCATTCTCCATTTCCTCACCATCCAACCTCACGGTGCATGCTTTGACTTCATTTCTCTTGAAGACCATTACTGTTATATGCAGTTGCTTTCAGATTCTTTTTCCTACGACACGAAAACTCATCCACCAAGCCTTGCTGCTCACATTCATATTGACATAACAATACAGTATTGTGAGCAAACAATAGTACAGGAAGTGTCCACACCCTGCCCTTCCTCATTAGAAATACTCCAGCATCTGCTCCCCTACCTTGTATCTCAATAACTCCATCCCCATACAAATTTAACAACCACAGAGCCATGACACACCCATGCTTCAGTCCAACACATGAATCAGAGAACTCACCCCATTCATTATCCACATGCACTATTGCCCCAGCACCCTCACACATATTCTTCACTGTGTTCAACAATTTCCCGTCTACTGTATGCCACACATTTTCAGTACCTTCCACATTCCCTGTCTACCCATAGTGTCACATACTTACTTCAGATCCTTGAAGGCATTATACAATTTCTTTCCCTTCTCTAGTTATTTTTCCACTAATCATCTTAGAACATACATCTGATCTGGACAGCCTCTTCCCTTCCTAACACCACCTTATTTTTCTCCAACTAATTCCTTGAATATTACCCTAGCTCTATCAATAAGTATTGTACCATATATTTTCCTATTACATGAGAAGACAAATACACCCATGATTGGCACACACTTCTCTTCCCCATTTCCTCTGTTTAAAGGAATAATTATATCTGACTTTTAATCCTCCCTACCTTCCTCCCAGGCCAGTTTGCACAACTTGCATATCCATTCCATCACAAACTCTCCCCTGTACTTCAGCATTTTTGCCACACACTCCTTCATATCCTTGGGCTTTCCCCATTTTGATTTTCTTCATTGTGTCTGATACTCCCATCATATTGGTCCCTACTTCCCTTCTTACCACTCTTCTTCCAGCAAGTCCCCGGCCACTTAAACTTTCACTCATGTCAGCCATTCTTTAAGACGTTCCCTCCATCAGCTAACTTTTTTTTTCCCTTCTCCACCAACATTCTGCCATTCTTATCATTCACTCCTTTATTGCATCTCTTATCACCTGTCTCACCTTCATGACCTCCTTCCAAAACAGTCAAGTACATTCCTTCCACTTTACACTCAGATTTATTCCAAACTCCTCATCCATTCTTTACATAGTCTCTGATACTGGTCTTTTCACCTCTCTCCTCTTTTCTTCTTAGAGTATAACCAAACTCTCTTTTCTGTCTCCCCACATCGTCCATTCCAGACCTCCCCATCCAGCCATTAAATGATTTCTTCTCTGCCCTGGCTTATTTCACCACATCAGTTTACCATGGTGATTCATACACCTCCTTATGCCTCCTCTTCACCTCACATGCTGCCCAAATTTCTTCTGTGAATTTTTTACATATGCTTTCCACCTCCTTCATGTACTCAAAATATTTACCCAGTCTCTCTCTCTCTCTCTCTCTCTCTCTCTCTCTCTCTCTCTCTCTCTCTCTGCCCTTTTTCTGCAGCCTTTCTGCCCTTGTGGAGAAACTGCTTCCTCCTGTCTTTCTCTTCTTCTGTTCACCCAATCTTTTGCAGCTCTGTCTTGGACACTGCCGTGTAATGAGCAGATAGTCCACTCCTTCAATTTTTATGCACTGTTGTATCCAACACATATCTTCTCATTTGTTTATCTATACACACATAATCAGTCACTGCCTTTCTATCCAGCTTACCACCAATCCTCCATATCACATGCCAGTTATACCTGTGGATCATTTTGTGACTAGAGTAGGTACTGTATTGGTTATTGCTAAGCCTTTTCCCATACAAAGGTCCACCAGAACATCACCATTCCCATGCATTTTAACAGGTACATTGCACTCGCTCAGTCACCCTATCTACCCTGACATTCCTCACTCTTCCATTCACATCTCCAGTCAAAAACACTGTCTCACCATCCATATCATATCCCTTCCTCAGTCCTCACTCATTGACTGTACGTCCATCCGGGTCTGAAGCTTCTTTGTTGTATTATTTGTTAGCTAATATTACAGGGCAAAACACTAGCCCTTTGCCAACACACTTTATTGTCAGATAGGGAATATGCATGGTTTGATATTATGGTTACCACCCAGCGTAGTAAATGATTTTGCTGGCTTACATCACTTGACTGGTCACTCAGTGGAGTAATCTAAGGGTAGCCCTACATTGAGCGAGTGGATAATATGATACTGAATTTGTTATTCATGCCTGGAAGTCAATACTGTACCATCCTCCAGCTTATCTAGTTGTCAGATAACTGAGTGATGTGATGTAACTGAGCTTGACATATCTTTCCAGGAAATGACCTATGTCTTCGATAAAGCTCAGGAATCCGAGTCAAAACGGTTGGTGTTCTTCAAGGAGATGCTTTTTGCTACCCACAAATGCCTCAATATCTCTAATGACCCCAGGTAAGGCTACCCAAATAAGATATTGTTTCCTTTAGTATGCAGTAGTGTGTATATGTTACAGTTTTGATAGTGATGATGGTAATGGTGTTGTGCCTCTGGTTTAGCTTGATGTGAAGCTGGTGGACTGCAGCCAGAGTTGCCTATTTAGAGGAAGTTGAAGGAATTTGTTTGAATGAATAGTAGAGCTGCATGATTATATCAGTGCCAGCAGTCGAGGGCACCCCACTCCCACATTGATTTATTATTGTAATACGACTGTTTATCCTAGACATGTGCCCCTATACCTTGAATGAGGCAGTATGAGATTGGCTGTTACCATTATCATTTTACTGTTTTGCAGTACATTAGCCCTTCAATACAGTGATGCCACTTCAGTCAAATCTTGCACTTTTCAAAGATTTCGGTCTGCTTGGAATTTTTTGAACTAGAGATGTTAGATGCACAGGAGCCACTGTAAACTGTGTCACCACCGTACTAGGATACTCTTTTGAGCTGAAGAAAGTCATATGATAGCAGCAGGAAAACATTCTTTTGCTGGAGGGATTAAGAGTGTAATATTTTGTTAAGAAGTGAGCATAGTGATGGCATCATTTGATATGCTTCAGTTTATGCAGTTTGCCATCTTTTGAAAATTTTGTCATGTCATCCACATCTTGCTATTTCTGGGGAAAAGATTGTGATCATATTGCTTAGAATCTGTCTTTTTGTGTTGTGAATTTATTGAAGTCCTTCAGTTTCACTGGGCAAAGTGCTTGTGCTTTCACACTTGTTGTTTCTGGATCCTGTGTCACCTCAGCTGTAGGTAGGAATAAGAGTCTGAGTGATGTTGATGTTACAGGAAGAGTACTACCTACTTGTCAACACAGTTTCAGTAAAATCATCATCCTGACCTTTTTTACCACTTACCAATGGAGTGAGGTGGAATCCAGAAACTACGAAAGAGAGAACACAAAAGACAGAGCTAATCAACAGCATGCTTAGTGAAAGGGGTCACACTCCTTTACATTTACAAGCCCTTGAAATCTTACCTACATCCCCACCCCCCACCCCCCCACATGCATTTTGCCTGCTTGCCAGATAGAGAATTCATTCCACATATAAATGTCATTTTAGCAAGTGGATATAAAGCTTTTATGTAAACAATATATGGCACTGAATTGAGAACAAGGTATAGCATGTTAAGTTTGTTCATGGTGGTATTAATGATAATGTGCTTGACATTGGTAATCTGTTTTTCCCTGACAGTTTACCAAGAATCTACGAGGAATTCCATCACACAGTGGCCAATGCAGACTATGAGAAGGACTTAAAGTGGTGGAGCAACAACCATGGGGTTAACATGCCTATGAACTGGCCGGCCTTTGAGGTAGGTCCCCTAAGGTTGAGTTGGTTCAGGTTGGGTTGAGTTGCGTTATCAGGTTGGTCAGATTTCAGCTATTTTATAACTATTTTAGCTCCTTCTCTCCAAGGAGGCTTTTTATGATTAATCCTTGGTGCCTGCAGATGACTTTTGTTCAGTTTACGAAAGCCCTATTTGAAGGGATTGATGAAGGTAGTGTTCAACCCTTCAGATTCAGAAAATATTTCCTAAGCTCAATGAATTTGTCTGAAGGTAGCAAGAATTAGTTGGGGGGGGGGGAAGTAAAACATTATCTTATTGGAGTCAGAGTATTTGTTAATGTAGGTTTTCATGAAGGCAAGCCAGATTTGGTTAAGGCAGAGGTGCCACGGGCTGCAAGATGTTAGGGTATATTGAAGTAAGTGAGGTTGTGTTAAGTGTGTGGTGGTTGTAAAGTGATGATGATTAAAAAAACTGCATGAATGAAACAAGCATATGTTGTTGTTTTGTGATTTGAGATACTTTACAGTATCTTGTACCTAGCAGAATTAGCCCTGGACCCCAACACCTGTGATGGGGCAAAAAGGATTGGTTGATAGATGAAGTGGTTGAGTGAAGTAAAGGGATCTGATGCTGCTTCATAATGGGTAATATTTTTTTTTCATATAAAGACCTGCTTGAATGGAAACACAGGAGCTAATTTAATTTGGTAACTTATTTCCTGTTAAAAAAAAAAAAAAAAAAAAAAAAAGAGAAGAAGAAGAAGAAGCAGGAGTTAAATTTATTTGGTAACATTTCTTGTAAAAAAAAAAAAAAAAAAATTAAAAATTAAAAATTAAAACATGGTGTATTTTTCATTATACAATAGATTTTCATATTTACAAGAAAATCAGTTTACAGAGTACACAGTCTTAATGACCTGGTCAAGAATGTTTCTGGAATTTTAACATTAGTTGTATATTTTTGCCATTTTGGATCTGTTCAGTGATTCTTATTTATAATCTGTATTTTAAAAAATAAAATATTTTTATTTATCTTGATGATCCTACGCTCTTCATGGGGCAACATGGGACTGGATGATGGAAGGATGGATGGATAATCATCATCGCTTTAAGCCATCACACCCCAAATACAGTATATTCATTAACAAGTCGAGAATGGAACTGGAATCATTAATAGCAATGAAAAGTCTGTATGTCAAAATTAACATTAAATTTAGTTTACAGGATTTAAATTGAAAAAGATAATCTCTCTCTCTCTCTCTCTCTCTCTCTTTTCTTATGACTACATTTTTTTTCTTTTTCTTTAGTGCAAGATGTTTCTGAATTGCATAAGTATTTCCATTTCCATTCTGGACCATACCAAGTTGTAATTTGCTTTCATTAGGCATAGAAATACTCATTGTCTGCTTATTTTTTTTTCTTGCACTGCCCTCCACATCCCAACACCAGGCAGCGTCAGTTGCATGCATTCCTATGTGCTGTCACAAGCAAAAAGTTCTGCGACAATCCTCTGCCAGCATCTTGTCATGTCTTCCATATTTTTCATTCCTTCCAGAATAACACTGTATCCTTCCTTCCACTTTTATATATATATATATATATATTTATATATATTATATATATATATATATATTTATCTATATAGGTATTAATATATGGCCTAATATTGCATTTCATCATATATACTGTATAGCACTGATTTTTTTTTTTCCCCCCCTTCTTTCTCTCCATGCAACACATGCTATTGCCACAGTATGCAGGGAATTGTCGACAGACTTTTGATTGTGATAGTTCAGTCAGTCCTCACCTAAAGGCCAGGATATGTGCAGACAAAAGACTACTGTAAGAGAAACAGCTTTGAGGGAGACATGCTTTTAGTTCACCATTGAGGGATTAAGATAAAAGACATACATCAAACTTCAAATTCATGAGCAACTCAATACAAAAATGAATGTCTTTAATTGAGGATTGTAATTAATGCAGAAATCAGAACACAAGTACTTTATGTGGAATATTGCATGAGTAGCTGATGTAGTGGTCATGCATTGTTCGCAGTTTAGTTGTCAGATTGATTATCTGTAGTGTTGTCCCAAACTAACATCGTGTGGTAGGAAATTTGTGAGCTTGTCAAATCAGTTGTAATGGTTATCCAATGGTAGTTTTATGTATGATTATTTTTTAGTACTGTTTGTTCATTTGGCTGGTAATCAGTGCAGTAACAAATAACTGTAAACTTTTCTTTCTTTCAGAATGTAATTAATGACTTCATTCCAAATAATATTTTTGAAAATAAGTGAATTTTCTGTTTTAGTTAAATGTGTTTAAAAATTATTAAGAGAGATATCTTTTCTCTTTAATAAATGCAGATACAGTAGTTTTAAAGTACTCAACAATTTCCCACTGTACATAAACTGCTTTAAAGGGAGTACCCATTGGCTGTCTTAACTCCTGTGTTGTTTTTGTGTGTTAACTAACCCTGGAAATGCTTGTCAGAATTGTTACAGTCGTAGATACCACTGTAATTGCTTTTGCAGCTTTGCCCAAACACTTGCCTTGTTCAACATAGACACAGAAAGTTGGATTTGGTTTTTGTTGCCATATTTACTTCAGAGTTTAGGAATTTTTTAATGCCTTTGTACTGGCTTATTTTTTTTTTTTTTTTTTTTTTTTTTTTTTTTTTTTTTTTTAAATAGTGTATTATGATGTTTTTTCTTGTTTTCTATTTTGTTATTTTGTTTTTTCTCCTGCTGCGTGGCCACCCCCGTGCATGGTGTGTGTGTATGTTTGTGTGTGTGTGTCATGATGTGCATGGCTAATATTTCCTCATAACTGTGTATGTGGGCTGGTCTGATTGTATGATTGACTGGATGATGTGATAATGTATGTTTTGTATGTGACCTTCGTGACTTGTGTATACATTACTTCCACATATTTGTGTATATGTTTACATGATATTTGTGTGTGTGTGTGTGTGTGTGTGCATATTTGCACTGTATATGTGTTTGTATATTTGCATGTGTACCTTGTAAACTTGTCCTGCATGTGTGTGTGCGTGTGTGTATGTGCGGGGACAGGAGTACTCTGAAGAATTCCGGGACATCAGCAGCAAGGGTCGTCGGCTGGCAGGTGGACAGATCCCAGAGGGGGCCATCACACTCCTCAACCAGCGCACCGTCGGGGAGGACCTGCCTGTATGACCCCACACTACACTTAATACCTTAGGCTCACATCCTGCCTTTACAAACCTCTCAACTAACATGCTTTTGTTTCCTTTGGACTGTGGTTGAAATAGAGTCTCGTCTTTCCTTTACAGACCTCTCTCACTGACCTGCTTATTATTTCCTTTTATCTGGACAGTGGCCTGAATATTTTAGAAACATTCTTTACAAACTTCTCAATTGATTTGCCTTCCTTTCCTTTCCTCTGGAGTATGGTTGAAATAGAGCAGTCTTGCCTTTATAAACCACTCCGTATGCTTTTGTTTCCTGTACTGTGGATTGTGGTTGAAGTATCTTAGGATCACATATCTACTTTGCAGACCTCTCCACTAACATGCATTTATTTTCTTTACTGTGGATTGTGGTTGAAATCCTAAGGCTAGATCCTGCCATTACAAATCTCTTGAAAAATGTACCATTGCTGCCTTTCCCCTGGACCATGATTGAGATATTGTTGGCTCACATTCTGTCATTACAAATCCATTCATTAACTCTGCATTTCAGTAATGTTCCTGAATCTGTTCTTGCAATCCTCATTGAAGTTTATTTGGCTAACGAGAGACCTTTCAAACTGGAGGGATTAGATATAGCCTTCATTAACCCCATCACCATAAGATGTTTCCCATTCAGGTGAATAAAATGACTAGGAGGTAACAAGAATAGAATTAGAACTGCTGTAAGTCACTCTACTAAAAAGATCACTATGCTTCTTGTATATTTCCTTTACCTGGACTATTTTAGCCTTTACAGTACTCTCAACTAACATGTTTTATCCTTCCTACTCAGAACTTTGGTAGCATTATATCTCCTTTACAAACTTTTCCACTAACTTGCTTCTGCTTTCTTTGTTGGTGATAGTTCCCTCTGTCACTCTCATGCTTCCACTTTCCTTGTTTTCTGGACTCTTCCTATGGTGGATAAATTGGTCAGGGTGATGATGATGGTGACAGTAATGCTTTCTACCTAGCCTCAGAGCCCTACTCTTCATAGAGGGGAAATCTGGAATGTTCTGTTAGTGTTTTACTTTCTTTCCAACATTTCGGATCTTAGTTACGTTATGTCTATTTTCACACCCACGTTATGCTCTCGTCATTAATTTTCACTCGACAGGCACATATTTAAAACTTTTAGCATGAAGGTTTGAACAAAGGTCTAATTTATTTATGGCCATTTGTGGAACACCAGTAATTTATATGTGTGGTCAGTCAGCATTCCACAGTATGAAGTGTAGTCAGCAATGATACAGAATGGTTAGACATTATCATCACATGTGCATTAAATAAAAAGCACGCCATGCCTACTCATAAAGAATCCCTGTACTGAGGCCAGCCATGATACAGCTGATGTTGTCTGTGGCATGGAAGCTAAATCAGGTGCCAAAATCAACTAATTACTTACAACAGTTGCTGGAAGCTGTTTGGAAAAAAAAAAAAAAGGTAATTGTGATGTGTAAAAAGATCTGTAACACTGTGAGTCTTTGCTTGAACTACAGGGAGAGGGGTGGCTAAGTGGTAAAGTGTGTAACTCGAGATCACGAGGTAATTTGTGCCGTGCCCAGGTAGCTTCCTTTGCTGGGAGGAGTAGTGCTCTCCTGTAACCCTAGCAGGACTATATGATCTGTCTGAGTCTAGTACGGGGGAATAATCCCGCTGCTTGAACTTGGGCTCTATGTACAGTCACAGAAAAAGGATCACAAAATGACTGTACCTGTGGTTGAATGTTTCCTGCTTGAGAGTAATGATTATGTGTGTGATTACCAAGCTTGTAGTCACACTTCCTGCTCATGATGGTACCTCCCATGGTCAGTGATAGCCACTCATTTACTACCATCCATCCATTCATCCATCATCCAATCCTATGTTGCCCCATGAGGAGTGGAGGAGTCCGGGGTTAGTAAGTTGGTCCTGACATTTAAGATGAGAGTCACCAGCCTCACTCATCCCTGAGTGGCATTATGTGAGCAATAAACCCCAGCCATTCCTTGGATATAAACCTACACAGGCTCAATCCGATTGGACCGCCTTAATTACCCACTGAACCACCAGGCGCAATAATTTGGTTATATGGTTACGATCCAGCATAGTGAATGGTTTCCTGGCATATAGGAAACCATTTGGCTTGTCACTTAGTGTAGAGTCACCCATAGGCAGAAGGAAGGGGAAAGAATGAAGGAAAGAAATAGAGAAGAGGGAGTGTAAAGTCACCCTTTGGCAGAAGGAAGGGGAAAGAATGAAGGAAAGACAGAAGAGGAAGGAAGGATGAGAGGAAAGGGAAGACACCCAAAGCAGCACTACATCGAGTGAGTGGATGGTGAGCACTGCCAAAAAGAAACATCGTCATCAAATGCTTTGGAAATTATTGTAAAAAATTTGGGGTCTGTCCACACCTTAGTGCTTTCAGTCTGATAATACAACCAGAAAGTCATTACTGTACTTGGTTCTCTAAGGTACTGGTCTTTTAAAACTTTTAATATTTATAGCTAACTACTTCACTTATCTGTATGTATCTCCTACCTGTTATGCCTCATATTTTTAGTGAGACCTGCACACTTTTTTGTTCCCATCTCTTTTCCGCACACCTTTTCGTTTCCTTCTCTTTTATCATCATGCATAGTCAGGGACAAAAACACACCTACTTTTGCACTGTATCTATCTATCTATCTATTGCCAGACGCCATAATCCCGTAAGGGGTGGCCATTTGACTTTGAGTTATTTGTTTTATGAGAAGGGGCACTAACCCTCCACCAACCCACTTGCTGACACGTAGGGAGCACATATGGTTTGGTAATATGGTTACCACCCAGCGTTGTAAATGGTTTCTTGGCTTACAGGAAACCATTTGGCTTGTCACTCAGTGTAAAGCCACCTATAAAGGAAAGAAAAGCAATAAGAAGTGACAGGAAAGATGGGAGAAATAGGAAGAAAGGATGGCAGGCACAGAAAAAGAATGATAAAGGCTAAGGAAGAAGTAGACAGCACTACATCAAGTGAGTGGATGTTCTCGTTATTTAGCATGTACAGTAGCAGGTGCCACTGTTCTGACATGGTACTGTTAATGGATCAATAGCCATGTTGTTTTGAGGTTTTGGGTACTAGTTTTGGTTCATTTGAGAAACAAAAGAACAACCACTATTACTGTATTTATTATTATTATAATTTCATTATTATTATTATTATGTTCATATTGTACTTTTCTAAAGCCACACACTAAAGAGACTCATCTGTGGACAGAGAAACATACCAATCATCTCCCAGCCTAGGAATATTTGTCAGCAGATAAAGTGTGATGTAGAAGACGCGAAATATTAGGCACACTTGTGTTCCTAACTGTGCCCAACTATCACACTCCGAATACCTTGTTCTTTAACTCGTATATGCCGTTCACTGTAGAATAGCCATCATCATAACCTCTCTTCTGTTACTGTTTTGCCATCACTGTATATTTTTTATTATATATTCCTCTGCCTGTTTTTAAGTCCTGTACAATGTGATGTTGTGCAGTTTGTAGTCACAGCAGAATCCTATTTTGATCCCTGTACAGTACTACAGTATTTTGGGGTAGGTGGGGGGCACACACCATCCACTCACTCAGTGTAGTGCTGCTCTTGGGTGACTGCCCTTTCCTCTTGTCCTTCCTTTTTTCCATCCGTTCTTCTCTGTCTTTCTTTCCTCTTCCACATGCCTACGGGTGACTCTACACTCCCCCCCCCCTTCTGCCGATGGGTACCTCTGCACTGAGTGACAAGCTAAATGTTTTCCTGTACACTAGGAAACCATTCACTATGTTGGGTGGTAACCATATAACCAAATTATGGCGCCTGGTGGTTTAGTGAGTAATAAAGGCGTTCCAGTTGGATTGAGCTCGTACAGGTGTATATCCAAGGGATGGTTGGGGTTTATTGCTCACATAATGCCACTCAGGGATAAGTGAAGCTGGTCACTCTCATCTTAAATGTCAGGACCAACTTGCCCAACCCCGGGCTTCTATGCTCCTCATGGGGCAACGTAGGATTAGATGATGACGAAGGTGATGATATTACAGTATTGTTCGTATTGTTTATATATGCTCCAACATGCTTGCTTGCATCAGTCTTGATCACCTAATGGCAGCTTTCCATTCTGCTCGATTGTTGGCAGCCTCCCTATTCAGTCCCTTACTCCTGAGGTCACACACTATAACCTCATCCCACGTCTTTGGTCTGCCCCTCGCAACCCTACCCTTGGTGTTCACACCTCCCACCCTCCCTACCCAATTATCATGAATTTTGCCTCCTCCAGGCGATTGTATTAAACTGTTGAAAGTCTCCACATATTGAAGGAATTTATGAAGATGCAGCCCACACAGTTGAGAAATATATAGAGCTGTATAGATTTATCTGCAGTTAGCAAGAGTAAAATGTGGAAGCTAGCAATGTGTCAGCGGGGTTAATGAAAACCTCGTGTAAGCAAAAAGCATAGGAGAAAATAATTTTGAGAGCCACAATATACAGCATCTCATGTACAGAAAATCACAAAGTTGCATATCAGTATGATTAATAGGTGTGTGTTATGGATGTTTGTTCTTTTTATCCCTTCATCTTTCCGATGCCATATTCTTAATTTCCAGTGTTAATTTCTTCCTGTACAATTTCCCATCTTTATAGGCTGCCCCTTCCTATGATAATTTATCATGACTTGTAATCATTTCTATTATTTCTCCGCAGCAAAATAATTTTTTCTCACAGTAACAGGAGTAAGTGTCAGATTTGCCATAGTACTGGATTTTTAAAAATCATCAACACTTATATCCTTGATGATTCTTTGCTTTTCTAACTTTTCATCCAGGTTTTGTTAGTCATTTCATTCCTCTTGTAAGTGTATCATTTTTTAATTCTCAGCCCTTTTCCTCATTTGTAAATATTATTAGCTTTTCCTCTTTCTTATTGTTCCTTGAGTTTTCTCCCTACATAATTTCACCACTATCTCAATTCACACACACATTCTCGCTCTTCCTTTTCTCATCAGCAGTCATTCTATTCTTCCTCCAATTCTTCCCTATTGTACAGTGTACCCTCAACAACATTATATAACAAATGTAAATACCAGAGCTATACAACTTTGGCAGCCATTGCACACTTTGAACACACTACAGGCAGTCCTCATTTTTAAGTCAGGGAGGTATTCAGATTATATTGATTTACTCCGTGCAGACTGTACTGTAATTCAAATTATCATAGTTTACTCCATGCAGTCTATACTGTAATTCAAATTATCATGATTTACTCCATGCATTCTATACTTTAATTCAAATTATCATTACTTACTCCATGCAGTCTGTACTGCAAATTAGAGAAACTGACCAGTCAACTAGTGTATACAGGTAGTATTAAAGTGTAGGAAGTTACTTATTCTTTAAAAAAAATAGTGTTGGAAGTCTTGATTTCTAGGCCTATGATGTGTTCAAATGGAAGAATTATACCTTCATAATAATTATTATTATTATTATAATTATTATTATTTCATTCATTGCCAGATGCCATGTATCCCAAACGGGGTGGCCAAGAGCTTAGAGTTAATTGTTTTTACAGGGAGGGGCACTAATTCTCCACCAACCCCACTTGACACGTAGGGAGAAATTATTATTATAATCAGTGTTATTAAGTTATTAGTTTTACCCCAGATTGGACTGTAGTTTTACCCCAAATTGGACCTGCAGTAAAATTCTTCTACATAACAATATGTGACTTAAAACGAGGACGTACTATGCTTGGCTTTGCATGTGCATCCAAAATTGCTTCTGCTTTCAATATTGCTTCTGCTTTAAACATTGCATCTGCTGCAAGTAATGTAAACTGCTGGAAGGGTGAAAAGGTGAAGATGAGTGTAATTTTATCCTACTGCCATTCCTGAGCATTGCAGGAACATTTAGACAAAGAGTGCATGAAGGAAAATGTGAGTTTTGTTTTGGATAATTTTCAGTCATGTGTTATCAGTCCTACCTTGATTTTGCAGGAATTTGGGGAAGCTGAGTGCATGCCATGAGAGAAGGGTCATGTTGTGGCTTCTTCATCTGTTTTTCATGAGAGTCATAGGGTATTTTAGATAAGACATGCATGTTTTAGGCTAAGGGATTCATATGCTTGGTATTTTTCCGAGGACGAGGATTGGTGTCTTTAAGGTATAGTTAAGTGCTCAAACTAACATTTTCTCCTTTTCAGCTTTGAGAGAAGTACAGTACAGTACTTTGTTATGAATTAGATATGTTGTTGATTCAGGTAGGAGTAAAGGCTTATGTTGTAAGAGAAGTAACCATTGTCTCACAAAGGCCCAGATTTAATTATAGCCTGATTGTTTATATATATTGCTACTGTCTAGTGGTATAGTGATTAGAATACCCCATTTGGATTAACAGCACTGCCAAACATAAGTTAAAGACCAAAGGAGGTGATACAAATATGTATTTTATAAAACTACATTAGTAAGCAGGCAATCCATCCTTAGCCCCTCAGTGGCCATGGGTTCAGAAATGTGCGAGCTCACCTGGCCAGCTCTGGGACGATTTTTTCAGAGTTCTAAAATCGATTTCTTTTTCTTATGTACGTGAAGAGAATCATCTTGAGCACCCAGCAGTGTGTTCTTTTAGCGTCCTAAACCCATCCTGTGACTCACCATGATTCGTGGAAGATATAAAATTCACTGCGCATGTGCCATTAACATGAAAACATCCAAGAAAAGATGACCACCTAAGTGCCTGGGATGGTAGAGTAGAGTTGGGTAAACATGCCAGAGATCTTCATTCCCCTTCCATAATTGTTCGCAGTTTTCTATAGCTCGTGCAAACTTGACATCACCAGCACGTTTATGGTAAAGCGTTACTCAATGCTGGCAGCCATTTAGGGGTTATTTGTACTGAACTGTGTTATCCAGGATTCACTCCATTGTCCTGAAAGGGTATTGTGGGAATACAGTATCTCTCTCTCTCTCTCTCTCTCTCTCTCTCTCTCTCAGCTTACATAGAATATGATGTCTGTTGATTTATGGCAGGATTATATATACAGTATGACAGTCTCTGCTTAGATCTGTACTTCCAAAATTGTGAATGGAAGGCATATGGGATTTACAATTTAATTTAGAAAAATGGAAAGGCCAGTTTCATTAAAGAAATACTTGGATCCTATAATTGTTAGATTTGCACATAGAAATAGTGTATCCATAAAATGCTATCCCAGCACCACCCACCGATATAAAGAATATACTGTACTGTATTTGAGATTTGGATAATGTAAGGTTGTAGCAGAGGTCTAGCAATACTTAATGACATTCATACATTGCAGTTACTTGATTGTTTCAGCTAATAAGTAGCATCCTTTTCACTCGTGTTAATGGCACCAACAGACATCTGAATATATCAAGGTTATCACATGGTACACCTGCCAGACCATTGGTATACCCTAATGCTCCCCTGAGTTCAGATGGGGTCAGCTGTACATGGTTACTTTCAGGTGACATGCATAAATGCAGTAAAACTTCCCTATGACAAACTAATAAGGGGTACGCTTGATATGATAAAGCCAGAAATCTGTTATGTCCGATGACCCTCCTGAGGTGAGATTTTAAGCACGTTTGAAAATAAATGAATATGATAGCATATTCTAGTTTTGAAAATGAAAAATGTACCCATTTTGCATTAACTTCACCGATAATTTTGTCCTTTTGGAGTTGTTTTCACATCCTTGTCGTTGCACTACGTGGAACACATATTGCGCCCTGTTTAGCGGACATTGTTTGTTAGAGCAGACGGAAGTCCAGTGGCTTTGTAGTGTCTGTTAAACTCGATGTCTGGTCTATTGAGTTCCATTAAAACGAGGTGTTATTCTTCTCACTCATGTTCCAAGCAAATACTCTTTTCATTAATAATATTGATATATATACTGTACAAATCTAATGTTTATAGGTAACCTAGCCATTACAGTAAGATGTTACAGTAGAGATGATACAGTACAGTATTACATTATGATTTACTATGCATTAACTTTTCAGAGACAAGATAAACCCCACTAACAAGTCACAGGCTAGGCATATTTCAGGTTATGAACAATATAGTATACATTCCTTGGTGTTTAATAAAAGTACAATATACTGGTAATATGCTTGCACGGTGGTATTGCCTGTGCATCATTAAAAAAAGAAGGAAAAAAAAAACTATGTTTGTGCAGTGCAAACTTATAGCTATGGTTGTAAGTGCTTGTAAATTTTTCTCCTATATAGTACTATGACTGAGTATCATCATCATGTATTTCCACTGTAATAATCTGTTAATGTGAAAATTGGAAATGCTCGTTTAAAGTGAAAAATATCCCTCGTATTGTTATTTCTCAGACCTTCGATCACATCATCACTTAAAGTTAGTGGTGCAGTTGTTGATAAGCATTTTCACTTCCTTCCTGTGTAATGCAGAGTTGTCAGTGGTCAGCTTGGCTTGGTAATTATGGATATGCTGTCTACACATGAATGTTTATAGCTATCAGAGACTCTACATATCTACATATGAAATATAACCAGATTGCTGACGCATAGATTTGCCTGACACATTCCCCATACAGTCTTCCATCTTCAGAGCACCTGTGCATGGGAAAGATGTCTTTGGAAGGGTTCATGAAGACTACATCTGACCCCTCCAGCTTTAGGCCTGTACATCAAACTTTCTGGTCATATAGCAACTGCCTTATGACACCTTTACTCTGGTGATGTAGTTATCCCCCCCCCACACACACACACACACACACACCTTTTTTTTTTTTTTTCCCCACAGACAGCATTAATCACCTTAGGACAGACTTTAAACTAGATGGGTGAGATATAGCTTTTATTAACACCTCTGCTGATAAT
The DNA here is from genome assembly GCF_032717465.1 of Coenobita brevimanus. Taxonomy (NCBI): domain Eukaryota; kingdom Metazoa; phylum Arthropoda; class Malacostraca; order Decapoda; family Coenobitidae; genus Coenobita; species Coenobita brevimanus. Next base: position 841,153 of record NC_136980.1, on the reverse strand, counting down.
GTGTCTTAACCAATAAAATTATCAGGTGGTAGCAAGAATAGACAACAAAATTACCGTGTGCTAAAGTTCAGGTAATACATGGGATTCACTGTTAGTATTTACTGTTGTGTGAGCACCTTGTAGGTTTTGGATAATTGGGAAATATTACTTAATAATGGCATGTCAGATAATCATAATACTGTACTGTACTTCATCTCACCTCGATTTAGTGTGTGATATGGTGGCAGTACACTTTATTCTCACCTGACTTTAGAGATCACCGAGTCTCAATAATGCTTCATCTAACTACTTGTATATCTAATTTTTCATCCATTTATATAATGCCTCCAGCAGTTGTTACCTAACCCATTCAGTTTATACTGAATGAAATCATGTGGTAACACGAGAATGGAATAAGAAATGTCATCCTGAAGGGGTTGACAAAGAGATTGTTACTAACTCCATGAGCAAAAGATGCCTCTGCTGAAAAAACTTGATTTGGTGGTAATCAGAATGAAGTTGACCTCCTGAAGAGGTTCATGAAAATGTATACTTTGTTGTTCAAAAAGATATTATGAAATAAGCTGATTTTACTGGAATATTAAGACTTCTTGCCATTTTATAATTTATCAGCCTTCATTACCCATTTTTCATCATGGTTAGTATGTGATGTAATGAGACTGATTTTTTAGCATTCACAAGCTATACTGTACATACCTTGTATGAAATTATTGCACCATATAGCTCAGCATTATGTTCTGTAGATCTGTATGTACATTTTAGTAAAATACCAGCATTTACCAATTGATCACTATCATGTGGTAAGCTGTAAACTATTTAATAATATTAACTCTCTCTTCACATTTTAACACTGCACGTAGACTTAATTGATTTATGGTACAGATTCAAAATACAAACTATGGCCACATAAATTTCTGAAAAACCAGAGTATAGGTCACTAACTTGTTTTTTTTTTAGGCTATGGAAATTAGTTTAGGTTAAGTCAGTAGTAATTCAACAGTGAGACTAATGGATACAGTTAACTTTTATTCCCATCATATTAGTCTCATTAGAAAATCAGTCCTGCTGTCACACACCTGATCCATAAGACTCTATTGATAATTACTATAGTTAACTGCTTCATCGAAATATACAGCCTCGCCTGGACCCAGACTGAATTAATTTTATAACCAATGTAGCCATCATTCCCCTCCTCCAGCACACCACATTATATAGCCTTATTAATTCCCCTGCCTACCTACAGGAGTTCAGGCCAGACATGAATTGTTTCAGCAAAATTGGTGGGAAGGGTTCATTGAGAGTGAGAGTGGTGACATGACTAATAGGGTTTGAGAGGTGGGCAGCCAGTTTAGTTCTCTCATGCCTTAAAGACCAATTACAACCTTCCACTAATTCTTTTGATATCCAGTTATTTAGCTCCTCATAGCACATCACAGTTGCAACCCTGCTAGACCAATTTGATTGTGAGCTTGCTCCTTTACCACAAAATCAGATCTCATTTGGGCCCATACTATACTCGTCTGATAACCAATGTAGCTTCTTCACCACAACGTAGAGCCACATTTGAAACCATACCACACCAGTTTGGTAACCAGTTTAACTTCTGCTACCTACAGGAGTACACGCCTGATTTGCACCGAATCAGCAAGAAGGGTGTTAAGGGTGCAGTGAGTGGGGGTGGCGATGTCACTCTAACGGGGGTCAAGGGAGGGCCAGCCAACCACACCACAACGTCAGCACAGCCAGCGTCTAAATCCGCGGACAATAACAGGCACTCGGCCATCAGGTGAGCACTGGGAAGGGCTCATGCATTTTTGTCATCATTGTCATATCAGCCTAGTGTTCTTTTATCACTTATCATCTGAGATCTCTTTTGTCTTTCATTTTTTTTAAGCATTGTCATCTTTTTACCGTCATCTTAACCTTATTTCATCATCATCATCTCTATCATCTTGTCCTTATTTCATTGTCATCATCCAAGACCTTTGCCATTAATGGCAGTATAATCATCATCTAGCCTTCTCATTATTATCATCATTATAACCCATTTAATTTTCATAATCACTCTAATGATATTTCATCATCATCCTAATATTTTTTAGTAGTAAATGGATTGCATGGTAGTACTGAATGTAAAAATAGGAAAATGAAGGACAAAAGCAGGAGGTGCCACACCTAATGTAATACTGTACGAGTTAGTAGGATTTTAATATTTCTGTACTAGCAGGTATGTCAGGTTTGATTTGAATGAAGAAGTACAGTAAGGTCAGTAGTTGGTGTTTACATAAATACGAACATTAAGACACTTTCAAGTGTTGAGCATAAAGGTTTAAGTATTCGGTACAGTGTAGATGTTATGAATGAGTTTATACAGATGTATTTGTCATAGCAGACACTTCACACAGAAAGCCTGTGAGCAGTGTAAGTATTTAAAGGCTGTCAGTAAGGACTACTGAAAAATTAATATTAATATTGGTTCTTTACTGATAACTTTATTGACTTTAGGTTCTTTACTGATGACACTATAGACTTTACATTTGCTCTACTACATTGAAGGATGAGATTTGGAGGGCTTTTCCTGTACAGTATTAATTCATAAAATCGTAAAAGTGCAGTTGGTATCAAGGACCTCAGTTACAGTTTGGACCTGAGATTGAAATCAGATTATTTTTTCCACATTATTATGATACAGTATTTTAGGCAAGGTTTCACATTTTAGATAATGAACAGTTTAGTATACACTTTTTGATGTTTAATAAAAGTATACTGGTAACATGTTTGCTCATGGTATTTTCTGTGCATCTTCATCATCATCTGGATCTCCTTTCCCTGCATTAGAGCAGGATGAGGAATAGCAATTTCCAGACAGCTCAAATTTGTCCAGTCCAATGGGCCATGCTTGCATTTGCTCACCATTCAAGCCCCTGGAATCCTGGCACTATCTGATACACCAAAAACATTTACAACGTTCTATAGCTTCTCATAAACGTATGTGATAGAGTCAGTCATTAGCTGAATGCTGTGCAATATTTATAGGAAATCCTCATGAACACTGACTTTTTTTTTTTTTTTTTTTTTTTTTTTTTTTTTTTGTGCTAATGATGGTGGCAGCTTGACTTCACATGTGTTGGGTGAATTGTTAGCAACTTTGATGTGGGTTTGTTTTGCATATAGTTGCTCCCAGGCTTTGCCGTAGTAACACATATTAAAAGGTTTATTATTCCCTTCAATATTATGAAGTGGCAGTGTTGTTTAAGCTTGATTTACATTTACTGATGATAATTAGCCTCCCAAGTCTTCCATATCTGTATTTTTTAGGTAATTTCACCTTCTAAGCATATGTGGTGAAAGGAGTGCTGCTCAGCCTTAGATATAAATTGGTGTTTTGGTAGTCGTCCAAAAGTAAGTTAATTATATGGCATCTCTTGACATCTTGGCAACCATTGCCAAGTATGACAGACACAGCATGTATGAGATTTTTTTGTGTCCATATTAGCAGGAGTACTTAGTAATGTATACTGTATACTGGTGATAAACTATAATTTTGAAAGTGAACTTAATAAATGCACACAAAGTAGAGTAATATGGTGTAACAGAATGAAATAAGAAATATTATTCTCAGCTAAGTTCGCTAATCATTAAAACTTACTCTTTGAATTTGTATAGTTAGTGCTGCTGATGCAAAATGACAAAAGGGTAATTATTCAGTTTAAATTCAGTGTTATTTGTGAATAGTACACACACACACACACACACACACACACACACACACACACACATAAAGGGATCTGGAGAGCTATGCCTTCATGTGGTTGCTGATTTAACAGAGCAGCCCTCCCACTCTGTTATAAAAATGTCTCTCAGCTCCCTCATTATTCCCCCCAAAGTGGAATGGTCAGTTCAATTTCCAGTTCACCAGGTTCACATTTCAGATTAACCTGCAGCTGCCACCACTGCTACTAGTACATAAATTGAGTCCAAAAAGACACCTAACTGTGAAAACCATATATTTATTGTGCCCTTCTTTGCCCAGGTTGGTACCGAAGCATGAGGTTCTCATGGCTAGGTTAGGTCTTGTTAGGTCTGTTTTAAGTAATGTCATAAATAAGACTGCACAGCTAAACATGATAATTACCAACAAAAGCTTCTCGAAGTGCTACAGTTCTCCTGGTTAGTTGCACAAGGTGGAGCAAGGGTTTGTTATTACCCCCTATATTGATTGACCCCCTCCTCCCTCTCTCTCTCTCCCCAAACCTTCTCAGCGACCCACAGGACTCACAGGAGGCGGGTAATCCTTTTGACGAGGAGGAGGAACCACAGAGTCAAAAGTGAGCGTGAGAGGACATAATGAAAGTATAGGGGCATTGGTGGTATCTGATGATGGCTTGTTTGCCTGGGCAAAAGAAAGCTAAACAGCTTAATTTATTGCTGCAAGGTCATATCAATAGTGTCTGCTTGTGCTTTAGTAACAGTGCTATGAAGAGAAGCTGGTTAACACAGCTCATAGGTTCTCAAGCCCCCAACTGTACATGTTTATATGCATTTCTTTTATAAGAGCTAAGTTGTACCTTCGTCAAAGTATAGTTGACAACATGGCCGGAAAAGTAACAGCTGTTTTAACACATTTTGTAAATTGCAATATTGGCCCAAATCAGAGAGAGCTTTCTAATAATAGGAATGGCTTTAAAGAAGTACTGTACCATATAGCAAACTATTTATGAACAGTTCTGACTATATGATCATGCCCTGGTAAAGAAATCTTGCAAAATTCTCACTTGTGAATAGGCTGCTCAGTTTCTTTAATGAAGTACACCTCAGTTGTCAGTAAGTAAACAGAAAAATTTTGTCATAGATAACTCAGTTTAGCAAGTGACCTTCATTAATTGTAGGATGGAGAAAAAGTTTGATAACTGGGACTTCCTCTCATCCTAAATGTCAGGACCAACTGCCTAGCCCCGGGCTCCTACGCTCCTCATGGGGCAACATAGGATTGGATGATGGATGGATGGATGGACTTCCCTATAAATTGGGTAGATAAGTTCCAGTCTCAGTGTATAGTCCTTGATGTACTGTTGTCAGACATATTATAATTACATTTCAATTTTATGAGAATTTGGTGCTAAGAAGCCTTATCATTATACGGAATTTAGATGATGGATTTATAGGGTTTATGTCTCAGTTTTGATATAATGTTGTTATTGGGTGTTTGCAGGTAGAGTTAATTTTTTCAACTGCAGGATGACTGTAATTACATTTGGCAGGTGGTATAAATATATTGAGAAGCCAAGTAGCTCATTCACCTTAACTTGGCAAAGTTGTGTATTCTTTTGCAGCTCACATTACTCTCACATTCTGTATTAATTTCTTGTTACAACTTAACATTTGAGAGAGAGATGGAAGTACAGTGTTGGGCCAGGTTAATAGACAGTACTGTATAGTGTCAGAACTTGATGTGAAACTAGTTGTTGGAAAGAAAATGAACAGTTGTAATTTAACAAGCAAGCCTACACCAGGCACCACCAACCCACACCCCAACCAGCTGTGACAAGAACCATACTGGAATGCCAGTTAATTTTGTTCTTTTTTATATTCATTTTTTTTTTTTTTTATTTAGGACCTAGTTATTGGTACTGGATGGATCCTTCTGCATACAAGCTGCCATACTTTTATTTGTAATGATACTTCATCTCATTTCATAGTCATTTTTTTATATATTTCTAAATGCAAAGTGTTTTACAGAATATAAAGCTTCCATATAATATGCTGAGTAGTAGTAACATCATTAACCTCTTAAGTACAATGATTTTTTTTTTTTTCCCTTGACCCATTATAGTGAAGGGTTAATGGAGATTGTATTAAATCTCTCCTTTGTCAGAGATTTCTCCTAACCTGACTAAAAGTGCCAGTCTGTACCAGAAATAAAATACAGTACCTTTGTGAGGTTTACTTTTTGCTCACACTTCACTCTCACCACTGGCAGGAGGAAAGTCATAGCCCGGGTTTCATACTGAATGAAAACCTGTTGGTAGTTTGGAGCTTTACCAGACACTATGGCCTATTTCATGTCAAGGAGGCTTTGTTGCACATCTTCCCTAATGATAATATTTTTTTTGTTATGGCTGGCTAATGGTCTTTTTGTACATTACTTATGCAGGGTATGGTGATATTAGAAGAAATTATATAACAGTAAGATGTAATAAGAAAACTGACTCGCCTAGGAAAAGATGTTAGGGAGCTTTCTTAACCTGCTACGTCCTGTTGACGTATATATACATCCACACTTTTTGTCAGTGTCAGTCCCATTGACGTTTATAAACACGCATCAATTGCAAGTACCCTAATTTGCACAATTTTCAATTTTCGCGCTTGATTTTTGGTACGTATACACCGGACACCTTCCTCAACAAGATGCCAGGCAGGGACAATGCATTACCCAACATGATCCCCCTCCCCCGGGCCATTTTCTCGGCATTTCACCTGTTACCAGTGACCTGTCCAGTAAAGACATGTCGTGCCACGGTACGAAATTCAGGGCCAGAGTGATTTCCTAATCGATGACAGCGTATTTACATAGCATTAGAGGAAGAAACAGTCAGAAATGATGATCAGGTAATGTCGCCAAAAAAGACCAGGTATGTTGATGTGTTTGGTGTGTGAAACAATGCTTATATTGCCTATAGTACTGTGTGAAAACCAGTATACTCTCATACTACATATAAATTCGTACCACATAAATAAATAAATACCGTTTATGAGTGGTGTGGAATAGTTACCTTCCCATAGAACTCGTTTTCTTTGGAGCCAGCCTGATAGAAAATCCAGTAAGGTAAGGGGTACTGCTACCTCTATTGAGTATTTCAAGCATCAGGTGAGCGATTTCTCTTTGAATTTTCGATGTTTCTCACCAAATGCGGAGGTTTGAGCCAAAAAAAAAAAAATCCAAAATTGGTCGGGATTGGGGGGAGTCAGTGGTGGAAAAGCAGTCAGGACGGGGCTGTTTAACCAACAAGAATGTGGGCTTATGAGTAACATGCATCGTGAACAGTTTTTCACACTATATATCAAAGCTTCAAACTACTGTACTATCTTAACACAGGGCACAGGCCTTCATTTTATATGAAACCCTGGCAATGCTTCTCTCCAGTCAAGGGTGGAAGATGAGGCTGAGCAGGAACTGTGGATTGAATTCCTGTCAGCTTTGGAGACTGGCATTTCTTCCTTGGCAGTTTATTTTGTACATTGCACTTCGGTATTATTGTGTACATTAGTGTTTTCAGTATGTTTGAGTGTCTATCACCATTGTTCAGACAAGTACCATTGACAAATCATAATGTTCCAAATGTACAATTAAGCTCGTAAGGAGAAGGTGGTGGAAAACTTCCTGTAAGAATACTGTACTATTTTTGTAGTCTTTGGATTGTTTTTTGGCACCTCTTCCTTACCATTTTATTTTTGTACAGCGTTTGTTATTTTTCTGTATTGTTGTATGCCATTTAAGCAATCTGTGTTTTCGAAAGATGTAAATAACTTAAAAGAGAATAATAAGAAATAGTAAGATGTAATAAGCATAGTAAATTGTTAAGGAAGAGATGCCACAGTATTTATAATGAGGCTACAGCATTAAGAAGAAGAAAAAGCAAAAATCATTGTACAGAGAAGGTATATACTCATTCAAGCTTTTCCAAGGAATTGTTTGCATTATAGTATGGTATAATCTTGTTGCCTGTTGATGTTTGTCTGCCTGATTTTTTTTTTCCTGCTTGCTAACTGCTTGAATTCCTTCACTGTGAGAGTTGAATGGGTTAGTAGGGACAATTTCTAGCCTCATTAGCATGAGGAGTTCTTTGTTTTGATTTCTTTATAAAGACTCCAGCATTCTTGCATGCGTCAGCCTTGGTCACCTGATGATGGCATTCCATTTTGCTTGATCTCTGGCAGCCTCTCTATTCATTCCTTTTTCTCCAAGGTCACACTGTGACCTTTTCCCACGTCTTTTTCGGTTTGTCTCATGCAACCCTTCCCCCAGTGTTCACATTTCTCATTTTCTGAACCCAGTTGACATCCATGTGCCCAAACCACCTCAACCTACCTCTCCTCATCACAGCACCAATACACTCTAGTCATCCTTCCTCTTAACTCTTCCATCGTAATCCTAGCCTCCCCCTCCCCTCTAGATCTTGCATTCAAGGACGTACTGCACATCCACCTAATCATTGTCATTTCTGTACGTTTCAGCCTGCAAATATGCAGTAATTACTTTACAAAAAGAAAATCATAGGATGGCCAACATAGATACAGAAATTATCTTAGTAAAAGGGTTAATAGAGAGTTTGTGACCCCTTCACATCATGAGAGACCTGCCAACACTGAATAAAATCATGTGGAAGTACCATAACAAGAATAAATGAAAAATTGTTACCATTATAGTGAAAATGGCCAGTGCTTGATTTGTTATGAGAGTATTTTAACCCCAACAGCACTGGGGTCTCTCCTAAACTGAAGAAAATTTGATGTTAAAAAGAATGAAACAGAAAGCAAATAAATCTTACCAAAAGATGTGCTGATGTACAGTAACTTAGAAAATAATTTGATGGCAGTGTGATTAAGGTATTAATAAGGTCTCATTGCACTGAAGGAATTAGTGAAATAGCTAATTATCTCGTAAATGTGAAAGTTCATAGCCCACCATTTTGAGTACTAATGAATAGACAATAATTTGCATTTGATTGTAATAGAGCACATTTTAATTCAAGTAGGTAAACCTTCTGTGGTACTGAATATTTGTAAATGCAGTTGTGGCAATGTACGTTTACTGAAAACTTGCATTGTTGGATTTACTTGGTGGTAACAAGGAGACCTTCAGGAGGCGGTGGCTCAATCGGTAGAGAGGTGGCTTGCAGTCCTAATGGACCCAGGTTCAAATCCCCACTGGGGCAGGGAACAGTTTTAGGATTTGAATTTCATTAAATCAGGCTTTACTGATCTATCAGAAGCCCTGCCGACATGTCGTAAAAATACCCCCTCTAATACCAATACACCAGTCCTGTATGAGACAGCCCTAGCATGTATTCAATATGGACGGTGGGTGTCAGCTCCAAAGTGGTGACATGTAGAGGCGTATGATGTAGGAGGACTGCTGGGCCTTGATAGCAGGCTGTCTTTACCATAAAATCTCTTGTGCAAGTGTGTTGTTTGTGTTTCTCATGAAGATTGTGCATAAAATTATCGTGTTCATTTCTGTTTGATCATGTTGCTTGCTCAGACTATCTACGAAACTGCGGTGATTTTATTTTATCGCTTTGTTGCTCTCCGATATTATGTCTGAAATTGACCTTTTTTTTTTTTTCTTTTCTTTTTTTTCTCATCTGTGTTGCTTGCTGAGCCTCTGTATGAAATTTATCATGTTTTTTTGTTCCTCTGTGTTTGTGTTGTTGTGTTGCTTGTGGCATTTTCACAGTTTATTAACCATGTCTATATGATAAAGCCTCTTCCATTTTGTATATGCTACCGTCTAGTGTTTTTATTCAGCTGAGTTTCCAGTACATTAGGTCTGTCTTAAGCTGAGTGAAACATTCTGGAAGTACAGTAGTTAAAATAACACAAACATTACCATGTGTCATTTTGTTCAAGGTGTCTCAGTTTTATATACAAGTATTTTAAAAATCGCCTTACTAGGGTCACATAATTTCAGATGGCAGTTCGAAATTATGACCCTAGTGTGTGATTTTTAATTATTCTGATGCAGTTTTATTTGAATGTTAGAAGTTTTATTTACTTTATTTTTCTCTTTCTTGCTTTTGCACAGCTCTTACTAATTCCTGTATATTTTTTTTTGTATAAATATTTCATGTTTATTTAGTTTTATGTATTTCTTTGCAAGTTCTGACAGCTGCAGCTCATCAGATACCCTACATGTTACTAGATGATTATTTAGTGGCTGGTGTCGTCTCATTCAGCTTTTCACCTTCTCATTATGGTGATGCCTTATTTAGTTTATTCTTGCTACCTGTGGTTTTATTCAGTGTAGGAGAAACCTGTCATACTGAAGGCATTAAACAAAGCTAAATCTAACACCTCAAGTTTGATCAGTCTTTCCTTCACTGAATAAAATTTTGTAGCTAGCAGGAATGGAGAAATCATTATTATAGTGAAGGGTTTATTTATTCTGTTTTCTGTGCTTGTTTTTATCCGTTATTCCTACTCTTTTCCTATGATGATGCTCAAATGCCCATCTAATATTCTGCTCTGCCTCCTTTGGTGAATAATGCTCTTCCGCTCACATCTTATTCTTCAGATGGTTTTATTTGAATTAGGAAGGACCTCTCCGTGTGAAGGAGGTAAGGGAGACCTTCCTTATCCCCCAGGTGCAAGTGGTTCTTTCTAATTAAAATAGATCATTATGTGATAGGGCACATACACACTAGGTTTTAACTGTCAGTCCAACTGCATTATGTGGTGCGAATGTGCTGGTTTGAGTGTGTGGATGCACGGTTCCTGAGCATCCACATGCTTCAACTGGCAGATTCTAAGCATCCACATGCTCAGACTTCCATGTTCAAAACACCTTGCACAGTTGGACTGACAGTTACTGTAAAACTGTGCATGTATATGTGCCCATAGCCTGAATAAAAATAATAATAATAAAAATAATAACAAAAATAAAATTTCTCCATTATCTTTCGTCCCTTTACTCCATTTCTTTTCTATCCTTATTTTCCTCTCATACTTTTCTTCATTTCTGTTTTCCCTTCATCTCTCTCTCTCTCTCTCTCTCTCATGCTTTTTTTCCCATTCTTCATTTTCAAATCATCTATATCTCCTTCCTCCATGCTGCTTGTACTTTTTTCCATTTTTCCTCATTAGACTCCCCCTGCCTCCCTCCATTTATTCTCTTACTGTTTGCCATTTTTCTCTCTGCAGCTGTTTCCCCAAATCTTTCATATCATTCCCCATGACCCTACATTCTTTTCTGTCCTTTTTTCATATTCTTTCTACTCCTTTCTATGATTGTTCCATGTTCACTGCTTTTTGCCATGTACCTTCATCTCTTCCAGTTTATTTGATGCCTGGTGCTAAGGAGGGATGCCTTTATGTGGTGATACTACTGTAACCAGGTTGCTCAGCTGTCTGGTTTTACAAGTGTTCCTCAACTCCTTTTCCCAAAAAATGAAGATGGTGAACTGCAGATCAGCTTAAGCCTGCATTCCACTGTGTTCACATTTCAAATGAACCTGGCCATAACTACTTCTGCTATCTGGCATCTTCTTCCCAGCTTATGCATACACTTTTTAACATGAACCCCATTCATCAACCCTGCAGTGGTACTAGTGTAGACAATGATGATGAAAGGGACTGCAGCACCCATACTTTACACCTTTCTCCCTATCTTTGATTTTTCCCTTTCACTTTGCGTATCATTCTTAATTTTTTATTTGTCATCTTCTATTCCTTCTGTGTTTGTTTTAAGTCATTTCTTCCTCCTCTGTTTTCTTGTGCCTTGTTCACTTCCTGTTTACGATGTACTTTCTTCCTTTCTCTCGTTTCTCCATGTCCCTCATTCTTCTTCCCATTTTTTTATGTACTTTATACCTGTTCCTCGCACTGTAAAGCACCGTCATTTGTGTGGGACTTGAACCCACCTTGCCACTGTAGGTCTAAAAGATGCATGACTCGCATAATTATGACTTTTTCTCCATCATGTCTACACAATCCGACCCATATGCAGTGTCAGTGGTAGTGAATTTCAGCTCTGCCAGTCAGGATGGTTGTATTGTACAGTACATTATTTATTAACAAGCTTTAATAACATCGTACTGTACTGTAGTGCATCTTCATTTGTTTGGGGCTTGAACTCACCTCACCACTGCAGGTCTAAAACCAGCAGTGGTGAGGTGGGTTCAAGCCCCACACAGATGAGGGTGCATTACTGTGTGATGTTATTACAACCTGTCATTAACACACACACACACACACACACACACACACACACACACACACACACACTCTCTCTCTCTCTCTCTCTCTCTCTCTCTCTCTCTCTCTCTCTCTCTCTCTCTCTTTCCTTGTGGATGTTCATCTTGACTCCTTTCTTGAGCACCTGTTGTGAGCAGACTGTATATCTCCCTCACATTCATTAATTTTTCTCCTTGACTTAGCTCCTCTACCTCCATTTTTAATTCCCGATTATACTGTACATTCATTCCTTCTTTTTTTTCCCATATCTTAATCAGTTTTCCTTCCCCTTCTAGTTTTTTTTTTTTTTTTTTTTTTTTTTTTTCTTTTTTTTTTAAATAAATCCTGATTCTCTTCATTTGAAGTCTTTTCTCAATTTTATTTCCCCTGTTGCTGCTTCATTAATTTGTGATCCGCTCCCCCCTCCCTCCCCTGCAGTAGTTATGGCATTGATGGTGAATGTTTTGGCTATGCTGAGTGGATCTCATGTTTTTCTCACATTCATCCATTTCCCTAATACCTTCTGATCCCTCCTGCCATTTTCTGTCATTGCTTTCTTACCTTTTTTCATAGCTTTCCTCCCTTCCTTCATTTTCTCTCACAGTGTACTTCCAGCATTCTATATTTTAATTCTTATCTTTCTGCATTTTCCCCATTTTATCATTATTTTCTCCTACCACATTTTCTCTCATACTTTACTTAATTTCTCCCATTTATATTCTCTTAACCTGGACTCCACTCATCCCCCCTGCAGTAGTAATGGTGTTAGCGGTGATGATGATGAATGGGACTACGTTGAGCGGACTTACGACCCCAACAAGCCTGGCGTTCCTGTTCGGGCATTGTATGATTATGAAGGGGTGGAAGCTGATGAATTATCCTTCAAAGTTGGTAAGTTGGATGGCAGAATTTTAAAGTTGGTTTAGTGTAGTTGCTGTGGGTTTGAATGATATCAGTCTAGAGGAAAAGCAGTTATTGTAGTTGTTTCCTAATGTTTTTCACAGTTTGCATTGTGTGGAGAGATCAGTTAAACAGTATAGCCTGGCTCATTGATCTCTTTCAGGAGTGGAGAAGAAAGCCTTATTATAGCAGGGATTGTAATGCTGTCTGTACAAATGGTTCTGTAATCTTTGCTGTTTGAGTATTAGGGAAATATTAAGCAGCCTTAATGAGTCTTGATTGCTCAAGATGTTGTAGTTACATTTTGTTTGACATTACAGTCATTACTGCACTTTTGTCTTCATGTTTCAGGTGATGTGTTTGACAAGCTTGAAGATGAAGATGAACAGGGGTGGTGTATGGGCAGAAAAGACGGCCATGTTGGACTCTACCCGGCCAATTACGTCGAGTTTGCATAAAGAAGAATTGTATAGAAGGTGCCCTTCTTTCCCTCTCTGCTTTTCCCTCTTTCCCTCTCCACTTTTTTCCTCTGTCTTTATTTCCTGCCTAAAATTCTCCATAGTACTGTCAGTTGCTTCAGTCCACAATTTTAATTCCTGTTCTAAAAACATCCATTTATCCCACACACACACTTTTTTTTTTCCACCCGACTGATCCTAAGAGGGAGAGGAGGACAGTTAAGCAGGTGTTAACCCTTCATGATGATGATGGATTTTTATCATTGTTCTTGCTGTTGCCCCCCTCCCCCCCCCACTTTTTTTTCCCCAGTGTAGGAAAGGATTACTTGTATTGAAGGGATTAATGAAGGCTTTATCTACTCCCTCCAGTTTGGAAAATAACTGCATCATAAGCTGAATAAAATCATCAGGAAATAGTAAGGATAAATCAAAAATATGTATTTTTATACTGTATTTTATTCATGCTAGTCCCGGATGATTTTGCCCATCTTAGGAAGGATCATTAGTATGAAGGGTGTATGTAATGAAGGCTTTATCCAACCCCTTCATTTAGAAAAGTAACCAACTGCTCAGCTGAATTTAGTCATCTAGAAACTGTAAGAGGTTTTATTTAACCTCTCCAGTTCAAAAAGTGTCTCTTCACTTGGAGAGAAGAATATAATTACTTATAATTCAATTCATACTTCTGCCAGATGATATTTTTCAGCATGGGGAAAGACCACTCATATTGAAGGGATTGATAGAGGCTTCATCTAGCCACTGTACAGTAGGTTGAAAAGTAGCTCCTCAGCTGAATAAAATAATTTGCAGGTTGTAGGAATATACTGTAGTAGGCTTTATCTAACTCCTCCAGTTCAGAAGGTAGCTCCACAGGTCACCTGAAATTGGTAAGAATAAGATGAAAAATACAGCATCATTGTAACCAGGTCAACCTCTTCAGTCTGGTGACTGTGTTTGTGTGTGTAAAAAGAGCAGTTGGCCAATGGAGGTTTTAAATATGTATCTCTCTGCACCAGGTAATCCCCTCCATTAGTGGCCTGTGGCATATACATACAGTACTGTACAGTCTGTCAGCCAAATTTTCACATTCAGTCTGGTGACATGTTTTCTATTTTTGAAGGAGGTTAATTTTTTCATTTCGGGAGAAATTTTTAAAACTCTTGGTTGGATGTAGCCATCAGTAATCCTTTCATTACTAGATGTCCTTGTGAAGCAAAGTAATATCATCTGGTGGTTTGCAAAAGTAATAAATGAGATACATCATCAGATTGAAGAGGTCGAGTCATCTTAGAACTGAAGTAACAAGGGTTTAAATGCTGAACAGAGTAATTATCCAATAAATGGAGGCTGTTGAGAGATCATCAAATACATTTCCAATGCGAGTTAATGGGCAGCAGAAACCCCCACATTCTACGATTTCACATTGTGTGAACCAAAGAACTTATAGGATAAATGGTATATGGTGGACAGCCCACCCAGGGCTTGGTCGTCTCCTTCCAGCCTACTCTGCCCTGCTAATACTTTGCCTAATAGTACTTCCAGTTGGACCAACAAATAGAACTCCATGTACCTTTAAATGACTTCTGGGCTAGTTAAGAATGGAGGTGGGTGGGTATCCAAGGCTTTGTGCATCTACTCTTGCCCTGCGGGGTGGGGCGCTCCATTGTCACTTTCACTGTCATTGCTGAGGTTTCCTGGAGGTGCCGTAAAGCCTTCACAGTCAATGGCTGAGACTATGATGAACAGGTGGGAACTGCTATGATGCTAAAACGGACACAGGATGTAAGGTACAACGTGTGTTCTCACAGCAGTATGGAGGAGAAGTGTCTGTTTACCCAGGAAAGTCAGTAGATGGCATGCAGATAGCTGTCCAGCTGCCTGCCATTTTGAATCTGGCTTGTTGCCAGCCACCTGCCTTCGTGTGACTGACTCACATTGTCCAGCCCGGCACCTGTAGTAATGGCGGGAAGTCCATTTTTGCCTTGGAATCATGCAGCCGATTCACGTTGCGAAGTTCGATTCGCAGATTTCGCGTATGATAAAAATAAGCATTTTCTGGGTTGACCTTGCATTGCAGGTGATTCGCACCGTGTGAGTTCGCATTGTGTGGGGGTGCACTGTATGTTATTTTACTCATACTGGAATTTTTACAGTAGGTAGAGTGCAGTTACAGGTACCAGTAGAACACTGAAACTTACAAATTATGCTAACTGATCAAATTCATGGAGGAGTAACGTAGGAAATAGCTTAAGTTTTTCTTTTCTCCAGCCCATTCATGAGAAGGAATGTGGGCTGTGTGTAGTCACAAGTATTAGAGGAATAGAGTACTTAAGCTCTTTCCAGTTGCCCTGCCAACCAGGTTATGCTGACTTGATGGCAACTAATAGGTAAGTGAGATGTAATATAGAAGTATTTGTTTCTGAGATAGCCTGTATTCACAACTTCTCCCTTGGCCTGTTCAGAAAGTCCTCATAACATAATACTGTGTGTATATATATATATATATATATATATATATATATATATATATATATATATATATATATAATATATATATATATATATATATATATATATATATATATATATATATATATATATATATATATATATATATATATATATATATATATATATATATATATATATATATATATATATATATATATATATATATATATATATATATATATATATATATATATATAAATATATATATATATATATATATATATATATATATATATATATATATATATATATAAAATTTCCATAGTAAACTAGAGTTAAAAGTTTCATTGATACTTCTAAAGCAGATGTACCAGTCCCCTATTTTGTGGCACCAAATGTACAGGGGGAGGGGGAAATTAAAAAAAAATGTATATGTACAGGGGGGAGGGGGAAATTAAAAAAAAAATATGCACAGGGCAGAAGAGGAAATTAAAAAAAAAAAAAAAATGGAACACCTGCCTGACATAATGACAACTTGTAAACCTTATTTGGAGAGAGAAATGTAGAAAGCAAGAAAATAAAATAGAGACCCATGGAATCGAGAGAAGTTTTTTTTATTATTATTATTATTATTATTTTTAAATAGGATGATGCAGGTCTTCAGATTAGAGTATAATATTAAAGACTTTTTTAATGAGGTAACTAATATTTTTTGTTGATTTAATTAAAGCTCACTTTTAATTTCTTGGTGAAAATGGTTATATCTTTATTTCTTAAAGATGTAAGATTATGTATTTTTAAGTAGCAACTTTCATAATCATGTAAGGTTATCTTGTATTTTCAGTAACAGTAATTTTAAGCTATAGATTTACCTGAATGTATATTTGAATGATAACATTTGCCAGGCATTACCAAGAGTGTCCAATCTGAAAAACAATCCCACTGCTACAGCCAAACCAGCCATCAGTGTATATAGCTAATGTTGAAAAAGCAAGTGCCCATTTTGAGTCTCTGGTCACAACCAAGGCAAAAAAAATAACTGAAGTTAGGCCTTATTTAAAGTTATTTCACTTAAATTTGTTACATTATGAAGTTGCTGACAAATTAACACATCATGTAAAAGATTTTTGTGGTTCATTAGAAGTTTGTGGTAGTCCAAAATAAGTGTGCTTTTAAAAGCATTTATAACTGAATATTGTTTAATGGAAAGTGGCATCTTTATGCACACATCCTAGACTACTACAATGAATTTTGATGTTACGCTGTCATGATTAGTCACTGTAACTCTTGTAGTGTGGTGACATGTGTTTTTGTTCACTCATGCTGTCTTCAAACAAGTTTATTCAGATTAGGGGAACCTGTCAAACTGGGGGGCTTAACTTGGCCATGAGGTCTTAACTATAGCCTTAATCAATCCCTTTGTTGGTACAAATCCTTCGTAAGTTGAGTAAAACATCTGCAAACAGAAAGTATATAATACAAAATATTTCATCAGTTGTAGTCTTTAAGTGAGGTCTGTCTGTAAGTTAAAATGGGTCTTTACAGTACAGTGGGATTTGGTTTTCAGGCTGTGTGAATAATTCCGGTTTAAAGTCATCTGTGGCTTGTGGTAGTGTAAGCTTGTAATTGGGGTTGTATTCTGAGTGGCTTTCGAGTTTTTGCAACACCTCTTCATTAGCAATTTATAGTACAGCATATTGCACATTACATGTCAGTATCCTCATGTATGCTGTTAATACAAACTTTATCAGTGTTAAAGAGATATTAATAACTTACAAGAGAATCTTAAGATGCAGTTTGCAAAACACATTGGTAAGGAAGAGGGACTGTGAAGCCTTTCCATGCTACCATGACTATGGCTCTTGAGAATGGCATCAAGGTTCAGATCCAAAGGAAATGATAACCCTTGAGCCTGAGTACGTCCCTTTGAAATTATGTTCTTGTGCCTGAGGACATACCTTTGTAATAATATTCATGCTGTATCCAGACAGTTTCATTCAGCATATGAGACTCATTGGAACTGTTGGGGTTAGAACCTTCATTAATCCTTTAACCATGGTAGATTTTCCGTAAGCTAAATAAAATCCTCTGAAGGTAGCAAGAATGATCTCCCAAAGTTTTTAATTCAGCTCAGAAGACTTATTCAGACCAGAAGGATTTGGTAGAACCTTCATTAATCTCTTCAGTATAAGTAGTCTTCCCAAAGCCAAATATGATTTGCATGTGTACCGCATGCTCATACTATCACAACACAGACAGTCCTTCACTGTTGCAATATATATCTGTAAGTACCCAATTGAAGTGAGGACTTCCTGCAGTCTACTGTGTTCTGTTTGCTATGAGTTTGGGGCAACAGCAATAAAGATAAAAAACATTATCAACAACAGCAACATAATCAGTAACATAGGTATTGTATGAGGTAAACGTAATGGACTGGCAGAAGAGGTTAGAAGTTGAATATGTACATATTCCTTGACTGCATTAAAAGTGGAATATGGTACAGTATATCAGTTTAGTAAGTCCTTGTTACCTGTTGTCATTTTCAGTGTTGCTTTTTGCATTTGTTAAGTCTGGGTGACATCCCATTTTCTTATTCTTGCTACTACCAGACTTTAATTCGACTTAGAAAAGAGCTCCCCTATTGATCAAGTTTATTAAGGCTGTATTTAATGTCTGTTAAATTTGAAGGATCTGTTCTGAGCAGAATGTAATAATCAGAACAAGGCAAGAATTTAATGAAAAAGATATCCTTAGGCTCAGTGGCTGAAGTCCACAGTGAAGTACAGAAAAACTGCCTGTTAAGTTCCATTGATATATGTAAAGCTCATTTGCCAGTTTCCCCCCATTTATAGTAACAGCTGAATTTCTCCCCCCCCCCCTTCATCATTGATATATAACAAGGACTTACAGCACTGCGGATGTAGCTTTAGTGGTGATGCTGAATGTTTATAGTGTCTAAGAATAGTTCCAGAGGTAACTGTATAATGTAACTAGCAACTTTTTGTTATAGAGGTAGAGATGGTACTGGATAATATCAATAAATATTCCTGAATGGAGTTTGTGTCATGCAGACAGTAGGATAGACTATGAGTGGGTTACTCTAATGGTAACACTCTTAAAACTCAGGCTCTGGCAACTCACTCTCAGATGAATAAAATCATCTTGCATTCACTGAAGTTCAAGTTGCCCTAATAAGGAAAATTATCAGTAATATATTTTAATATATCAGACAGTTGGAGCTATTGGAAAATTGATTCAAATGTATTAGCTCTAAGCGCTAAAATGAGAATGAATTTTGAAAAGGAGTAATGTGTAAAGGAGGGACAGTAGTAGTAGATCTATGTAAAATGAAGTGTCAAATGATATATGGAAAAGTAACAATATTTAAACAAAAAATAACCTTTGGGAGTAAATTTACAGATAGGGAGATGTTTAGAGGAAGAGAGAAGAAATATATATCTTGAGGTATCAGGTACAAAGAATATGGTTAGAGGAAAAAAAAAAGTGGGAGATTGTGGTTAGAGAGAGGGAATGAGTGGATACTTGAAAAGGGACAATATGGTTAAAGCATGGAAGAGAGAGAGAGAGAAGCCTGGTTTTTGTCCTTAGTGAGGCTGCCACATTTTGATGCAGTGTCTTTCCCAGTGGTGAGAATGGCCTGGTAATGATGCATATATAACGAATGTACATAGCACTTGTTTTAATTCCATTAACTAACATGTAAATAATGTTGTTAGTATGGTGTAGGCTCCTCCCTCCCTTCTCCCCCACCCCCTTCATACCCTCACTGTTATGTAATTACTAAGACATTTCAGGAACCTTCCCCTTAAGTATTTATTTTGGTAGGACACATCAATCATTGACTACGAATTGTTTCCTCTTGCTGTAAATTTTTGAGTAAGCCTTCAACTTCCTTATTTTATTTCCAGCGTTGTCCAAATAAACATGGTGGGCCTGTACTTGTAATCACTTGTTTGTAATGTAGTGAAAGAAAGGTGATATTTCTGTGTAAAGTAAGTGTTAACTGGGCTGACCCAGACTCCCAACATACATGTGAAGCAGAGAACATACCCTAAGTAGGTTTCCAGATCTTATTTTAATACTTAGCTTAAGTTGAATGGTTAAAACGTCATGTCATTTAAGATCACTCGTGCGTGAATATTTTATTTTTGTTAAGCACCAATAAAGGGACAGAAAGAACGCATTATGGGACTGATAGCTCCGACAACTAATCATAATGTTCAGTGTACAGATCACAGTAACCCAATGTTATGGATGTTCAGCTTGTGTGCTTTATCATTCACTCTCCCCACCCTGTGCTTGAGAACATACATGATTGCTTGGCTCATATTCATACACCTTTCAGTATGATTTTTTATGGTAGTCCAGAGGTGCCTGTTGGTCTTGTGATTAGGACACTCCAGTTGGAGTGATGGCCATACAAAGGTTCTGTTGCCATGAGGTGATGGAAGGTTATTAGACAATGTAATGCCATCAGAGGGGAGTAGGCTGGTACCTACCCTGAAGTATGGTAGCTTTGCCTTGTGCTCCTACACCTCTGAGGAGGTAATTGGGAGTAGCAGTTACCATAGTTTTTTCTTCATATAGGCTTGACATCAGTGCATGCAAGATATCAAGGTTCAGCAGCAGTCCACCAAAGACTTGGAATCAAAATGTCGCTCCGATCAGCCAGGGTCTTACCTTAAGGAAGCATCTGTGTGTAATTACCTCCACCCGTATTGTGATGACAGTTCATTCTTCAGTGACCAACATCCATCATATGTGGAGTAGTTTCTTTTTTTATGGTATTGCAGAACCATACAAGCACCTGTGTTTGAGATTAGTTTTCGTGTCTTCTGAAACTGTCAAACAGTGACTTGGTCCTCATTGAGGAGCTGAGAGTAACACAGTCCTGTTGCATTCAAACAAAATGATTGTGTTTGGCCAGTGAAGTCTCGATGCCAGACATAACCACTGAATATGGCTTGACCAGTGAATTCTTAATGCCTGATAAATCCATTGAACATAGGTATGACTAAATCTTCCATATTATTGTAACTATAATTTTTCCAGACTTATTTTTGTAATAAAGTTATTGCTCTGATACAGTTAATGCAGTAGATGCCGACTTGTATTTTTCATCTACATTCTGCATACATAATAATCAGCTTAAATAAAATCAACCCTTTCGGATCTTGGATAGGATATATATATATATATAATGCTGATTTTATCAAGGTTTGGAGAGAATGAACTTAAAAAAAAAAAAAAATAGATGTAGCCTTGATTAACCCTTTCAACATGAGTTATTTCCTGCATTGCATAAAGTCTTCTGGAAGCAGCAAGAGTAAACTAATGTGTCAACAGATTGAATGGATTAAATCAAGGTGTGATTAATGATGTGTTATTACATGCATTGTGTTTTGCATATGGTTTGTGAGAAATGGGGCCACAGATTATATTATGAGTGGAAAAAAATCAGGATGATGACGACAATGACTCTGAAGCCCTTCTTGATAATTTTACTTGTGATTTGTATTAAGCCCTTCGGTACAGTGATATATTTTTCAGTTTAATTGTTCTTCATCAGACACTTTTATTCATCTCGGAAATCTCTTGTAGTGAAGTGACTATTGAAAGCTGTAGTCAGAGTGGTTGATGAAGTCTGTATCTTATTTATCTACTTGGAAAGTCTCTTTTAAGCTAAATAAAATTTTCTCATGGTAGCAAGAATGAGATAAAAATGACACCATATTAATGGCGTTACTGTTGAGAATTATCTTGTATATTTTTTGACTCCATTATTAAATAGTATTTTGTTGACTAATCAGGAGCAGTAGAAGATATGACTGTAATGTATACTACTTAAAAGTTTTCTGTTTTCTAATGTAAGGATTTTTACCCTTGTTGCCATCATCAGCCTTGTTACATTAAGGACATTTGTATACATATTCATTTTACCAGCTTGGGAATAAGCAGGACAATACTCTTAATCCTTATGCAAACAATAATAGTGGTCTAGTGGTTAGAATTCCTCAGTGAGAATGACAACCTTTCTTAGGTTTGAATCCCAGGAGGTGACTAGAGGTTATTTGATCATGCACTGCTACTGGGGAAGTAGGCCGGTTATTTACCCCTAAATGTACACTGTACTGGTCCACGGCATACTGGCTTCAGGCTCTTACACGTTGAAAGGGTAATATGAGATTGGCACATCAGTATAGTTCTTTTGAAAGTATTGAGTTGGTCAGCATATAAGTACTGTATTTTTTTTTTTTTTCCCCTCCCAGATTCTCTTCCTGGGATTTGTATTTGAATACAGTCTAGGATCAAAGGTTACCTGTTTAGCCTCCCACACCACGACTTACACCTAAGCCTATGGAACCACCATTATTGTGTAGAGAGGATTTAGGTTATCTGGTTTTTGTTTGGTGCAAAGTGTTGTATTTTGAGTGGCTTTGGAGATTTTGTAATACCTCTTTCATATTGATTTACAGTATTCTGCACATTACACATCAGTATCCTCTTGTATGTTATTATGCACCTAATTATACTGTTGCATGTTATTGATGCAAACTGCTATACAGTATGTCAGTATTAACAGTGTAAATGGTTTACAATAGAATATTAAGATGTAACATGCAAAATAAATCTTAAAGTAAGAGGTGCTACAAAGCCTCTTATACCACCTAGAATATGATACAGAGTATGATGTTGTGCTGTCTGGCCCAAGCTATTTTTGTTTCCTGTTTATCTCTGTAAATAATACTGAATATATCGTTTCGAAATGGGAAACGGCCAAGCCTCACACACAGCCATTACGATAATAGGATTGACCGACTGACAGTTAACTCATGATAGCTTTCTTGTTTCTCTTGATTTAGTGAGCATTATGTACAGTTTGTATCTTGGGATTGGTAGCACTGTAAGTTTCTGTTCCCCTGTGCTATGTGCTGTGTAAGAATGATGTAGCAATAAGTACTGATGTATAGTACACAACTCACAAGTGCTTCATATGAGTGTAGCAGAGTGTGAACAGAGTGATAAAGGCCCAGTTCTAAGTGAATTTCTAACAACTGTAACATAGTTTATTTTGTTTTGTTACATGTTTTGTGGCACTGAAATGAATGATTGTCGTGAAGGTTGTACTGTATTTCTGTTTGTCCTGAGGGCTGTATTTCTAGTTGGATTCATAAATTTTTTAATGCCTTTTCCTATTTAATTTATTTTGCACATCACACCTTAATCCTTCTCTTGTGTGATGCTGGTGCAAGCTGTCATTCTCAATCAGGTATAAATAAACTACAAGGAAAATAAGATGTAAAGTGGAAAATAAGCCTGTAAGGAGGAAGCATTGTGAAATCTGCTATGCTAATGAGGGTACAGCCATGAGAGCTGACCATTACTTCCATCACTGTTTGAGCTATATGATGTGCTTTCTTTTGCTAATAGTAACTTCCTTCAGCTTTCAGAATTGTATGACTCTCTTTCTTGCAGTCATATGCTTTTAAGACATTCAAACCACAGAAGATCAGTGTCATTCATCCTTATGACTTGGGTTCATCACTTTGCAAAGAATTATTCAGGGAAAGATTATCTTTTTTTTCCCCAAAGGAGAAAATTATTGGTACAGTACAGTACTGTACATTAAAATCCAAGTTGGGATAGCCTACTTTGACAGTTGTATTTCTCTAGGACGAAAACTATCACTTCACTTAGTTTTAATCTGCTCAATAACAGACTACAAGAAACACTTACATAAGAATATTGTCATCTCATGATAAATAAATAAATGTACTACAGGCTGTTCTTTTATTCCTGGCCTTGTAAGGCAAGATGATTGCTTGCTTTGGCAGTGCCACAGATACTGTGAGCTTGAGTTGGAATGGCTGTAATTTTAGCATTGTGCTGTAACTGAGTATGGCAAAATATATGTTTTTTTGATTAAAGAACTTGTTTCCTCACTCCTGGAAAGTTGCTTTGGTTCATTGTTAAGAACTTAACAAATAGCAAATCAAGAGATGCAGTATTGTTAAGATGGTTCATGTATACTGCCAATGAAACAAGTCTCTTGAGGGTTCAGATTCTGATAGGTTGTTGTACTTTGCTGTCTGTCCCATAATTGTATGGAGGGACTGGTTGGCCCACAAGTCTCTCATTTATGCTTTTATATTTTGTGATACATGTTCCTTAGGAAAGCTACCTGTAAAGAATCCTTATGGGCTGCCATGGTATTTGGTAACATCTGTAGCTGCATTTATGAAAGATCCTTTCCAGTTTTTGATACATTATTTTCCATAACAGTTAACTATTATTGCTGATTCCCCCCCACTCTGTGTATATTGTCATTTTATTACATAGTGGTAGGTGGTGGCGACCATCATCCACTCACTTGGTGTAGTGCTGCCTACTTCTTCCTTCACTGTTGTCATTCTTTTTCTGTGTCTCCCCCCCTCCCCCCTTCCTATATTTCCGTCTTCCCTTTCACTTTTTATTAAGCTTCTTTCCTATTCAGGTGGCTTTACATTGAGTGACAAGCCTAGTGGTTTCCTGTAAGCCGGGAAACCACTTACAACGCTGGGTGGTAACCTTATAACCAACCCATGTGTGTTCCCTACATGTCAGCAAGTGGGTTGATGGAGGCTTAGCGCCCCTCCCTGTAAAACAGCTAGCTCAGAGTCAAACAGCCACCCCTTACAGGATTATGGCTTCTGGCTATAGATAGATAGATCGAATGTCCCTAGTTCCATTGTCAGTTGTTGGTATGTGTGACGAGGTTGTTTTTTTCAGTGATGTGATAGTCATCGAATTGACTTGAGCTGATGGGAAATGTAAAGCGAGTAATTGTGGATGCTTATACTTGTGAGATAATATCAGGATTCCTGAGGCATGAATAGTGAGTGAATGATTGTGGCTTATTTAACTGAGCTTACTTTTAATAGTCCTCTGTCTGTTATTATTTTATTTATGCATGTATTTATTCAATTTTATCCTGTGCTGTCCAAAACTATATAACCTCTTTTTTTGTGTGTGGAAAAGAGGTTGAAATGATGATAATGATGGTTATGATGATTGGTAAATATATGTACTGCACAGGCAGTCATAGATGCAGCTTAAATCATGACCCTGTATGAGAACACAAATTGCTTGTTCTTAACTCCTCAAGTCTGGTGGTGCAGAATGTTTTTTATTCATCCTGCCACCAGACAAAACTGATCCCTTGGTTATAGCAATGTTCTTTATCACTGTGAGATGAAAATCTGCATTCCTGCCATTATAGTGTATTTTTGGGCACAAAAACATCGTTATTGTGTGCCTGAGCTGTATTTTTCAGTACAAAAACATCATTATCGTGTTTCTGAGCTGGTTTCTTATGACAATGATGATGCTGTGTTAGTGGTTTCTGATGGCTTTGAGAAATTCAAAGATGAAACTCTACTCAAGGAGTTAATCCCAGGTAGTGGAGACCCCTAACACTCCACCCTGTAGTCTTGAAACTTCTTACCTCCAGCCCATCTAAAGTATCTCTTTGGTAGCCTACATGTCTCATCCCTTTTGTCCCCTTTTCATCACTTTCTATTAACCATACCTACTGTATATGTGTTTCCGGTACTTACCATAACAGGATGTATGAATTTGTTGGGTCATTTCATATAATATTGTTTATAAAGGCTCCAACATGCTTGCATGTGTTCCCCTTGGCCACCTAATGGCAACTTTCCATGCTGCTCAGTTTCTGGCAGCCTGTCATAAAAGGCAAAATTGGGCTTGCACTTCAGGTGCTAGCTGGTACCATTTATGATAAATTTAGGCTCTGTCTTTGTTATTACGCAACGTGCCGTGTTCGGTACCAGTTATGTGTGATAACCAAGAGATCAGTGTACTCATGAATTTTACTTAGGAAGGCCTTACTGAAGATATTATTGGAAAGTGTATGTAACCTGTTCAGTCTGAAAAATGTGTGAAAGAGGTTAGGAATCTTTGTCAGGTTAAGGTAAACACACACTACCCTGGATGGAACAGAAAGCGTATGTTATGTGTATCAAGTTCTCTACATCAGTTTTGGGTCAGTGAAGCAGGTAGTTTTTATCATACCCGATTTTCATCCATAGATTACAGCTCAACAGTTCATATTAAAACCAGGCCCCCATTTGTACTGCTGGGTAAACATGATCATCATCCAAGAATCTGATAAGCCTGAGAAACAAATCCAGGGTCCTAAGAGTTGTTAACCGGACTTGGGTAAGATTGAAAGTAGGATTACAAATGTGGGCAATTGTTTGTGTGTATGCACCAACGCAAGATCGTACAAGCAGAGTGAAAGAAGAGTTCTGGGAAAATGTGGAATGTACATGGAAAAGCTTGAAAGGAATGAGAGTGTTTTTGATTGGAGAAATGAATGGAAAAGTAGGGAATGTGAAGGTGGATGGGGTAGTTGTTGAGTGGGGTGTGCCTGCATAAGTGCATGAGAATGACAGTGCGCTAGTGGACATTTGTGCTGGGAGGGGGTTGGCGATAGCCAATACCCTCTTTAGGCACAAAATGGTACACAGGTGTACTTGGTGATTGATGAGAATTGTGGGTGGTGAACTTAATGAACGGACGGCAATAACTGAATACTCATATGTGTGTGTGGATGACAGAATGAGAAGGTATGTAATGGATGCAAGAGCATACAGAGGTCGGGGGAGTGGACTTTTGAGTGGTGGTGGAAGTCAGGGTTCAAATGCAATGGAGGAATGAAAGGAGGGAAGGACAGGAGAAGTAGTCCATACAAGGAGGGTAGATAGTTTGCAAGAGGATGGAAAAAAGGCAGAATATAAGAGGGAGATGGAGGAGCGATTGGGTAAATGTGATTTGGAGCAGATGCAGGTGTGTGCAAGATATAGAAGATATCTGCAACATGTGAGGTGGTGTGTTGGGTGAAGACGAAAGGGGTTGCAAGGAACAGCATGGTGGAATGAAGAGGTGAGACGAGCTGTGGCACAAAAGAAATCATACAGAGAGTGGATGGGAAGCATGGACATGGAGGAAGTTGAGAGAGTTATAGAGAGAGAGAGAGGTGAAAAGATTTGTATGAGAGAATAAGAATGGATGAGGAATTTCAGTGAAAAGGATAGGGAATATAAGAAAATGTTCTGGAAAGAGGTCAATAGAGAGATGGAGGGAGGTAGGGGGAGGCCGAGGATGAGGTGGAGGGATGGAGTGGAGAGGTATATGAGAGGAGGCTGTGAGCTGGGGGGAGGGCAGTGAACTGGCGGGGGACAGGGCGACATGGAGGCGATTTGCTTGTGGCCACCTCCATAGGCGCCTCAATTGATGCCCAGGCTTATTAAGATTGAAAGGTAAATTTGAGTAACCAAGGAGATTCGTTCCTACTTCGTAACAAAGACTCGCTAGATTTCATGCAACCACATATTAGTGTTCAATTAAGCAACAGGTACAACCACAACTTATGCAAAACAGTTTTCCCATATGCAGTCGCTTGCTGGAACCATCCCGAGGAACAGGGACTGATGTCTACTAGGTATACACAAAATGAGCAACTGCCTACCCGGCCACGGCCTGTCACACGACATCCAGACTTCCAGAGCGGAATAAATATACGCTTTGGGCGTCCAAATCAGGGCTATCACCCATCAGGCCATCAAAAATGGCC
Organism: Coenobita brevimanus; assembly: GCF_032717465.1. Taxonomy (NCBI): domain Eukaryota; kingdom Metazoa; phylum Arthropoda; class Malacostraca; order Decapoda; family Coenobitidae; genus Coenobita; species Coenobita brevimanus. Next base: position 813,733 of record NC_136980.1, on the reverse strand, counting down.
ATTATAGGTCATGCCAAAATTTCACTGGAAATGACGGGAAAAAAAAAAAAAAGAGATCTATATTTTGCAGGCTAACCATCTGCGTTACCTACCAGGCCACAGTAGGGTTAATCCGGTGTACGGCCCTACCCAGGAACTGAAATCGCATGGGTGAATCCCCCGAGCAAGGACTAATGGACCATATAGCTCTCCAAGGCAAGGAGAGAGCCCTGAAGAGACCGATACCTTTGCGATCACTGGTATCCCAGGCTGAGAGCACAAGGCTTAGGATGAGGTTAATGCATCTCGACTACACGAGGATAAATTAAGACTATAGTAAAAAAATTTTTTTATTAAGTCCCAGTTTCCCCTCAACAGCAACCCGTATTAAATTTAGGATTGATGTAACGGAGTTTTAATGTCGAAGAGTCCTATGTAAGGTTAGCAAAGTCTTTGAGGGAAATATAAAGGCTCAAAGCAACTGAATCTAAATGTAAAAACGCCGTAACCGAGGAGGGATAGTTCTGTACAGTCATCGTTACCGTCAAATATGCTATTACATAGACTGTTCCCCCTGGGGAGGGGGGGAGAAAGAATACTTCTCCAGTATCCCTGCTTGTCGTAAGAGGCGACTAAAAGGGGCCTTTTTGTTTACTGTCCTCTCCTACTCTGCTGTCGTACCTCTTATCTCGATATTTCCGTTTCTTTTGCCTCTATTTTCCCTCTCCCACAGTGCCATGTGTCCATAGTATGGCTTGGTGCTACTTCGTTTTTTCTGCTTTCATACGTGTACTGTAGGCTGCATGATAAACATGTTTAAGAACAGTAAAGTTATGTAAAAATCTTCCCTTTCCAGTTTTCTGTGGACCAACACTGCCGCCATGCGGTTGTGGGATAAATTACAAGCGTCTCATCTGGGAAAGTTTAAATTTGCCGCCAGAACTCAGTGCCCGCCGGACCTTGGGAAGGAGCGGTTGTTGTGGCGATGCTTCTGCCCCAGTCTCCTTCAGCGCTTGGTAATGTGCTTTTATTTTTCAATATTACTTGAGTATGTGACTTGCAGTTGTATGTAGGTTATTTGGTTGAGATTTTGTGAGCTTGTGGTGTGCTGGAGGGAAGGAATTTGAGTTGTCAGGGATGCTCATGCTTCAAGAGGAAAGAGACGACGCCATTTCAGGTTTGATCCGTATATTGTTGGACTAGAGCTTGGATATATTTTCGCGGTATGTGTTGTATAAGTGATAGATTGAAAGTCATTCGTTATGAAGGATACGGCAGTTCACACTCAAAATGAATCTGCGACATCATCTGTTGATTTATATATCTTTCCTCACCCCTTGTATATCTTTCCTCACCCCCTCCCCTTCCTTCAGTTTCCTCTCCTCCCTTTCCTCCGTTTCCTCCTCTTCCCACCCACTACTTTCCCCGTTCCATATCCTCTTTCATCTTCCTCTCCTTCCTTCGCCTCTTTCTCCCACTACCTTCTTTTTTTCCAGTTTCGATCTTCATCTCATCATTCATCTCGCGCTCTTCTTCCTACCGCCTTCCTTCCCTCCATTACCACTTCATCTACACACACACACACACACACACACACTGTGTCTATATATATATATATATATATATATATATATATATATATATATATATGTAAATATATATATATATATATATATATATATATATACATATATATATATATATATATTTTTTACATATATATATATAATATATATATATATATATATATATATATATATATATATATATTTACATATATATCTATATCTATATATATTTACATATATATCTATATATATATATATATATAGGTGTGTGGGTGTGTGGGTGTGTGTGTGTGTGGGTGTGTGTGTGTGAATTGGCCTACCATCTCAAGGTATTTCAAACTTTCCTCTCAGGGTTGTGAGTGTACTTTATGAATTTCATTTTAACTGAAGACATTTACCGTAATATTTATCAATCCTTTTTGATTTAGATTCTGTTGTTACCCGGTGTGTCAAGCAGGGTTCTTGCTTAGGTGTTTTTGGTGCAGTTATATTGGCAGTGTGATCCGGGACTCTGGTGGGGTAGACATTACCCACATGTGATTGGTCTGGCTTATGGTGGTAGGAACTTTCGTAGAGTATTTGGCATTGGCGTTATTTACGCAGATGGACAAGATTTGCTTCCTCGAGAAATTGGCGCTTTCTTAATATGTGGCTTTGAAACGACAGGATCCAGTGTTTTGAAGTGGCAGAAAAATATCTGTGGTACTATGTACCCTTTCATGATCAGAGTATATTTGGTAAAACTGAGTGTTAACTGTGGCCATGAGTGCATAAAATCTCCATGAAGTTTGATTTGCGTATAGTCTTTTATTAAAGGTATTTTTATTTTTGTCTTCAAATCGGGGAAGTAAAGGAGCGTTGTGGTGTGGATGTGGTAGAAAGCATTAGGAGAAATATATGGTGGTTTGGCCATGTGGAATAGGATGGAGAGTGAGAGACTAACGAGGGGTATGCGAGTTAGATGGAGAGAGGGAGACCGAAGATGAGGTGGAGGGTTGGGGTGGAGAGGTTGCTCTATGAGTCGGTGGTAAGTTGGGGGGGGGGGTGAGCATAGGCTTGGTTAATTGCTGGGGGACAGGGCGACTCGAGGCGATTTGTTTGTGGCCACCCCGTACCAGACTAAGATGTCTGGCAGTTGGTAGACAGATAAACCTCAGGGCATAGGCTTAACATGTGCCTGGCAGGTCAGATTGTTTACTTGATGCCTTGTGGTCGCCATCGAACATTAATTAAGCGCGCAAACTGGATGTGGCCCCTAACGGTTTAGTACAGTATAATAGCCTACCGTTCAGGGGCGAGCAGCTGATAACTTGCCTTAAATGTGATGCTTGTGATTTGGCGGTAGAAAAGTGGATGATAGATACAAATAGATGGATTACTTTGTTGTAATAATAATTTGTGAAGAATTCTGTCTTTACAGCCATAAACTGTTCTTGTTTATTTTATACATTATTGTCATCTCCGCCAGCATCACCTGTATATTGATCTTTCTTCGCTACCTGCTAAAATGTTTTGATAATTGTGATAAACAGAGGTGTACATAAGACATCAATAGCGAAGGTACTGTACTGTATACATAACGTCTCGCTTTGTGCCAGAGGATGGGGGTCAGATTGATGGTGTTAAATGCGTTATTATTATTATTGTTATTATTATTATTATTACTAAAGTAGTTATCTTGCTTGCTGAACCCAACTGCATCGAATCCTTGGGCGAAAAAGATAGGATGTGATGATAACACTATTCTTATCATATTAGACTGAATTGCATGCTGGTTTACTGAGTCAGGGTATTTTGTAGTTCATTGAGGCAGTTAATAGTGTCCTCGTGTTACCTGTTTTATTGTGATTTTGTTTGCTATGAAGCTCATGGTAAATGACATAGAGTTTGTGAGTATTGCAGTAAATCCCTGTCTGTGAGCCCTAGAAGAATGTAGCACTCGTTGTTGCTACTTGTGCCATCACCCATGTATCCTTGGGTGACATGATCCTCTCTTCAGAGAAAAGACTGATGAATTATGGGCATCCAGGCACTAACCAGTGTGAAACTCCTCTTGCTGTCACTTGAGAGCTCTCCACATTTGGTGCTGTTTAGTGTTAGTGCACTCATTTATTGTCAAGTGATGACATAATTTGAACAGCAGGTTGACGAGGACACGCTGGATATGGCAACGGAGTTTCGCTTTTGGTTTTTCTGCCTGTATGTGCCTTGGTAGACCTCTCTCTCATGCTGCATGTCCAGACTGCCAGGAGTTGCTTTTCTTGTTCTCTTTTCCCTTATTGTGGTGTCCATTTTTAGGCACTCTTCCCCATGTTGCATGGTCTTGTTTTTTCTGCCGTCTACTTCTTATTTCCCCCCTATGCTTGTTCCTGTTGTGTTCCCCCATTTTTCTGGGCCCCCTTCTCCTCTTCAAGACCATATTTTTCATGTGCCTCGTTTGGGGGTTTTCTTGTTTAGTGGTTTTTCTGCTGGCTTATATGCACATGCACAGTGGGTAGGCCTACCATTCGTATTGGCTGCCCTCAGTTACATACCTTGCTGCTCAGCTTGGGAGAGTTTTTACTTGGGGATGGGTGTTCTGCTGTGGCCTTCATTTACTGCAAAAGAGTTCGTAAGAGTTGAATACAGTTGCATAGAGGTGGGAAAAATTTCAGTAAATAATGGATTTACTATTTCTAGTGTCCTGCATAACACCGCCACCACTGTGCTGCCGCTGCCACAGCACAGCCACATGCCTGAGCCACGGCCACCCCACCATCACCCACCCACACACCTTCTCATGATCCAGCACTTTATTTTAAGGTTTGGCTTCAGATATTTTTCCTTGTATTGTCTATTGACGAGAGTCATACATTTGAAAAATAAGTGTGAGGCGTTGAGAAAAGCAAGGGCAAGCTAGCTAAAATCATACTGAGAGTGTTTTGAAATCTGTGTCCTTAAACCCCACGAGTTTTTGAGCCTTTAGTTCAGTATATATTCACAGTAAGGTAAAGGCTAACTAAAAATAATGCCCTGTCATTAAATGCGCATGTCATAAGAAAAAATGATACTGAAATTGCATTGTTTCAGTGGCAAGTGCCTTGCCTTTGCCAGTGCCTTGTATGTTGTACATACTATAGCACATGTTTAGTACAGTACATATGAATGGATTAGATACAGTAATCCTCCATTTATCCATCATAATTCAGCCAAGGCTGTCAGATAATGCCTTTTTTTGTAAGGTGCTACCCACCCAACCCCTCTACATGGGATATAGGTAACCCATATAATACCCAGTGCAGGTCTCCCGTGTTACCAACGGATTGTGTTCCTAAGATGATTGTCAGTAAGCACAGCCTGTGTCTGATGGCCACCATTATAATATTCAAAATATAATTTGTATACAGTCACCCATGTATTAATACGATTTTGATGGCTAGAAATAAGTTTCCTTTATATGTATTCCACCATTGGCCTATTATTTCATTTGTGCTGAATGCATGTTCAGTGACAGCACTAGGAATATTGTTAGTGAGATACGTTGATGGAAATGAGCAGTTTTTTTTTTTTTTTTTTTTTTTCCGACTCTGGGCAAAGGCTTCAGGGCCTATATCTCGGGGGCAGTAGCCTATCCCAGGGCCCAGTAGTTAAAACGCGGCGACTAGTATGTAATTTGCATAACATTTTTGACACCTCGTGCTTAACAGGCAAGATTTAAAGATAATTTAGAGTGGGAAAAAAATACTGTACTTTGCACCACCCTCAAAGCACCGCTTTGTCATCTGAAGCCAGGTTGAGATCATTGCCCACAGGATCATCTGTGCATTAAAAATATTGATGATAAACGAGTACTTTAGTGTGGCAGAAGTTGAGTAATGAATGAGAAAAATACATGATAAAACTCTGAGTATCTACTGACTGAATGCTTGCTTAGCCAAAGCAAAACTAGAGCCCTCATCTTGAGTCAGAGGGTGACAAATATCCTTAGTTTGTTCTGTGCATTATAATTTAGAACAATACACTATTTCTTTTTTAAGCTCAAACAGTCGTTGAGTGATGTGTGAAGAGTGCAGTATCAACCAAGCCTTTTGGGCATTCAGCATAATGACAGACAGTTCATCTGGATTTGGTTATTGTCTTTTTATGTATGTTCTGGCTCGGTAATCTGTTTGCAGTTGGTTGAATTGGCACAATGTTGCTTTAGGTGGTTATGAACATTGTTTATGCTGCTTTCAGATGTGTTAGACATAGTTGTTCCCCCTAAGTGCCACTCTGGGATGTATGTTAACGTACTCATTGAACCCGCTATAACAGACTTATTCAACAGTAATCAGAAATGATGTGGCTTTTTGTAGTGCATCCCACTCATTAAGTGAGGCATTGTTATGGAGTCTGTATAAGCCTGTGTTTCCAGAGGTAATGTGGGGATCCTCCTTGGCTGAAGTGTAACAAGTACAGTACTTCTGGTGAACATGTGGGCCTGAGTACACATCGTAGCTGGTATGATCATTACCCTGATTTAGTAAGTTTTATACACTGTTTACAGTTTACCTGTATTAAGGCATGTACAGTATTATCATTTTATTTTACACAAAACCAAAATCTTCAACAATCTTCAGATTCATGTGATGAACAATTTTCAAACATGTGTATGCATTTTCCATTAATACAGATATTTCTTGCAGGAAATAAAAATACCACACAAAAAACCAGGAAGGAGATATGGGATTCTATACTTTCAGGACCCCACCTGGATCTGCCGTTGTTTTCCAGCAGTACAAAGAACAGCCACCGTACTCAGCAGCAGCAGCAGCTTAGGACATTGGAAAGGGGTCACAGTTTACAGAAGACCCAGAACTTCCTCCCACATTGATTCGACCCATACCTTACAGGATGATGGGAAAAGCTTATTACTCACAAGACCACCAAGCTGTTTGCATGCAGTATATCATCTGCAGCAATACCAGTCCTTTGCAGTTACTTTCTCTTAAGACTTCCTCCAGTGTAGGTAATTTCTGCAGTATAGTTGATAATACCTAGATAGATTTTATGAGGGAAGCAACCCCTCTAATGAAAATGCCTGTTTAACTCCCACCATAGTGTTTTAATATTGACCATAATTTAAATCGTTTGGAAGGACGAGATACATTCAACATAGTGCTTCACTGCAGTGGTGGTTTTATTTGAGAGCATCTTAGTGTGTCCCTGTTCACATCCCCCCACTGATATTTTCGGATGTGAAGTGCCTTACTACTGGTACTCACTTTAATGATGTACCTTATTTCAGCCCTGATGGTCTCACATCAGTCTTGTACTTATGTGTTTGTTCTTTGATTCTGGCGACACGTGACAGCTTTTTCATTCATTTCAAAAAGGGTATTGAGTGAAATAGGTAAAAAAACATTCTTCATTAACCCCTTCTTAACCCCTACATGCCGGTTGATGTTTATAGCCGTCACAGTTCTGGGCACGGAGCAACGCCAATTGATGTGTATAGTAGCAATCGTCTTTCTGCCACCCTTTGAATTTCAACTTATCCATACTCATCGACAGGACCAGCTGGAGACTTGGGGATACTTTCATTTGAAAGAGGAAGAGTTGTTGAGTTGTATGTATTGTTAATTTTTTCTTTAGCTGTTATAGTTTGGCAGATATTAGGGTCTGAAGTAAGGATATTTTTTCCCTCACGGATATCCCCCGTAGGGAGGAGCATGCGACATAGGAAAAACCCTTACGTGTAGGGATTAATAATTATTCTACCTCGTCAGTTTCCAGTATACAGTATTCAGTTTATGAAGGCATCTTATATACAATAGACAAGCCTAATTTTCAGTACACTGCTTTTTGTGAGTGACTCCCCCCCCCCCTGTTATATATCGTATGAGTGGTACTCCATGTATTCCTTTACTAGTATCTTTTGTACCATTATTTTTTAGAGTATCCCAGTTCCTTCTGGTGGAAACAAACCAAGTAGTGTAGTAATGTAACGTGTTAGTGTAGCTCTGGTTGATGGTTAAAGGTCCCAGTGTGAGAACTTTGTAGGATAATGTTAGTGTAGTATTGTAGTGTCACGTTTTGTAGGTGTCTTCCATATACCGGTATTTACTAAACTATTTTCCTTTTTGATTCTATAGGATATTTTTGTGCTATTTCAGAATAGAAGGCTGCCACCATCTTGCCACCACCACCACCACCACTGCTGCTTCCTTGCCACTACCACCACCACTGCTGCTTCCTTGCCACTACCACCACCACCACTGCTGCCTTGCCACTGCCACCACCACTGCTGATTCCTTGCCTCCACCACCACCACCGCTGCTGCTGCCTTGCCACCACCACCACCACTGCTGCTTCCTTGCCACCACCACCACTGCTGCTTCCTTGCCACCACCACCACCACTGCTGCTTCCTTGCCACCACCACCACCACTGCTGCTTCCTTGCCACCACCACCACCACTGCTGCTTCCTTGCCACCACCACCACCACTGCTGCTTCCTTGCCACCACCACCACCACTGCTGCTTCCTTGCCACCACCACCACCACCACTGCTGCTGTGTTGCCACCACCACCACCACCACTGCTGCTTCCTTGCCACCACCACCACCACCACTGCTGCTTCCTTGCCACCACCACCGCCACTGCTGCTTCCTTGCCGCCGCCACCACCACCACTGCTGCTGCCTTGCCACCACCACCACTACTGCTGCCTTGCCGCCATCCATGTCACGTGCCACCAACACTCTCAGAGATAAGTTGCTGTCATTTTCTTGTTTGAGAGAGAGAGGTGTGTGTATGTAGTAGTTTGTCTGTTTTCACCTGACAGATCCCAGACCTTTACCAGTTCATCCAGTATAATGCAACCATGACTTTGTATTGCAAGTTGAGAGTAGCTCAGTTGTCAGGTGAAAACAGACTATTATATTGATGTACTGTATAATGTAGTGTTAGTGTTAGTACCATGGACCATAATGATTCGATGATCTTAGCTTCCATAGCTTTGCTCGAGAGTCAGAGGTCCTAGATTGAGAACTGTAGGGTAGTGCTAGGTAGGATTTGTAGTACTGTGTGTGTGTATTGTGTGATTGTTTTTATTTTTCTGTGTATGTAAAGTTTTTTCCCTTTCAGATTCTAACTTTTGCTTTTCAGAGTCATTCATACCTATTGCATTTTCTGATCTTTTTATCCTCTGTTCCCACAGTTCTTGATGCCCCCCTCCCCCACTGCGCCTCTGCCCACATCAACATAGCTTTAAATTTAACTTTCCCTAAATATGCAATAGAATTTTTGCAGAGAAATAGTTAAATTTTTAACTTGAAAAACATCTTGCAAACTGTACAGTAATATATCTTTGTATTCAGATCTAGATAATTGATAAATTGTTGCTCTAATAGTAATGCGCAGCCTAAAATAATTGCACTGAGATACTTAAAGCTACTATTTGCATTCGTTTGTATTCATTTTGAACACACATACTTTGTATCCATATTTGGAGATTGTAATAAAATACAGAATTGTACCAAAACTTTTATTTGCTACTGGCACATGGGTAGCCACTAAAAAATACCGAACCACACCAAGTGTAAACATAAGGCAAAGTATTTGATACAATAGTGAGAACAAATTGAAGGTCTAATAGTGTTTTGAGATTACTAACAAGATTAAAGTTGAAGGAAACCCATTCGTGCGAATGAAAAACATTATAAAGACAATCGTGCTTAGAAAATTTATGGAACTTTTTAGTATTTTAGAACCTGAGGCAAGGGTACTTAGAAAAGTATTCAACTTTTGAAGTTGAAACCTGGGTTGTAAGCCCATAGACTTTATCGGGGAAAGCCTATGGAATAACTCAAGCAGGGTTGTAGATCCATAGACTTTCTTGGACAACCTTCACAGAAACAAAAGTTGAAACCTCGGTTGTGGATCCATAGTCTTTATTGGAGAAAGTCTATGGAGTGACAACCCAACCTGGGTTGTAGTCCCATAGATTTTAGTGGAGAAACTCTATAGAGTGACAACCCAACCTGGGTTGTGGGTCCATAGACTTTATTGGACAGCCTCCACAGAAACAAAGTTGAAATCTGGGTTGTGGGTCCATAGACTTTATTGGAGAAAGTCTATGGAGTGACAACCCAACCTGGGTTGTAGTCCCATAGACTTTATTGAAAAAAAAAAAAAAAAGTCTGAGTGACAACCCAACATGGGTTGTGGGTCCATAGACTTTATTGGGCAATCTCCACATAAACAAAGTTGAAACCTGGGTTGTAGCCCCATAGATTTTATTGGAGAAAGTCTACGGATTGACAACCCAACCTGGGTTGTGGGACCATAGAGTTTATTGGACAGGCTCCACAGAAACGGAGTTGAAGCTAGGGTTGTGAGTCCATAGACTTTATTGGAGAACCTTCACAGAAACTAAGTTGAAGTCTGGGTTGTGGGTCCGTAGACTTTATTGCAGAACTACAGGAAATAGTTGAAACTAGGGTTGTGAGTCCATAGACTTTATTGGAGAACATGCACAGAAAACAATGTTGAAACCTGGGTTGTGGGTCCGTAGACTTTATTGGAAAAAATAGACAGACTTGCAACCCAACCTGGGCTGTTGGTCCATAGACTTTATTGGACTTCTACGAGAAAAAAAAAAATTGACACCAGGGTTTGGGGTCCATAGACTTTATTGGAGAATCTTCACATTAAGTTGAACACAGGATTGCAGTTCCTTAGACTTTGAGAGACTAGTCGAAACCTGTTTGACATTTAAGGGTCATGTAGATAATGGTAGTACTGTATTAATGTTTGGTACTTTATGGTTGACTTACAGTAACCTTCATACATGTAAGAGTCTATCAGCTGATACGTTAGTGGTTCATTAAGTACCAATCAGCTGTTAATTCTTGTTCATTTGCACTGGTGTTCTTTATGTATTGCAACAATTGTTAATGTTCTACGCTTACACATTTGATCAATTTGTGCATCAGTTCATTTGTTCAGCAACATAGCCCATCAAATTGAGATATCAGCTGTTTATATATTTAGTAAATGCCTCAGAGTACTTACAATATTTTTGGTGGTTATCCATGTTCAAAGTTTTTGTATTCTCTGCATTCACTGTTATCTCCAGTTTATATTCCGTATCGGTACTGATTTTCACTATCATTGACCTTTCCTCACCCAGGACAGGACCGATAGTTTGGATGTTGTGTATATGGCCTATGTCATTGGCTGTGCTGTAGTAGTAGTAGGATAATAGTATAGTACTACTATAGTATAGTGTAGTGTAGTATACAGTAGTAGTATACTATGGTATAGCACTGCAGTATAGTACGGGTATAGTAGTAGTATAGTGTATGTAGTAAAGTACAAGTAGTACTGTAGTGTAGTATTGTAAGTATAGAAATATAGTATAGTACAGTATGTTATATAATTGCATAGTATAGTTTAGTACAGCATATAGTATAGAATAGTATAGTATAGAATAGTATAGTACTGTATAGTATGTAGTGGCATGGTATAGTGTATATAGTATACTATAGCATAGCATAGTAGTGTAGTATAATAGTATGTACAGAATAGCATTATAGTATGTACAGTATAGTCTAGTATAATATGTACACTATGGTAAGTAGAGTACTATATAGTATAGTAGTAGTATAGTACAGTATGTATAGTGTAGTATAGTATAGTTAGTATAATGTAGTATAGTATAGTTAGTATAGTCTAGTATAGTATGTATAGTATTGTGTGTGTAGTATGTATAGTATTGTGTGTGTAGTATAGTGTAGTATGTATAATATAGTATGTATAGTATAGTATGTATAATATGTATAGTATAGTATGTATAATATAGTATGTATAATATAGTATGTATAATATAGTATGTATAGTATAGTATGTATAGTATAGTATGTATAATATAGTATGTACAGTATAATAGTATAGTATATGTATAGCATGTATACTATAGTAGCATAGTATGTATAGTGTAGTATATTATGTATAGTCTAATATAGTAGTATAGTACCGTATGTATAGTCTATTATAGTATGTAGTGTAGTATATTATAGTCGTACAGTATAGCATGTATAGTTTAGTATAGTATGTTTAGTATAGTATATTTAGTATAGTATGTATACTATAGTATGTATTCATAGTATAGTATATTGTCTAGTGTTAGTTGTAGGATCAGTTTATGTATAGTATAGTTGTAGCAGCAGTGTATGTATAGTATAGTTGTAGCAGCAGTGTATGTATAGTATAGTTGTAGCAGCAGTGTATGTATAGTATAGTTGTAGCAGCAGTGTATGTATAGTATAGTTGTAGCAGCAGTGTATGTATAGTATAGTTGTAGCAGCAGTGTATGTATAATATAGCTGTAGTAGCAGTGTATGTATAGTATAGTTGTAGTAGCAGTGTATGTATAGTATAGTTGTAGTAGCAGTGTATGTATAGTATAGTTGTAGTAGCAGTGTATGTATAGTATAGTTGTAGTAGCAGTGTATGTATAGTATAGTTGTAGTAGCAGTGTATGTATAGTATAGTTGTAGTAGCAGTGTATGTATAGTATAGTTGTAGTAGCAGTGTATGTATAGTATAGTTGTAGTAGCAGTGTATGTATAGTATAGTTGTAGTAGCAGTGTATGTATAGTATAGTTGTAGTAGCAGTGTATGTATAATATAGTTGTAGTAGCAGTGTATGTATAATATAGTTGTAGTAGCAGTGTATGTATAATATAGTTGTAGTAGCAGTGTATGTATAATATAGTTGTAGTAGCAGTGTATGTATAGTATAGTTGTAGTAGCAGTGTATGTATAGTATAGTTGTAGCAGCAGTGTATGTATAGTATAGTTGTAGCAGCAGTGTATGTATAGTATAGTTGTAGTAGCAGTGTATGTATAGTATAGTTGTAGCAGTGTATGTATAGTATAGTTGTAGCAGCAGTGTATGTATAATATAGTTGTAGCAGCAGTGTATGTATAGTATAGTTGTAGTAGCAGTGTATGTATAATATAGTTGTAGTAGCAGTGTATGTATAGTATAGTTGTAGTAGCAGTGTATGTATAGTATAGTTGTAGCAGTATGTATGTATGTATCTTTCCAACCCCATCAAGTTTAAATTAGAGTTGGTATGTACTGTAGGCAGAGGTATTTGGAAGAAAAAAATACTGATGGAAAGTAAACCACTTCACTACGATGACTTTTTTTTTTTTTTTTTTTTTTGATAAAGTATAGGAAACTAAGCTGGCTTGTTCCTACTCCCATACCTTTTTTATTCAGCTTTAGACCTATTATATAAGGGTTGGAATTTATTTACCATATCACATTCCTTTTTAGGTTGCTGGATCAGGTTTGGGGAGATTTCTGGTGTAGGAGTTAAAAGACCAAAGTGAACAGAACGGTATAGTGATGGACACATTGTGTTTGGGTTAATGGATCTATATTGTTGCTTACTACTGCTACTATTACTACTACTACTACTACTGTTACTGTTGCAATTGTTTTGTTAGTTTGGTGAAAGGCTATGTTCTATTTTTCTTATTCAGAACACCATAATATTCCTATTTCACCTTGAAGCTCTGGTAAGTTATGCATTGTCTATTACATAATTAGATATAAGGTGAGAGTACTAACTGAAGAATCTTATGTGAGAAATTTAGAGTAGCTATATCTGAACCCTCCTGTTTCAGTCTAAGTAGCTGAATAAAATAGGGGCAACAGTAATGAAAGATGTCATCACAGTGAAGAGGTTAATGAAGGTTAAACTCAGGTCTTGTACTATTTATTGGTAGTTTTACTGCACATTATATCTTTTAGACTGAAGGTTTTCAGGCTTGGATGATTGACTTAAATGAGTTTATCCATCTGATTTTGAACTTAGGTTTCTAGGTGTGCAGTTGAGGTTGTGGCTCCAGCTAGATGTGGAAGTCTGGTCTTATGGTGAAAGGTTTTGATTAACATTGGGGACGGTATCTGTTTTATTTCTTCATCAACAGGGTGGTGGTGGCGGCGGCGGCAGCAGCGGCAGTACCAGTATGTGATTTCATTTCTCTTGCTTTGATAGGCAGACTTTCCAAGTGTGGTGGCAGCAGCAGTTTTTTTTTTTTTTTTTTTTTTTTTTTTTTTTTCCAACTGACAGGTTCTCTCTCTTCCTTATAGGTGGTGGACGGTGTGTTAACAGTGACAGCACTGGACCTGGTAGCAGCGACGATGGTGGTGGTGGTGGTTGACGTCAGCGAAGATCCACTCACTCTGGAAGGTATGGTGACTAAGTTAGGTATGTTAAGGGACATTTTGTGACCATTATAGATTTAGAGTTCTCATTTTAATATAGAAGTGTTCTAAAACTTTTCCATGCAACTACAGTAATTCTATAAATTGGGGGAAATTGGCAAATCAGCTCAAAGGGTAACTGTGGAAGTTTTTGTTATTGGACTTGTGAGAACTAAGTGTAATATGTAATATACTGTACAGGGTGGTTCATATATCACATCCCAGTTTATGTTGCAGGGACAGCTTCATATGTTACGTTATAGTGTCAGCATACATCGACTGATTGCATGGTTAATTAGATTTTTGACAATTAGCCCAAAATAAATTCAATTCTCACAGTAGGCTGAGATTCTGTATGAGCCACCTGGTACATATGGTATATACCCAGTGCTGTATGTGTTTGTAGATATGTTAGCATAAATTAGAGCTAATAAGTTATGAAAGACCACTATTTGACAAGATAAACATTGGCTGCAGCTGATTATGCAAGTTTCTGACACTGAGTAACAGTTCCAGCCCTTCAGTAAATACTAAGCATTGTAACTGATGTGCCATTATTATACAATCCCCCCCCCCCAGGGATTGCAATATACTTGTCATCCCTCCAAGAAAAAGAAAAAAAAAAAAGGCCATCCAACAAAAATGACACTAAAAATACACTCAGGTGTATGCATTATGAAAATGTGTATACAAAATGCTTTCCTGACAGATCACAGTAATGTTACCAAGCCCTCCACAAACCTTCCCACTGTACATCACAAACCTGAAACCCCACACAGTGTCAAAATAATACACAACCTCACTGACCAACCCCTTCACAAACTTTACCACTCACAAACCCCAACAATACGTCAGACTGCTCCACAAACCCACCTACAGTACAGGCTATAAAAAAATATTCGGCACCCTTACGGCACAATACATCATGCCACACCACACGAGGCATTCTGAAACAACTCCTGAATTACGGTGTGTGGTTGGTATCGCTGGCCCTGTGTTGCTGGTGTGTGTTAATTTGTCTGCTAATGATGATATCCAGTGGGAGAGGGAGAGAGGTACAGGGGTACCAACCACACCACGTAATCTCGCGGTCTGTAACAGTGATTGTTGCGAAGGGTATCAGAGCAAGGGGTGCCCAAAAATTTTTTGAGAGGGTGTACATCACATCCTTCCACAAACCTCCCACAGTACGTCACAAACCCCCCACAGTACGTCACAAACCCCCCACAGTACGTCACAAACCCCCCACAGTACGTCACAAACCCCCCACAGTACGTCACGTACCTTTCCACAAACCCCCCCCCATAATACATCACAACCCCCCCATAATACATCACAAACCCCCCCACAATACATCACAAACCCCCCCACAATACATCACAAACCCCCCCACAATACATCACAAACCCCCCCACAATACATCACAAACCCCCCACAATACATCACAAACCACCCACACAATACAAACCCTTCCACAACTCCTCCCCACCTAGTACACCCCACCTTTTGCTCCCTCATATAGGCCTCTATAGTTTGCCACTACTTCACCTCTTCCCCATTTTTGGTCCAGCTCTCCCAACGCAACTTTCGTATTTTGTTTTCCGTTTTTGCGATTTTCTGCTTTTGCGATTTCCCGCTTTTGCCGTTTCCCGCTTTTGCAATTTTCCATTTTCAGTACAGTATATTTTGTGTCATTCATGTGTTCCGACGGGTTGTATGCTCGGCTGCTTGTGTACGATATTTTTAAATATTTTTCCATTATATTCTGATTCACCGGTTTTGATATAACCCGTTTAGTCCTCTTACAAGAATTCGTTTCTGTAATTATTTTGTTTCCCTTATCCTTGTTTTTTCCTTCGATTGTATGCATTTGATTACTTCACCGAGTAAGTTTTTCCATTTTGTGATTTCGCTTATGGGTATATGTATATTCGGTTTGCGTTTTTCTTTTTTCCCTTTTTTTCCATCGATTCAGTGGATTTTACTTTTTCTTCCTATGTTGAGAATTTTAATGAGGTTAGGAATTGCCATACGATGAAATAAGTGGAACAGTTTTTATTTATTGATGAGGTACAGTGATGGTGGAGAGATGAACTGAAGTCAAGTCAGGTCAGTGTAGGCCAAGTCAAGTTTAGGTCAGGTCATGTTAGCTTGTCAAAGTTGTGTCATGTTACATAAAAACTGTCAGTCTTAAGTAGTCACTGTCCTTTGATAGCTGCTAAGCAAGCAGCCAGACATGGTGCAGGAGGTAATGTTGATACAGGCAGAGAGGCAGGCAGCAACAGTGGGGCAGGCAGATAGGCAGCTCACAGACAAGTGTACCAGACTGGTTCGAAAACGCAGTATGGTCACTGCACTGTTGTACGAGATTCCTGTATTATCTAGTTCTGTATCCTGTAAGGGGTTAGTCACAAGTAAAGGACCTCCTGGCAGATGCTCCCTCTGTAATGACTTCCTCTCCCAAGACACAACTATCCCACATATAGCCCATCTTGTTACTAGTCAGTTGCATATTACTACAATATACATCCACTTCACTCATTCATTTTCAGTACTTCTCATGTATCAGCATATTACTCATTTCTCTTTATCACTCACTCTCTCTCATCTCCCAGTTCCCAATATTTCATCTTTCCATAAGGCTTAGTCATTTCCAGTTATCCATTTCCCTGAATAATCTCCACATTTAGTAACATTTATCCACCTATCCCTCAAACACTCCATGTACACTTCTGAGGTAGCTTTCAACTCTCCTTTCAACTGTGTCCCTCCTCGACTTCCATACTTTGAAGTATTTTTGCTGTTGTTTGTCCACCTTAACTGATTTTTTGTTTTTTATTTTTTTAGCTCGTGTCAAAAAACTCTGTAGCAGAAAAGTGTAATACTGCATAAAGGCTTTACATCTTTTTCACAACTCCATTCTCACTTGTAATCATAATTTTATAGCTTTGTGGCAGAGAAGACAATACTGTACTGTACTGCATCATTGCATCCTTTCCATTGCACTTTGGCCATCACTCTCATTTTAATCTGTTAACAGATTGACATTCAGAATTGATATTTTAGGCCAAGTTAAAGTGGGCAGTGTAGTATCCTATAGCACTGTTTATACTTTTATGCAATCCTTTTCCTGTGTTTGGACCTATCCATGCCAGTTATTAGTGGAATTAGCATTTATTATCACTTATGCACATATTATGCCATTGCTCTCAAAACCCTTGCAATTTTCCTTTGTTACATTGATTAGTTCAGTCATCCTCTTTGAACTGGTGTACCATTCGTTTCTCCCACACCTATTTCTCGTCACTTAACATGTTCTCCAAGGATTACCCACATTTAACTGCTGTGCCTCATTGTTGTAACCAGTATGGTCATACACTTCATATATACAGTATCTATTCCTTTCTGCTTTGTATCAGCTCGTGATGTCCATCTTAATTCTTGTTCATCATCCTGTTTCACTTTTTCTTCTTAAATAGTATAGTCATACAGCATATATATATATATATATATATATATATTTTTACCCCCTAACCTTTATCCCTCTCATTATCTGCTACACTGAAGTGCAGTACATTTTGATAAACTAGTGTAAGACGTTTCTGTATTTGCCTCCACACATTCGTGTTTCCTTTCATGTCTCAGTTTTTCTCTAGCATCGTTCAGGATTCACTGCTGTACAGTGTTGCAGTTTATGAACTGTCATCTAACATTTCCTAGATACCTACATATACAGTATGTTTCGCATCACTAAGACCCCATGCCACTTCCCTCATCTCACTTTTTCCTCAGCATTAGACTTTGTACTGTACATTGTCATGTACTACTTTGTTCACTCACACTGTTTCATGTCATTTGACTCATCGCCCATTCTACTTTCTCATCCTTGTTCATACTATTTTAATACTAATCTTATTTCATCAGCTTGCCATTAATTGGTCTGCCTATATAACCATTACTTTGCTTTTCATGTATTTTGTGAATTCAAGTATTCTAACCTATTTTCCACTAATAAACTGGAATGGGGGAAGCCCACAATAAAAGGCATAAAGACAACATTGTCAAGTCAAATGAGCCACACATCTTTTGAATCATTCAATTCTCTCATCCACCTCACAGGCAGATAGATTTTCAAGCAGACATTTTCCTTTACAGACTAACCTACATTCATCTTTACATTTTCATCTTCAGAACCACTCCCTCCCAGCATTTTGTCTTTCACTTTCACCACTACATCCACCACCACTTTCTTCTTTCAAACTCTATTCTCTGCCAGTGGTTCTTACCAAATCACACACACTTTCACTACCACCACACACTCTCACATTACAAACTAGCATATGCTTTTTCTCCCACTTCATTACCTCATCCCCAGCATGCATATCCAACTTTATGGCTATCATGTGATACAATAACTTGTTCATGAAGATAAAAAAAAAAATCTCCAAATCATAATGCTAATGTTTATATCCTAGTAGTACATAGTGCATGCCACCCAAAATGCAGTTTGTTAGTTTATAATGACTGCAGTTTAAATTGATCAGCTTTTGAGACCAAGATAATTCATAAAATGAAAAGATAAGACATTTATGACAGCACATGATAATCTGATTCATTATTATTCAGTTACAGAAACCATTGCTAAAATTTCTCAGTTACTTGTTTATAAACTTCCATTAAATTACTTTCAAACTGCATATGGGGTGGTAAGTGCTTTATCTGACTGAAAAGCTAGGAACATAAGACTACAGGGAGTTAACTCCTTCAAAGCTCAAGGTATTCTCTTACTTCTAGCAAACTCCACATATATCAAGCATTGGAAAAAATTACTTTAGCTGAAGGGGCTAAAACCTTGCGAGAATTTAAAACTATCACTGTACAGGGTGATCAAAAGTCAGGACAAGGCTTTGATGGTTTTGGACTATTGCCTCTTACTGGAGGTAGGTGCAGTGTAGATTTTTTTTTTTTTTTTTTTATACGATTATCCTGTTCTATCCAACACGTGATGGAAAGACTAAATCATTGTCAGTCTTGCAAACACTTTCAGTATGAATGCTATCCACCAAACAAACCATCTTATGTTCCAGTGAATGTAGGTTAAAATTTTGTTCAAGTATATGCCAAGAACACTCAATGGGCAAAATCAGATTGAGCAAAAATGTCAAAGACAATCAAGGTTTCAAATGCAAGGTTGGTGCTTGATTGAGTTTCTTGCTTTTAGAACTTTCAAAAATTATTGCAGTGGTTTTATTTCCGTACTCATTGTGAAGATAGACCAGTAATAATAAAGTTACACCAAGAATGTTAAAGTACATTACCTTGATTAAATGAATACAGCATGAAATAATTGTCCTGACTTTTGGTTAACTCTGTAGCTGTGCCAAAATAAGATTGACAAACACAGTGTACATCACCGGATATAAATGCAGGGTGTAGATAATTGTCCACTCATCGCTGGAGGCAGGCATGCTGGGTGATGTGTATTTTATCTGTAATAGGTGGCAGTAGTACTTAATTTATTGTAGTCATTAATGGCAGTTTTATGAATCATCAGTATCGCAGTCAAGTAGCAGATATAATTTGCATAATTTCAGTTACGTACTGCTATTAAAAATACTTGTGTTATAGTGCCATGAATTGCCCAGTTGGAAGAATAATAACCACATACTGATACTTATGTCATATCCAAACTATATTTACTCAAATTTCACTGAATCCTAATTGCCATCTTTGCAACAAAACCCATTGTTTGAATATTCCTGCATTCCAAATTCCTGTTATAAAAATACCCCAATGAAATATTGAACTACATGAACTGCTAGACAAAATGCCCAGCCAACCTCCAAGAGCAGTGGTTCCCAGACTTTGTGATCATTGTGCATTGTCAGGTGGTCCATGGTGCAGTCTATTGAAGTCACAGGTGATATAATTTATTTTTCTGGGGCAATACTGTAGTTGTGAATCTTCCTGAAGCAATTTTTTTTTTTTCAGCAGTCTTATGCAAAGCATACCTACAGGTAATGCAAGATCTGTTACTCAAACGTACAGATACTTTTCGTAATAAAGAGCATGACTGAGTTTGGGGCAAAAATGAGATGCTTTACCAGTATCAGCAGCATTGCCGTCTGGGTGTTTCAACTTTGCTTTTCTTTGAAAGTTTTATCTAACCTGTTGAGCATTCAGTTGAAAAAGTATAATAATCAATTTCAGTTGAATAATTCTCTTCTTTACCCATTTCTGTGTCAACTGATACTGGTACCCCACTTTGAAGAAAAAATGATGTTTCAACTGTTTATTCAGAATGTGTAGGCACATCATTTAATTTTTATCACTTTTACTCGACATGCACATTACAGTGATTCCTCTTTATGGAGATGTAGATGGAGCACCCTAGTTATTGTATTTTGTCAAGGGGAGCCACAAAATGACTGTTTGGGAACCACTGTCCTAGAAGGTCTATTTTTTGCACAAAATCCCATTAACTAAATCAGTAGTCAGTCGATCTGAGTAACCCTTTATGGACATAACCAAACCCCAAATATCCTAAGTGGTATAGAGTTTTCTTAATTCTGTTTTACTATTGCTGGATATAGGATGTACTCTGAGGGAGGGTGACTGTCATACAGGTAACTCTCTGTGGCTACTAGACAACCTCACAACCCATGTTATGAGTTTTATCGTAATTCTGTTGCAGGCGTTGTGCTGCTTTAAGCATAGTGAGTGTATTATGACGGGATATTTGCACTGGAGTAGGTAACAACTCTTAGAGGTGTTAGCCTGTATGATTACTTAACCTCACATAATCCATGTTTTTGAGACAGAATAATGGGGGTAAAAGCCATGCCTAACAGGCAGCTGTTCAAATGATCAACAGATGACTAAGTTAGGGAAGTTGTCATACCATTAAATGTTGTCGAGATAGATCACTAGTGGAGGAGGGTATGCAGTTTGCCTGAGAGGCCATGGTTTAAACCGATTTTTTTTTATAGTGTGCACTATGGAAATAGTTTGTCCCATAATGTTAAATGATCTGAACTGGTACGTAGCCTCAGGTTCTTACTCTAACAAGGTAGTATGGGATTGGCATCAGTGTCAGTATGTAGGGTAATAATGTTCCATGGCTGTTAACTGTACCGATACTTTCACAGGAAACAACCTCATCTGATGTCAACTCACTTTGCTCAAATCAGTGTTGTACTTCAGCATCAACACCCAGACCTGTCACATCCTCACATCAGCTGATGGCCTTTATCATGCCATCAGCAGCAGCACACGCACCCTCATTTCTCCTCATCACCTGCAAAGATACTACAGGTAAGTGGCTGGAGTGAAGTAATTAAGCCAATGATTTCAAAACTATACACATTTCCAGGCTGTTATTTAAACCCCCTTTTTTAAAACTCTGGCCTCATTGAGTCAACAAAATTATCTTATGCTAGAATACAATACTATGTCCTTTATTCGTAGGAAAAATATATACTGTACAGAAATTCTGAAAAATTTCTCAAGCTTTGTAAAACCATCTAAAGTTCACAAAATCAAAAGCCCAAGAAATATGCAACCAGATAATTAAGCAATAAGCAGTCTAAATTTGTGAGGGTGTGAATATATGGACCATGTCACTGGCCATACTGTTAATATTCTTCCACTTCCACTTTGTTTCTGGATTCTGCCTCACCCCACCCTTAGGCAGTGTAAATGATATAGATATTAGTCTGAAGCTGCAATAGTTCTAAGTTGTTTTTATGTTATTTTCAAGTTTCATTAATTATTAACAGTAACCAGCCAATGTTTATATATTTTTATCAGGAGCTATTAGCCAGTACAGTATTAAGATTTAATCAGTAGGGTAAAGTGTCGAGTTTAAACTTTTTGAAGTTGCGGCAAAAAAATGATGAGCATATAGTAAAGCCATATTGAAGCTATATACTTTTGTCAGATATTTGTCCAAAAATAAAGTACTCTTAAGTAAAGTTACCCTTTCACATACACCCAGGGATGAGTCATTTCCTTCGTCAGCTTTTGTCGTTAATAGCGGCTTCTCATGTCTGCATCTGTGCAGTGGTTAACAACCAGCCATCTTTCCTTCCTGTGTCAGCATTGAATCCTCCCTTGACCCCATGTGGCAGCATCTGCAATAGTCCATGTTATTAGGTTTTTTAAAATCCATGCATGACTATTCTGGTACATTTTAAGCTTTCTGATTAAGGAGGTAAAACTATATAGCAACAAAACAGGCATTTTTTTTTTTTTTTCCATATAGAAAACTTAAATCAGGATTTGATTAGAGATAATTGCCTTATCTACAGCAGCTGAAGTTGGCATGTTAACATCTCTGAATCAGCAGTCTGCATCTTTGCATCATCATCCATAGCCAGCATCCTAAATTTTCATCCCGAAGCCATCCTTCCTCCATGGCATTAGCAGCTTTAGTAAGGTAAATTATATTCGCATTTTGGAGGCACTTCCAATTCACTGACTTGTCATGAATTTTATCCCTGCTATCTTCAGTTATGTGGACTTTCAGGTTAAAATTTTCAAACTGGACAAGTCAGTTATAGCTTTCATTAACCCCTTCACATCTAGAGTGCTTTTGCACATAAAACTGATACTGGCAAGAATAGCTTACATTAACCATATAACCAAATTTTGGCACCTGGTGGTTTAGTGGGTAATTATTGCGCTCCAGTCGGATTGAGCTGGTGAAGGTTTATATCCAAGGGATGATTGGGGTTGATTGCTCATGTAATGCTACTCAGGGATGAGTGAGGCTGGTCACTCATCTTAAATGTCGAGACCAACTGCCTAGCCCTGGGCTCCTATGCACCTCTTGGAGCAATGTAGGATTGGATGATGGATGGATAAAAACCCATGGTAGTGAAGTTAACAGCTAAAAGGCTTCAGCCATGCAGATTGTGACAAGGACTTATTTTACTGTTAAGTTATTCAGGTAATTACCCGATTCACTGCAGCGGTGGAGTCTGCGTTGGTACTGTATAATCACTGGGATCTGTTGCCATCAGCCTGTCATAGTCCCCCTTTCTCCATCAGTGTGGAGCAGTCCCCCTCCCATCTCTGCCAGCCTGGAGCAGTCCCCTTGTTGCCATCATCTGGGAGCCATCCTCTCTTGTAAGCTGTGATAAGGTTACTACATATTTAACTCATACTAGTATCATAAGCTTAAACTGATACATTCATAGCATATGTATTATAGCCAAGAATATAATAACTTTATTTTAGTTTAGAAATTAAACTGCATTATTAAAATGTTTTCTTAAGTTTATTATGTGGTAGTTGCAGGAATGTACTGGAAATTAAGTACTCTGATGCAAAGTACTAATTTAGATGTGATTTATCACCTGAGCTGCATCAGTTAAGTCAGCAGTGGTGGAAGTGGTCAGTGTGGATGTTGCCCTCGCTGTTATCAGTAGTGCCCATCACCGGTAGTATCCATCTGTGGTAGAGGTTCATGTATATGACCAATATATACTGATTTTTATATTGAGAAATATATAATGTCCAATTTTGTTAATACAGTACAGTATTTGAACAATGGATATACATTAAATTTGTATATAGAAACCTCAGTTGCAGCAGCAAGTCAGTATCCATAATCAGCTCAAAGCCGTCCTCCATCCATCTTGTCCACCCCAGAGCCATCCTCCATCTATTGTGACCACCCGGGAGCAGTCGTCCATCCATCGCATCTACCCGGGAGTAGTCGTCCATCCATCGCATCCACCCGGGAGCAGTCGTCCATCCATCGCATCCACCCGGGAGCAGTCGTCCATCCATCGCATCTACCCGGGAGTAGTCGTCCATCCATCGCATCTACCCGGGAGTAGTCGTCCATCCATCGCATCCACCTGGGAGCAGCCATCCATCCATCGCGTCAGCAGCTGTGAAGGTAAATGCTGGATTATTGACTTGTTGGTGTAAAGCACATGGTAAGGGAAACTCATTTTGTCCCCTTGCAGTGTAGGGACCTGACTCTGGGTAGGTTGCTGTACTTCAGGATATTTAAGAGCAGGTGACATTCCTGCTTTCCTTATTGGTAGATTGAAAACCTGTTTGCTCTTGGGGATCAGATATAAGGAAGGCTGTCACTACATCAGGAATTCCAACTAGTACACCACCAGGCACAAGGTAATGATTTATCATCCATCCATTGTAGTCTCTTCAGGAGCATAGAGGTTGGGAGAGGGGCAGCAAGGCCTCAGTCCAGGTACAGTATTTATACAAGTGACCAGTTGCTTTTCCCCCCACTGGTACTCAGCCAGCCTTGAATAAACCTTTTGAACAACTGGTTGGAGTACCTTAAACCATTAGACCACACAACTGATCTGTTAATCACTCTGGTCTGGTGTAAATATAATCATGCCTTCAGAAACATGTTCAAAATGTAGTTCTGAATGGCACAAAGATGTGATGGATAATAGACAGTTGTCAGGGTGATGAACCTTGCCCTTTTTTAACATCTTGATGTTACTAGCCATTAGTTTAAGTACTTTTATTTTAATATATTTTGATTCTTCTGGACTGGACTGAATTCATTTTACCTCCAGATTTAGTTCAGCTTAGGACATCCCTGTCCTAACAGAGATGAAAAAGCTCTATCTGACTTCAGTTCTGACAGTCAAATGCTACACAGACCAGCTTGGTGGTTGAAGGATTAAACGTGCATTGTGTTGTGGAGTAAAGTCAATAATAAATTAATGTATTGGAGAATTATGTATTACGGTTTCATTGTTGCCTTTGATTCAATTTCTGGAAATTTTTTGGTATATAAGCCATACTTATAATGACAGCCACTTTAAACAAACTGTGTTAATGTGATGTAAATACTGACCTCAGCAGTGATGTCCTGTTAGTCAGCCTGGATGTAGACTGTCCTTCCATCAGCATCCCCATCTCGGCTGCATTCCTTCCATCCTTCCTGCCACGTCAGCCTGGATGTAGCCCGTCGTCCAGTCTCAGCCGCTGCCCATCCATCCATCCATCCTTCCCGTATGTCAGCATCTGTGGTATGGGTTTATAGTTTTTGTACGCTGATAATTTACTTTTCTTTAACCCCTTGAATCTGGGTGACATCCTTTTTTGTGTATTGTTGCTCTTGTCATGTTATCTTGGAAAAGGCCCCATGTCTTAAAGGGGTATATTAATGCTGCATCAGACACTGTTTGAAAAGTCAGTCCAAACTTCTATAAAATTGCTGGCAAGCATAAAAAACTGTCCCCATACTCAGTGGGTTAGCGTAAATCATTACGGTATAAGTATTATTGCAGTAGGAAACTAGGATAGTAGAACTAGTACTACTGTGTAAGCCATGATTACCAGTCAGTCAGTCCAGTTTTACCCCCACTGAGATGTAAGGGCCCTAGGCTAGGCTACCATAGTACGGTACATGTAAGAAAAGTGTACACCCCTTAATAGCATTATATTGAAATACCTGGAGTCACCTGTTGATTGAACCTATGTAAGGTAATCACTGCCACTAGCATGCTATGACCATTGTATTCACATGGTGATCAGGAGAGTGCACATGGTAAGTTTGTTACACCTGACAACTGGCCCACATTCAACTTGAATACCTAGTCTGTCTTCCTATTGCCAGATGCCTTAAACCTGTAAGGGGTGGCCAAAAACAAATCTCCAAGTCGCCTTTCCCCCCATCATTTCACTGCCCTGCTCCCAGCTCACACCCCTCTTTCATATACCTCTCCACTCCCCTCCATCTCATCCTTGGCCTCCCCCTCCCTCTCCCCACCTTCACCTCATTCACATACACTCTTCTAGTCAGTCTCTTGCTCTCCATATAGCCAAACCACCTCAGTGTATTTCTCCTAACACATTATATCTCATCCACATCCACACCACAATGCTCCTTCACTTTCTCATTTGTCAGTCTCTCCATGTGACTCCACATGCTCCTTTCAGATAACTCATTTCCACCGCTCTCACTCTTGACTTGTGTCCCTCCAATAAGGTCCAAGCTTCACCTCCACACGTTAGAGTTGGCATCACAATACTGTCATTGCATACCAAGCCATTGCTTAAAATTTGATGAGCCTAAATTATAAGAAATCTGTTACTAGTCAGATTAGTGTAACAACTATGTACCTGATGACATGAGGTGAAAGGGGTTAGGGACCCATGCTAGGTAAAGACATGTTGAAATAAGACAGGATTAATATTGCTGAACAATATATCTCTGCAGATACTGACCTCAGCAGCATCAGGTGCGTGTCAGCAGTGGTGTCTGGCTGTCAGGCCTAATGTAGCCTGTCCTGTCCCGTCAGGATCCCCTCATCTTGGCCGCTCTCCTTCCGTCCTTCCTCCGCATCAGCCCAGATGTGGCCCGTCCTTCCGTCAGCATCCCCGTCTCGGCTGCAGCCCTTTCATCCTTCCCTCCTCTGGGTCAGCGTCTGTGGTAGGGGTTAGCAGAAAATTTGTTTTTGTACTTAGTCATCCTGACCCTCTTTCTCCATCGGTTTCTTTTACATTTTGTTTTTTGTTTATATTTTGTAAAGTAGCAGTATGCAAGTACATTACTGGACAAGATACACTAATGGCCTATCACAGATTTCCCATTACAAAGAGTTGTGACCAGAGGTTGGGGGTACTCTGGTCCAGTGCATTAAAGTTTAGACAACCTGCCCTTTTCCCCTCAGTGGCATTACCTGTACGTTATTGATAATCCTAGTCATGCCTAGGACTGTTTAGAATTTCAACTGGGGTATTTTAACTAGTATTCTTAGGGTGATAGGAATAATGCACTTGAATAGTATCAGTACAGTATATAGTTTTCGCATAATGGTACTGGGCCACTCCAGCTTCATTAAGTTGCTGGTGCATGAAACTTTATACATATATATGCAGGAATGAATTTTACTGATATCAGTCCTCCAATATTACTGCAGTTAGCAACAGAGCAGAAAGGGATTAAATATCTCGGGTTAAAATATGCTGAAATGAATGTGAATAATATCTTTAATAATGAAACCTTTGCAGGTACTGACCTCAGCAGCATCAAGTTGAAGTCTGCAGCGTTGTCCAGATTGGCAGCCCAGATGTCCTAAGTCTTCCCATCATCCGCTCTCCTCCCATCCTCCGTGGTCAGCCCCGATGAAGCCGGTCCTTCTGTCAGCATCCCCGTGTTGGCCGCTTCCCTTCTGGTGTCCTATCCCTCGCGTCAGCATCTGTGGTAGGAGTTGAAGTTTTTAGTCAGGTGCCAGAGAGCATATGTATTCGACATATTACACTGCCTCGAGTGCCTGATTGTACAAATTTCCCTCAACTCCACAAAGTCCCCTATTCCCACACTCCCAAAAGTGAGATGGTGAAATGCAGAAGGGTAATTTCAGTTTCCAATCCTCCATGCACACAATGTGGTAGCGAAGACAACAGCATCAGCAACTTTAACGACCAAAATATGATTATTTTTCCACTGCACCAACTGCACACTTTTCCATCAGTTTTCTCCCTGACAGGTCTTATGGACAGACATACCAGGCCTGTCAGCCTAGGAACCCACCAGTATAGGAGAGTAGTTATACAGCTTTGCATATGCAGTTTTAATAGTGCGACAGTAAAGCTAGATGGATAGTGACTAGGCATTTTACCCCATTATTGTACCGTATTGTTTATAAATGCCCCAACATTGTTGTATGTATCAACCTTGGTCACTTAATTGTGGCTTTCCATGCTGCTCGATCTCTGGCAGCCTTCCTATTCAGTCCCGTATCCCTGAGCCCACACTGTGACCTCGTCCCAGGTCATTTTGGTCTACATCTAGCAGCCCTACCCCAGACTGAAGCCCAGACTTTCACACTTCTCACCATCAGCACCCAGTTATCATCCTCAATACTCTTAACATCTGTATCCACCCCTCCTGATCACAACAATATAAGTCCCATCCTTCCTCTGAACTTTTCAGTCACAATCCTACCCCCCCTTCCCACCAAGGTCATGTATTCAAGGACACACAACACAGCCATCTTACTGTCATTTCTGAGCCAAAGAATGTCATCTTTGCTACTCAAGTTCACTACCATACAGCATTACTCCTCGGTGATGGGAGTGGCAACAGCTCCCTGATCTTCCTCTAGTCACTCCGTACCCTAGCTACATAGCTCCAGTCCTACCTTCAGCACATGTCTCCCACATAATTCCTCCATGCACATACTTCAGCAAAATCAGTCCTTTACCCCATTATCAGGTTTCCCCATTTCTTTACCACTTATAGCTTGTGTGGCATTGGCTTTATAGGTTGGAGAGGTGGACAATTAAAAAAAAAAAAAAGGCACAATCAGTTATGACTTACTGTCCAGTTCGATAGTCACCTGTCTTTAATAATGACTGATAAATTAACACTTAGGAAGAAAATGTACTCTGCCTCTTTACCCTGTGTTCCATTTTACTTCTAATAACCTTATGTGCCTTTTACGGAATGGTTAATGAAAAACAAATACTGAAATGAAATAGATGGTTAAAATACTACCTACCCAGTTATCATGGTGTCTTTCCACTATTTCCATCCTCGCTTGTCCTGTCTTGGTTTATCTGTCCTTGCCTCTTTTTGCACAACGCTCCTCCAGGCCATGCCATGCCGCCCTGCAACAGATACACACGCCAGAGACCGTGTTTGACATACCTAACAAATTTTAGTAGTTCCCCAACATTTACTTTACATGTGCATATTCTTACATTTACTTGCTTACCATTACTTATATTACATAGACATGCCTTTTTTCAGCACTTACACAACCCCTTCAGCATGAGACTACTTTCATGAACAGAATAAAGTTGTTTGGAGGTAGCAAAAGTAGTGAAGTATGACAATGGCAGAAAGACTTGCATAAAGTAGTTTGAGCAAAAGTAGTGAAGTATGACAATGGCAGAAAGACTTGCATAAAGTAGTTTGAGTTTGATAGTCTGCACAAGAAAATTAATATAAGTAATGCTATATGAAAGGAATGATGACATTTTAACCAGCAGCACAAGGTAGCAAGAAGAAACACTGAACTGTAGGGTTCAGACAGGAGGCAAGATACTTTGTTAAAAGAATCTAGGAGCTATATTGTGTAAATATGGCAAAATGTAGGATGAAGCTAAGGAGACACCTCATCAAGGGAGAAGAGTAATTGGAGTTTTGTTGTATTTTCAAGGGTAGGAGGGTTAGGATGGAGGCTCCCAACGTGAATGCCTACAGTCTGTAATTTCGTATGGGAGTGACACCTTGGCAGTGAGTGACAGCTGTCTAGGTTGCCAGTCCTCTTTAGAACAGCTGGAGGCATGGGCAGAATGGGGGGTGTCAGAATGTGATATTTATGGGCATTGTGGACTCCAAGACATTTTGGAAGTGGGGGGTGGCATTGCAGGAATACATTATGGCATGGGCTTGCACAAAGAATGCACATACTGTACACAGGATGCCAAAGAATGCACACTGTATATAGGATGCCAAAGAATGCACATACTGTACAGAAAATGTCAAAGAATGCACATACTGTACAGAAAATGCCAAAGAATGCACATACTGTACAGAAAATGCCAAAGAATGCACATACTGTACATAGGATGCCAAAGAATGCACATACTGTACATAAGATGTCAAAGAATGTTTGTAAGGGAGGTAAAGTGCAGTGTTGGCATAGATAGAGAGTGTTTGTAGACAGACCTTATGTAGTGCTGAGTGAAACATCACATTGAAAGTAGGAGTGCTTGAGAGTAATGTGTAAAGATAAGGTAGCCTGGAGGCACATGTGTCATGGCCATTCCTTGTCTGGGGGTTCCCAGGAGGGAGCAGGGCTTCAGAGATGAGTAAAATATAGATGTTAGGACTGCATGGTTTGATAGAACATTAGGTAAGTTATGTTTTAGCTAAAAATCATATAGGTATAGCAAGAACAGAGCTGAAGGGGTTATGTGTGCAAGTTTCGTTACGTTACTTTTATTCTCATTTATTGAACCGAGAGCTGCTGGTAACATTAAGTCATTGTGAAGGGGAACTTCTGTATATATTTAACAGTTCATACTTACAAACCATTTTACTTTGTATGTCCTGTTGATGCTCCTCAGGTTGATGGTGACGATGATGCTGGGATAAGTCAACCAGAACACAAACCCTCGCCAACAAACCAACCCAACCAGTATCACCAGCAAACCAACCTAGTTCATCTACGTAAGCTATTCAATTACGTAACTACCTGCAACTTCTTACCTAACTCAGCCTGCCTACCTAATGTAACAGTGCCTAAATTACTGAATCCCTACCAAACTTCTAAATTGCCTATATAAAATTTGCCTGCCTAACTTTTATAACTTGCCTTAAATATACTGTATACTGCAGCAGTCTCCTGCCTAGCAAACCAATTAACTTAATCCTCCAGACTAACCACCTACCTTACCCTACCTAACTTAATAACGTTAGCAACACTAGGGAGGAAAATGGGTTATTGCATACGTATACATAAGCTATAGGAAAGTGAAAACATTCTGGTTTACGTTAAGTTTTAATAATGGAAAAATTTTGCATTGAATGATTCTTTGATAAGCATTAACATTGCCACTGTAAGGCTAAATTTTATTTTTAAATATACAGCACTTAAAAAGGCAGGTACACTTAGTAGAAATAAGATATTTATGGTAGCAGTTTAGGAAAGCATTTGTAAACAAGAATTAATTTTCACCATACCTTTCTACAGTTTTCAGAGGAGTTTCTTTGTAATACTCCCTTGGTCATCTACTAAGGCAGAGTGGAACGCTTGTAGTCACAGAAGTTGCATCCACATAACCTGGAAAAATGTATTAGTTCAATATTTGTCTTTGCAACACATTTCTACCTAAGAGATACGATTAGGTAGAATCTAAAAGCAATGCACATTACTGAACAAAATGCTTAGTGAATTGTCCCATGCCCTTCCCCCTCCCCCCCCTCTCCATTTCTTAAGTTCATTTCAGACTACAGTTTTATTCTAATGAGGCAGTTTATCAGTCTGACCCCACTATACTCTGTTCACCTTAACTTGGCTCAGATTTCCATCCTTGTGCAGCTTTTCATTAATTTAGTAGAATAATAATGCCACTGCTCTACCTCCTTTACATTGCACACCATTCCATATTCTAGTATTAATGCAGTATATTGTTGCAGCTCAGGATTCATGGTAGAGATGGCAATTTGGTCCAAGTTATAGAGTATAGAGTATAGCATTGTACCCTTAGATTTTATTCAACTTCGGGTAACTCTGTAGTAAAGGAGCTAAGATTAAACTTCTGTTTCAAAAAGTCACATGAAATTATACCAGTGTGGAGGTACCAAGAAAGCTGTACATAAAGATAAGCGGATTAAAAGGTTATAATAAGGGAACCCAAGTTGAATGCAGGTTAAATTTAATCATTCGCTATAAAGCAGGCAGTATCAAATGCTTTTAATAATGTACAGGATTTTTATCGGTACATAATGGATCCACTGTTGGGTGGGATTTTCTTCTAGGGAGAGGAAGGTAGAATTTTCACAAGTGGCAAGTACGAAAGAGGGAGGAGCTTGACAGTGGAATGTAATGGAGAGACAAAAGAACTGAAGTATCGAAAATTAAGAAAAAATTGCAGTGTTGAATGAGGCACTGGTCATACCGTATTAACTTTGTGGTATCAAGGAAAATCAAGGCATGAAAAAGACTGGTCATTTCTAAGTATGCAAAAAGTTATTATAATGCCAGTTTATTGAAGTATTAGTAATGTAGTTCAAAAGACGACTGCAGCGAATTTCAGTGTAATCTTCCGTCGTAAGCTGGAATAAAGTACGTTCTGTTCTGTTCTTAGCAACATTTGGGCTTCTGTTACTTAATACGGTAAGTCTTACATTAGCTGAAAGGCAACTCTGGAATGATCCAGACAGATAAATTAGAATTACGGTACGTTAATGGGAATTCTACTACCAGTTCACCGACTAATACGGCTGAACACTGAGGTTAAAGATAAATTCATGTGTAGAAAATAATCATACAACAGCCTAGACTTCGTTCTATTCTCGCTACCTCCAGACGAAATCCCCCGTTGAAATAAATAGGAAAATCATGTTGAAGGGATTAACCCGAATGCATAGTTCCCGCCAAAAGTTTAAATTTCCAGTCAGGAAAGTATAGGTTATCCAATTGTGGTTTCACAATCATGTCCATTGCTAATCTGTAATTAAAAGAATATAAATTGTGTTATATCGCAAAATTATCGTTATCCATGAGTAATTTAAGTACCGGTAAATATTAGAGTTAGGATTTGATTTGATGTAAAAGGTACAAAGTGCGGAAATCTTATTTATTCTGTGGCGAAAGTGCAACGTTAAAGCCGGTTTCACCGCCATTAAACATTTCACAGTTGTCGGGAAAAATTTAAGAATTTCACGTAATATTATAAGTAATGAACGTTAAGTTTCATCTATGATTTTAAATATAGAAAATATTTCTCTTTTCAAATACCCACCTTTTAAACTTAAAAATTAACTAGAGTGACTAGGAGGCAGAATAAAGAAAATGAGCCACGTCCTTCTTGTAGGGGTTCCAGAGTGCAAATGCGAGTCAGTGTCGGCGGCCATAACGTCATCAGGTTGGGTAGACCGCAGCGCCACCACCACGTCGAAAGCAGTTCCACGCATCCGCACCACGTGTACCTCTGTTTTAAGGTATTTTGCTATGGTATTTTGAATTTTTTAATGCAGTGCAGCTTATGTTTGTATTACAGATCATGGTGGGGGCGTTAAATATTTTTAAAAGGAATTATTTGGTATTATTAGGAATAGTTGATTCGTCCACTATATGGCGGCTCCCCCTGGCCTCCTTTACTTGCGATTTCCAGGTTGTTTGGTCATTTGTCAGAAGTCATTTAGCGTCCATGGATTCTCAGTTTATCATAGGTCAGGCTGGTTACGAGGGATAATTGTTAACGGAATTATTAGGGTAGTGATGGTATGGATATGCATTATCATTGTGTATTGTTGCTTGTTGACGGCTTAGCAGACCTTGCCTCGGTTTGAAAGGTAGTGTGTTCATTTGTCAGCATTTATGTTTCTCTGAAAGGCTGCGGTATTTGTAGGTCATTTTGGTGTTAGGGAAAATTATTAAGGGATTTGTTATCTAGGTAGTCAGTTGACTTTCGTGTTTTTTAAAGTGCTTGTAGGGAATTAACGATTACAAGTTGTTTTCTGGCCTCGTCAGCTAAATATTTGAGGCTGGGCTGGGGGATGTTTTGTTGTTTTTCATCGTATTCTTACCATCTGACCTTTTTATCAGCATAGACTTGCGAACTGCATGGGTTAACGTAGACAAAATTGAAGGTTAAATAGACGTATTCATGGTCGCTTAGAAAATTGTTTGCCAAATTACCAGATCGGAGGCTGTGTTTATGAATCCTCTTAAGCATTATCCTGTGTTTACAATTGTTAATATTCACATTTCCCCACTTTTACCGCTCTCGGATGCAGGTGAGATTAGGTTGAATATTAAGGTGAGAAGATGCGAAGAAAAGTGTCTTTGGTAATAAATAGTTTTATGGAAGCGTGAACAGAAATATTAAGACCATTTATATGTATTAACGTCTTTATTTATTTATATTTTTTCTTTTCCATCGCATTAAGTCTAAATTATTTCATGCTAAGTTCTATATGACAGTTCGTACTGCTACTGAAAAGAATAAGCCAAAGTATCTGTTTTTATTTATTTACGTGCTTATATTAGCTTCATACGGGACAAAATTCAAGGCATTTCTAAAAATCAATTTCTGCTTATTTCATATTTTCTTATCCTCTTTTTTTTATGCCTTCCGTAATTATTATGTAAGTCTAGTCTCTGAAAATACCCGTAAAACGAAATATTTGACCATATTATACGACCTTAGTGCATGTTAGCTCGCATTCCAAGTCTTTACAGTAGTTTGTATTCACTATTTCAGCGCCTCCTCGTCATTATTTTTTGGTAAGGTCATTTATGCCTTCTGTAATTATTTCGTGCTGGCTACCGAGAATCTTCGTGGAACAAACTTATTAGACTTTACGTGACATGCTTCAGCTCTCGAGTTTCATTTTCATTTATAACTTTGTGCCTGTAAAGTAAATTCCGTGCTAAGGTGTTTTGTGCTTTCAGTATTTATTAGAAAATATGGTGGTTACTCTGAATTGGGGTTAGGCAATTTAGTTTAGTTGTACTTTGTCAGCTTTGCGGTTCAGATTTAAACCCGTGTATTTTTCCTGTTACATTTCAGCGAGTCAAGCATACAACTCCTGTCGTTTTTAGTAACTCGTATACTGTACAATTCTCAACTGCCCGTCCTCCCCGTTGTTTTTTAATCTTATAAAGATTATTTTCCATTGCCAGCCGAAACCCCATAGGCAGTATCCCAGCAGCTTTGGGGTAGTTTTCCCGTTGTATGTGTGCCCTGTTTTGGTCTTCATTGCAGATAGGGTTTAAGTACAGTATATGTTTTATAAGAGTACTTGAGGGAGGACGACTTGGAGTGGTTGATTGAGGTTGGTGATATTATTATTATTATTATTATTAGCCTACTACTACTACTGTATTATTATTTTTATTATTATTTATTATTGGCGCCGTATTTATAGAGGATCCAGACTAGTTTTTACCGATACGATAGAGAAGTTTTCATATAACTTTTTCTACAGACCTTAATTTATGGTGACAGTGAAATAGAGAAATATATAACCAGATTCAGGAGAGGTTACACACAGTTAACGTTTATAACAATTGTGTATAGTGATTGAAGGAGTGGAAAACAGTCTTATTTCACTAATTTAAGGATTCAGTCAACATTATGCACAGATTCAGGGGAGGTTACACATGTTAACATTTATAACAGTTGTGTATAGTGGTTGCAGGAGTGAATAACAGTCTTATTCACAAATTTAAGGGTGCTCATAAGTGCAGAACTGAATGCAAACCGTGGTAATGGAGAGGTGGATGTTTAGCTCGTTGTGTGAGGAAAGGTATTTGGTGAGGTTGTCACGTGAGATACGTTCAGGTTAAGTGAGGTTAAATGATGTTATCTTTAGGCGAGAATTGATGGAGGGAGGTGTGATTTAGACATGACAGTCTCGACTGAGTCACAGGTTAAGGAGGTTGTTAGATGAGAGTGGGGTGTTAGGTCATATTAAATGAGGTGACATCAAATTACAAGAGGTTTTGGCTGAATGAGGGTATGTTAGGATTTCGTCAGGTTAGGTTTGATCGGGTATTGAGTGATGTAGTTAAATAGGGTAGGATCGGCTGTTCGATTGTTCGGTTATATGTGATGTCAGGATACTTTGACTTGGGTTACGTTAAGTTAGATTATGGTTGTCATTAGGCTAGATTTGATTAAGAGAGGTGATATGTTAGGTTTTACTTTGTTAAATGAGGTTAGATAGGTACAGTTTAGCCTACGTTAATGCGGTCTGAGAGACCAGTTAGGATTGGGTAAAGTTGTTAGGACAAGCTAAATGAAATCAGTTGAGGTTAAAGTAGGTTATATCAAGTAAGTCTGATAAGTAAAGCTTCACAAGTGATATCAGATTGGTTAAATTAAGTGGCGAGTTTGGTAGTGAACCCTGCTCGGATCACACAGGAACCCAGGCACCACAGTTCGAGTCAGGTGGGTGGTCCAGTGTTATTTTCGATGAAGTAAACGCTGTCAGGGAAGTTAAATTCAAGCCAGGTTAGAAAAAATGAAGTTAATCTACGGTACGTTTACTATCGGTAAGGTTAGGTTAACTCATCAGTCCGATAACATATTTTTGCTACTTGCAAGCGGTTTATTCAGCCTTACAGAGACGAACTGAGGAGTTTGACATCCATTATTAACTATACTAAAGATTTGCCGAATACTGTACTTCGGTTGTATCAGGAATGAAATAGAATGTGTCACCAGTCTGAAGTGGTTTAGTTGGTTTGTGAGGTTAGGATACGTTTGGTAAGGGAAAGGCTAAATTAGATTTGTGTTGGGTTACGTTGGTAACTTAGGTTAGTAAGACTAAGGTGTGTGTATGAGAGAGAGAGAGGGTAATACGAGGGTCAAAGGGTACTGAAAGGTAAGTGGGCAAAGGAATAGGGATGAGTAGAGGGGAAAAGAAAAAAAAAATAATGGAAGGCACTCACCTTGCTATCGGCACGCGGCAACAGGGTCCAGGCCGCCACACTACCCACTGCTTTTATACGTTTCGTGCTAGAGGTTGCCAGGTACGTAATTTATTAATTATTTTAATTGTAACCTCTTCAGCTCGAGGATGTCAATTATCGTGGTGTGTGTTTATCTTAGTCTCTGCAGCCAAAGGTCGTCACCTTTTGTGTTATTTTCGTGCATTTTAACCACTTCAGCCCTACAGCTTCCTCCAATGTCTCAGACCATCTCCAGACGATTTGAATTCAGCTTAGGATACACTTATTGCACTGGAGGGGTTAGATAAAGCCTTCATTGACCTCTTCACTGCTGTAGATTCATTCTAAGCGGAATAAAGTCGTCTGGTGATAACATGAATGAAGGGCGGTATTGTAGTCAAGGGGTTAATTTTGTGCTTCATAATTTTCTGTCATCGTTACAGCATCAGTTTCATCAACGTATTTCTGTCAGTGTGGCCAATTAAGGTAGGTTGAGGGGGAAGGGAATTACGAGTCCCCCCATAATTAATTACCGAAAACGGAAAAAAAAGTTGCAAGTCCCCCCTTAATTAATTACAGAAAACGGGTGGGAAGAAAATGCAAGGCTCCCACAGTTCTTATCTGAAAACGGAAGCTTGTTGGGGGAACTTTCTTAATGCCACGAAAGGTTACGTATACCAGATCCGGTTTCTCAGTTCCTACTAGTTTTAACCATCCCTCCATTTTCCTTATACCCTAGCAACCCCTACACAGGTAGTGAAGGAGTTAAGGTATCTAACTTCAGTTCAAACATTCGTAGTTTCTCATAATTTCGTCTTAATATTGTATAGCTTTCAGGAGGAATTTATCAAACAAAATATTCAATATCACATTTATTTCTAAAGATATAAATACAAACAAGAAATTTGTAACATTCAGTATGTATTGAATACAGCTGCTTCAGTAAATCATTATAACAGTTTACATTGGTGTGAATAAGATATTTTGCCCATTGCACTTCCATGGCCACATTCATTACATCAAGTGCAGCAGAGGAATGGGTTGGCGTAATTATCATTATAACAGTTTACATTGGTGTGAATAAGATATTTTGCCCATTGCACTTCCATGGCCACATTCATTACATCAAGTGCAGCAGAGGAATGGGTTGGCGTAATTGCACTGGAGACACATACTACTGCTATAGTCCAGTTAATGTAATTAACAACAGGGACACACTACTCCTACAGCTCCGTCATGCAAGTTACCATCTCATACGGCTGGCACCAGGAAGCACTGTTGCAACAGGGATACACTCCTACAGCTCTCATGCAAGTTACCATGTGACATGGCAGGCACCAGGAAGCTTTGTTGCCTGCAGGGTGAGAATGATAATGTTCGGCCATTGGTACAGAGGAATACACCAACTACTTCCTGTTGTGTGATGTGTTTTTATGATAGGGCAAAACATCAAGTTATTACACCCTGGGTCATTCTGATCATCTTACGAGGCTTTCTAGTACCTTAACAATGTACTTCTGCATCTGTTCTTACACCCTGGGTCATTCTGATCATCTTACGAGGCTTTCTAGTACCTTAACAATGTACTTCTGCATCTAGGAATTTAATTTAAAAATGTGCACTATATTAACGTTTCAGCATAAAAATATATATTGCACTGAACAGTAATATAAAGGTATAGTAAGGACAATTAGTTTTTACTGACAAGGTGTTGGAAAGCCTCCTAAGCTGACAGGAATCCAGTTCCAGTCTGAATATATTGGGACCTAGTGTGACACTTTACCAAAGTAATAACCAATATATTCTGCATCTGTTAGTGTAGAAACCAACTCGGCTAGTGATTTTATTAATTAGTTTGTTTAATAGTTTGGTCAAAATATGGAATAGTTAAGGAGTAAAGGGCACTGCATGAATTCTGTCAGAACGTTAACTCCTGCCTCTTGTCACGGAGTAACTCTGGCCGAGCATACCCATCAACTTCGCAAAGCCAGCCACCCCATGTTAAGAACTAATGTTCCTTTGTGGTAGACAACAAAACAGGAAAGTGCCTTGAGCCTTGGTTCGAGGTTGAAAGCTGTTTATGTATCACCACCCAGTTAACAGGCACACCATGGTAGGCTCCACATCACTTCGTTATTTGGTTATATGGCTACCACCCAGTGTCGTAAATGGTTTCATGTGTTACAGGAAACCATTAGGCATGTCACCCAATTAAGAGCTATTTGAAGTACTAGAGGGATTCAAAAGTGAAAAGACAGGTGGGAAAAACTGCGAAAGGAGAAGGGAGGCAGAAAACGAATATGAAGGGTAAGAAGTAGGCAGCACTGTGCGTGGATGATGGTTGCCACCACATAAAGTCTATCCCAAAGTTAATTAAAATGGGAGAACAAGATAGGGTCAG
The DNA here is from genome assembly GCF_032717465.1 of Coenobita brevimanus. Lineage (NCBI taxonomy): Eukaryota > Metazoa > Arthropoda > Malacostraca > Decapoda > Coenobitidae > Coenobita > Coenobita brevimanus. The sequence continues at coordinate 775,401 of NC_136980.1, read as the reverse complement.
TATGTATGTAGGTAACAGTTATATGCATTTACCTTGCCAGGCACCATTAATTCTGTAATGGGGGGCTATTTGACCTAGCATTAGTTGTCTTAGGGTGTGGGACACTGACCTTCCATTTGTTGACATATAGGGAACACCTATGGGTTGGTTATATGGTTACCACCCACACTCAATGATGTAAGTGGTTTCCTGGTTTACAGGAAGCCATTTGGCATGTCACTCAGTGTAAAGCCACCTGAAAAGTTAAGAAGAGTTGTAAAATGTGGCAGGAAAGATTGGAGAAATAGGAAGAAAGGAGGACAGACACAAAGAAGGAATGGTGAAGGAAGAAGCCGCTACCACCAAATGATTACAGTACATAGTAACCCCTTCACTCTGATGGGGCATTTTTTATTCTTACTGCTCATTAGATGGGTTTATTGAACTAGATGGCCTTGCTTAGCAGAATAAGCTGTGTAAAATTGCCTGGAGGTACCAAGAGTAAACTAAAAATTTCCACAACCTGAAGGGGTTACCCTTTTGTAAATGGATTAGGTCTTCATGAACCTGTTTCATATTATATCTGTTTTGTTATATTCATCCCACCACCAGATGATTATATTCAGCTCAGTTGAAACTGTAGTGAATGGCATAGAAATAATCATTAGCTCCTTTGGTAGGATGTATTTTTTATTATTATTGCTACCACCAAGTAGTAATACTGTATTTAGTTCAGTTAAGAGGTACTGTATTGGAAATCCTTTCTCCATTTTAACTCCATCACTGCAGGGACAGTTTCTCTCTTACAGGAAATAAATGAATGAAGGTTGTATCAATGTCTAACCTGACCATTTTGGAAATTCTTTATCAAGCAGAATAAAACTGCTGAGTTAGTAAGAAAGCTTTGCAAGATGTCTGTGTGGTGTACATTGTGTATTCAGATAAATACCATTTCATAATATATACTTGCCATTTTCTGACAGTCTTAAGTATAAATGTTTTCAAATTGAAGAGGTTTAGATACAGACCTCATAAATCCATTCCATACAAGAGATCTTTCATAATTTGTATTGGATAAATTGTCTGTAGCTAGCTATAATAAACTGTAAAAAGATGTCACTGTAATGAAGAGGTTAAATTTGTAAAGGGTTGCCTCCTTGGAAATCATACCTTTTTGTACAGTGGAAATCAGAGCAGAATTAGCTACAATTCTGTAGATGTTTTGTAGCAACTGTATGTTCATATTGTTAAGTATTTGTGAAGTCTTTCCCAGCTACATGTTCAACATCTTCACCCCAAGGACATCTAATTTTGTACACTGTTGCTGTCCTCAAACCGTTTACTCACCTTATGACTGACATCTTAAACTGGAGAGGTGACTAACATTAAAGGTCATCAACTTGATAAGCTTCTTGTATTGGAAGTGCATTTGAAAGCTTTATCAACCCTCCCAGATCGAAAAATGTCCCTGGGCCCAGTGTGTAATCTCTTCACAACAAATCTTTTATGAAATGAATTGCATTGCCCCCCATAAAATGTCTTTGAGATAAGGGGGATTGACAGAATATTTTGTGACAGTTCTGTACAGTATTTATATTATTGTAATGGGAGTGGCGTACAATGATGGAATTTTCCTTGAGGTAGCCAATCATGCTTTGACACAAGGGGGAAGGAGTTTCCAGGGGTATAAGTGTATCACTCGTTAATTCAAACTCTCTGAAGGTGGGTTCTGTGTAGCACAAAATTTTGAGAAAATAAAGAATTTAAGCTTGAACCTGTCTCTCTAAATTTCCTATTGTCACAGAGGATCATCTATAAATATACAGATATGCATTCCCCCATGCCAGCATGGAAAATACCATGTCCTAAATTGTCAGATACAACTGAGGGGCATGACATATCGGTAATAAAAGGAGTGAAGTTTGTATGGTGTCCCTCCACCCACTTACCATGTCTCAACTCACCCTGGGCCACAGCACATGATGTAAGCAGTGGAGTGCCAAGCTACCCCACAAAACAATGAACTGACACAGGCCACAAGTAAAGGAGATTCTGTATGGGGACTCACCATGGAAGCCAAACAGCATCAGATGTCCTCTTTCCCAAAAAGTTACGCAGGGGAACACTACCCACGCAAAACAATGGAAACAACACATATGAGGGGGGTGGGGAGAGGGGAGAGAACAAGTAACTTTCAAGGGGAGACCAGTCGAAAAAAGGAGAATAAATGATGGAGCAAACAGTCCATGGGAAGGCTAGGCAGCCTAATATATGTTTTGGACTCATCGAAAAACTACCTGCCCATAAACAGAAATACATCTCAAGTTGGACTTACCATAAACTACCTGCCCATGAACAGAAATGCATCAAAAGTTGGACTTCATGTAAACTGCCTGCCCATGGACAGAAATGCATCACAAGACACAGCCTGGTTGGTGGGAAGACCAAATAACAATGCAAGTGCCAAGCAGGATGCCCCACAAGAGATGAGAGAAAACTTCCGAACGGTTAAAAAATATAAAAATAAAACAGAGAAAACGAAGGAAAACAGCAGCTGGGAAGAAGCACTCCAAGAAGAGGTGACAATGTACAAGCACCTGAGCAGCACTAGATGCTAGCTATACATTGCAAAACTGAATTCTAGAATGGCTTGCCTGAACGAGGACAGTGTGCCAGTCCAGTGTCCTTCATCAAACATTCAACTTTATTGAGTGTATAAGCTTTGTTTGAAAATAATACCTTCACGCAATACATCATCTGAGCCAGCAAACTATGTTTCATAAACCCTTTTTCTCCAGTGACCTCTTTACAGCCTGAATTTTCTCTAGCTAACTAATACTGTTTGATGATAAAAAGAAAAGACTGAATATAGAGGCTGCCAGAGATCGAGCAGCATGGACAGCCGCCATTAGGTGACCATATCAACGCATGCAAGCATGTTGGAACCTTTAAAAAGAAAACGATACTGAACAACAGAAAGAATACAAAATGTGTTGTTACTTAGAGGGAATTAAAAAAAATATAAATACTGTACAGAACTGTCACAAAATATTCTGTCAATCCCCCTTATCTCAAAGACATTTTATGGGGGGCAATGCAATTCATTTCATAAAAGATCTGTTGTGAAGAGATTACACTCTGGGCCCAGGGACATTTTTCGATCTGGGAGGGTTGATAAAGCTTTCAAATGCACTTCCAATACAAGAAGCTTATCAAGTTGATGACCTTTAATGTTAGTCACCTCTCCAGTTTAAGATGTCAGTCATAAGGTGAATAAACGGTTTGAGGACAGCAACAGTGTACAAAATTAGATGTCCTTGGGGTGAAGATGTTGAACATGTAGCTGGGAAAGACTTCACAAATACTTAACAATATGAACATACAGTTGCTACAAAACATCTACAGAATTGTAGCTAATTCAGCTCTGATTTCCACTGTACAAAAAGGTATGATTTCCAAGGATGCAACCCTTTACAAATTTAACCTCTTCATTACAGTGACATCTTTTTACAGTTTATTATAGCTAGCTACAGACAATTTATCCGAAACAAATTATGAAAGATCTCTTGTATGGAATGGATTTATGAGATCTGTATCTAAACCTCTTCAATTTGAAAACATTTATACTTAAGACTGTCAGAAAATGGCAAGTATATATTATGAAATGGTATTTATCTGAATACACAATGTACACCACACAGACATCTTGCAAAGCTTTCTTACTAACTCAGCAGTTTTATTCTGCTTGATAAAGAATTTCCAAAATGGTCAGGTTAGACATTGATACAACCTTCATTCATTTATTTCCTGTAAGAGAGAAACTGTCACTGCAGTGATGGAGTTAAAATGGAGAAAGGATTTCCAATACAGTACCTCTTAACTGAACTAAATACAGTATTACTACTTGGTGGTAGCAATAATAATAAAAAATACATCCTAGCAAAGGAGCTAATGATTATTTCTATGCCATTCACTACAGTTTCAACTGAGCTGAATATAATCATCTGGTGGTGGGATGAATATAACAAAACAGATATAATATGAAACAGGTTCATGAAGACCTAATCCATTTACAAAAGGGTAACCCCTTCAGTTTGTGGAAATTTTAGTTTACTCTTGGTACCTCCAGGCAATTTTACAGAGCTTATTCTGCTAAGCAAGGCCATCTAGTTCAATAAACCCATCTAATGAGCAGTAAGAATAAAAAATACCCCATCAGAGTGAAGGGGTTACTATGTACTGTAATCATTTGGTGGTAGCGGCTTCTTCCTTCACCATTCCTTCTTTGTGTCTGCCCTCCTTTCTTCCTATTTCTCCAATCTTTCCTGCCACATTTTACAACTCTTCTTAACTTTTCAGGTGGCTTTACACTGAGTGACATGCCAAATGGCTTCCTGTAAACCAGGAAACCACTTACATCACTGAGTGTGGGTGGTAACCATATAACCAACCCATAGGTGTTCCCTATATGTCAACAAATGGAAGGTCAGTGTCCCACACCCTAAGACAACTAATGCTAGGTCAAATAGCCACCCATTACAGAATTAATGGTGTCTGGCAAGGTAAATGCATATAACTGTTACCTACATACATACTGACCCTATCTTGTTCTCCCATTTTAATTAACTTTGGGATAGACTTTATGTGGTGGCAACCATCATCCACGTACAGTGCTGCCTACTTCTTACCCTTCATATTCGTTTTCTGCCTCCCTTCTCCTTTCGCAGTTTTTCCCACCTGTCTTTTCACTTTTGAATCCCTCTAGTACTTCAAATAGCTCTTAATTGGGTGACATGCCTAATGGTTTCCTGTAACACATGAAACCATTTACGACACTGGGTGGTAGCCATATAACCAAATAACGAAGTGATGTGGAGCCTACCATGGTGTGCCTGTTAACTGGGTGGTGATACATAAACAGCTTTCAACCTCGAACCAAGGCTCAAGGCACTTTCCTGTTTTGTTGTCTACCACAAAGGAACATTAGTTCTTAACATGGGGTGGCTGGCTTTGCGAAGTTGATGGGTATGCTCGGCCAGAGTTACTCCGTGACAAGAGGCAGGAGTTAACGTTCTGACAGAATTCATGCAGTGCCCTTTACTCCTTAACTATTCCATATTTTGACCAAACTATTAAACAAACTAATTAATAAAATCACTAGCCGAGTTGGTTTCTACACTAACAGATGCAGAATATATTGGTTATTACTTTGGTAAAGTGTCACACTAGGTCCCAATATATTCAGACTGGAACTGGATTCCTGTCAGCTTAGGAGGCTTTCCAACACCTTGTCAGTAAAAACTAATTGTCCTTACTATACCTTTATATTACTGTTCAGTGCAATATATATTTTTATGCTGAAACGTTAATATAGTGCACATTTTTAAATTAAATTCCTAGACGCAGAAGTACATTGTTAAGGTACTAGAAAGCCTCATAAGATGATCAGAATGACCCAGGGTGTAAGAACAGATGCAGAAGTACATTGTTAAGGTACTAGAAAGCCTCATAAGATGATCAGAATGACCCAGGGTGTAATAACTTGATGTTTTGCCCTATCATAAAAACACATCACAGAACAGGAAGTAGTTTGTGTATTCCTCTGTACCAATGGCCGAACATTATCATTCTCACCCTGCAGGCAACAAAGCTTCCTGGTGCCTGCCATGTCACATGGTAACTTGCATGAGAGCTGTAGGAGTGTATCCCTGTTGGAACAGTGCTTCCTGGTGCCAGCCGTATGAGATGGTAACTTGCATGACGGAGCTGTAGGAGTAGTGTGTCCCTGTTGTTAATTACATTAACTGGACTATAGCAGTGGTATGTGTCTCCAGTGCAATTACACCAACCCATTCCTCTGCTGCACTTGATGTAATGAGTGCAGTTACAGAAGTCACCCTTGAAGTACTCAATCCAAAATTCTTGGAGAACCGCCTGAAAGAAAGATATAGATGCTGTTAATGCCTGTACAGTGGAAGGGTAATGCTCTACATTGAAATAGGAAGCACTACAGAAGTAAAAATGAAATAGGAAGCACTACAGAGGTAAAAATGAAATAGGAAGCACTACAGAGGTAAAAATGAAATAGGAGGCACTACAGAGGTAAAAATGGATACTCCATGTCAAAATGTTACTGGTTATTTAGTGGTATTATGATGTTTTTATAGTTCTGGTCTCTTCTGTGATGTTACATTTGAAATAAAGCAGACATTTTGTCCTGGTTTGTAATTCTGTAGTGGTAAGATGATACTTTTATAGTCCTTTTCTCTCTGTGATGTTACATTTCAAATAAAGTACATATTTTGTCCATGTTTGTGGTATTTCACTACAGTATATGTAAGCATTAACCTCTTCATTTCAGTTACAGTACTTCCTTCTTGCTTTCTCCTGATGATTTTACATGAGAAAGTTGAAAATTAATGGAATTAGCTTTCATAAAAGGTCTTAATCAAGAGAAATAATATAGTCTGGAGGTTGCAAGTACATTCCAACAGTTACAGATTCACATACAATACTGCAGACAACAGGATTAGAGATAGAGTATTTACTGAATACATAACCAATTCTAAGCAATACAGTATAAACCCCCCCAATCTGAGATGCTTAGGTCCAGAGGCATAAAGAAAAATGGAACAGTTTGGAAAACAAAATTATAATGATACGAGAATATTGCCAGAATACAATGGACATACAGTATATTGCAGTTCAGTGACCCTGATTTGTCAGGCCAATCAGACCCATGAACCTCAAGCAAGCAACTACCTCTGCTGAGCCATCTCAGGCAGTGAGTCCCCTTTCAGAAGACAATGCCTCACAGTAAACACACACCAGGAGTAATATATCATCTTGTTATATTGTACTTGTTCACAATTAAACTTTCTCTTCAAATATGCACTGATTGTGTATGAACATGATACCAACATTTGTCCTGTTGTATGGGGGGGGGGGAAATGGACCTTTGTACTGTATGTACTCTACAACAATGGTCTCTTCTGTATCCTGTGGTACTCTGTGTAACAAGACTTACACATTAAAGTCTAACTGCTTGAATATGTTTCATTACAAATATGCCAAAGTTAAAAGTTTAGTGTCAGTAACTTTATACTTTCTGTTCACTTTAATTTGGCCTGAAATTCTCATGCTTTTATCTTAAGTGATGAGGTGTAACAAGAAATGCCAATATACGATCCTTACTCTAACTTGGCCTAAAATTGTCACCTCTCTGTTAATAATGAGTTGTAATAATAGGAAGATACAAGAATAAGGTGATACACTCAGCCCACTCTGGCTTGGTCTAAAACTTGCATCTTCAATGATGAGCTGGCTTAGCACTAGAATATAATAAAATACTCTACCCATTTCAAGACTCTTCATCTTGATTACTCAGTTGCAGCAAGATATCAAAACACGACACTACTCACAAGGCACAGCTACAGAAGGAATGCAAAGCCACTGTAAAGTCAAAGAAACAACTATCTTCCCAGTTCTGTCTTCAAGATAATTTAAAACTGGTGAAATACAGTGAATACCTAATCTCTACAAACACATTTCAGATGGTTCATTTTTCCATCATTTATGACAAACTTTGGGATGATGTTTATCTCAGTACATTTTATTCTACCATTGAGCTGCAAGAGGTGAGTTATAACACAGTGAAAAATCTCAAAATAGTGAAAAACCCCAAGTTCATTTTTTCATGGACTGAAAAATTTGTAGTTTTCTTTTGTAGCTATGCCTGATCTGGAGCTGAGAAAGTATTGGCATTATTTTCAGAATAAGAGAAAGAGTTGATAACACCAAGAGGAGGGTAATGTAGACAGTATTACCACTCAAACCTCCTATTACTCACCCACAACTCAATAAGATCATCTGATATTAGGCCAAATGTTGACATATTTATGAAAAAGTTAATGACCACAGCATTAAGCTCCAATGACACTCTTAAATGAATAACAGCAATAGAGGCTTCCAGAGCTTGAGCAGCGTGGAGAGCCGCCATTAGGTTGCCAAGGCTGACACATGCATGTTGGAGCCCCCCACCCCACCCCACTGCAGAGGATGATTCAAGTGGCTGAATAACAATGAAGTCTCTGGGATATCACAAATTAATGACCATTATAATAATTTATAATCATGAGAGAATGAATTAAAAACATGTCATCACTGAGAAAGGACTGTCAGATACTGTGTACACTCACATTAAAATAAAGCCATTAATTCTAATCTCATTCATTAAGCCAATCTGCCAGTGATAAAACCATGTGTGTTCAGTGGATCCTATCTCACCCGATCTTCAGGTGCAGTGGCTGGGTAAAGTGTCATAACTCCTTTTAATTTAACTTGGCCTAAAACTGTTATCTACCCAGTTTGAATTCTGAATTCTAGCAGGATTAACTAATGCTATAACTTGACCTAGAATTGCCATCCATCCATAAATTTTGAATTCTAACAAGAGATTAACAATAGAATATGGTGATAGTCATGAAGTGTTAGGAAAAGGATGCAAAGCCATTAATTATATTGTATTTTTCTGCCTCTGAACTATGTCATATAAGCTGCAAAAGAACAAAAATCTAGGCCTAATTAAGGCAACAAAGGTACAGTAGTGTAGCTCACTCTTTAAATCCATAAAGATTTTTGCTCTTCAGCATAACTGTCATAGCTCAGAGGCAGGAGACGACTGTACTTTGGTTAAACATCCTTTCCAAAGAACTTCTTCATTACTAGCACCATATTATAGGGATGATGGTGTGTTACAGCTCAACATTCAAGATGGAGAGACAACAAGTTTAAGGCTAGATAAAATGAACCGAGTATACTGTAGTTGATGCCAAGTGATCTAGTGGGTTAAAGCACTGCAGCAGGATGAGGCCAGTAAGGGCTAAGTATTTTGGTGGCAAAGTTGGACTGCACTGCAATCAAGTAAACTCATCTTTATATCTGCCACCCCTTACAACTAAACTTAGACAGAGGATCAGCTATGAAGTATAAACTACCGTACTGCTTTTTCAAAACAACAGAGCAGGATCAAGGCAACATGTAAAGGTCTTATCACCAACCTACAACAACCACTTCACTAACAAAGATCACCTTTAAACAGACAAAAAAATCACTGATAGCATAAAAAGCTAAAAATAAAATCACTGGCTACTTTGTGTAAATCTGAGCCAGGTTCAGGTGAAAGGACTGTTAGACTGAAACCAACAAGATGATTATATAGGAGATAAAATTTCTGCATTGCCCATGTAAATCTGAATCAGGTAAAAGTGAAAGGATTATGGAAAGAATGACTAAAAACTGGTAACTAATTGTAAGGTGTAAAAGTTATGCATCATTTATGAATATCTGGGCAAAGTTAAGGTGAAATAACTATAGAAACAAGGTCACTGGATATAAGGCATAAAAGTACATCATTTGTGACATGATTACAGTACATACACAATACAGTATCTTCCTGCCAATAATGTTAATGATATAATGACACTTTGAGCCTATGTTATGAGTTTAAGTGTGTGTGTGTGTGTGTGTGTGTGTGTGTGTGTGTGCCAATAATGTTAATGATGTAATGACACTTTGAGCCTATGTTATGAGTGTGAGTGTGTGTGTGTGTGTGTGTAACCATTAACACATTACAGCTTACACCAAGGACCAGCAACCCTTCTTTTCTTCCACCTACACGTCACCACTTAGGACCTAATATCCATTCAACACTGGTGTAATGGATCCAGTGACATAGTTTTATTGGTTTATTCTTGTTATGCCCAATTTCATTCAAGTTGGAGGAGCAATTTAAGTGAAGGGTTCAGTGTGACAAGAGTTAGCCTCCATAAGTCTCTCCACAGCTACATAAAATGTCTGGAGATAGCAGTAATAAAATGGAAACTCACTGAACGGAAGGTGGTAAGTTTTCTAAACGTAGCCTCATATCCAAACACTTTCTTCAGTTATGCCCTTGTGTCCAGTAGTACTTTTTAAATTCTCGTTACTTCCATATTTTATTTAGCTTGGGTGAAATTTTTGAACCGGACTAGATACTAGGGCTGGGCCGATTAATCGGCAGGTAATCAGCACTCAGCCTAATCGGCCAGTTTGCCAATTAACCCTTTCGATACTTAGGGTAACGGTGCAAAAGTCACTTGCCTGTTACTGGAGGAGGCAAGCTGCGTCAAACAAAATTGCCCCTTGATACCCCCCCCCCCCCAAGCATTTTTATAAACACCATAAGCACGTACAACTATTTGAGATTATGAGGGGGGGGGGGAATATAATGTTTACTGCAAGTGCAGAAATGGGGGGGGGGGGGGGGGGGGGCTCCCAGCATTCTGCCAAGGCCACGCCGGCCCACATCCTGAGTACTTGCCTGCGTCTTCCAGTAATGAGAGGGTTAATTGGTAATCTGCCTTTTGACTGATTAATTGGAGCCGATTAGTTGAAGAAGCTTATTTCTGTCTTTTATACTAACTTGCATAATGTATCAATGTCAGTATATGAGTATGGTGATGTTACCTAAACTCTGATACCCTCTCCAGCCAAACACACACTATATTAAGATCCCAGACAAAGGAGTTAGTAGAGGGCATGAGAGACTGATACATTTTCTGTAAACTACCATTTCTAGTAGCCTCTAGTATCACCACAAGAACAAAAAAGGCAAATTCTAACATATTACAACCAGAATGAGATGTCGCAACAAAGCAAAACTAGACTGCAGAAGAGTGGCAAATGACTATGGTCTCCATACAAGACAGGTGGGCAGTAAACAAAGTCGAAAATAACATTTCGGTGATGTCTTTAACTTTGTGCTACCTATAATTTCATGACGATTAATCGCATGTAAAATTTTGTAATAACTGGCTGATTATTGACTACCGATTAATCGGTAATCAGCAAAATTGCTTATCGGCCCAACCCTATCAGATATAGTCTTCATAACCCATTTATTTTATAAGTGGAATAAAAAATCATCTGGCATTGTTACAATAAAATACAAAAGACATCACTAAAGACATTAAACAAGCAATTCCTGTACAAATGGAGGCTCCTATGACTCACTTAACTGACTGAACCTGCCTGTGTCAGGCCACAGTAAATACACAAGCTGACACATTTTAGTGGGTTAAAGGAGGCACTATTATCACTCAGGCTCCTATGACTTATGTTCCTCACATCTAAAGACATCTTGACAGTCGTTCACTTTCTTCACTCTCATCATGTCTTTCATTCTTTGTGCTTGGGAGGGATGTCATCATGTGGTGGCACCACTATACCTTGGCACTTCACGTGCATTGTAGTGCTGCCTACGTCTTCCTTCACCTGTAAATCTATTTCTGTGTCGGCCTATTTCTCTTTCTACTTCTCCTTTTCCTTGTCACTTTTTATTACTCTCCTTTGCACTTCAGGTGCTCAATACTTGTAACAAATCTAATGGTTTTACATAATCCTCATTTACAATGCTGGGTGGTAACCATATAACCAGATTGTACAATGAAGCCTACTTTGGTGTCCCGTGTTGGCTTGGTGGAGGCACAAATCCAGCATCCACCCAGGAATCAAACCTCCACATTTTTCTCAAAAGGAAGATCGTGAACTGCAGAAGGGAAATTTTAGCCTGCAGTCTACTAGATTTATGGCCAGATAGTCCTGAGCCCCCCCCCCAAATCTTAAGTTTTTGAACAAGAGCATTTTGATGAAGACTACATTTGCCATTTCCTACTGGGGGCTCTCATGCACCGAATATATTCATCTGGAAGTTGGGAGACCAATGCAAACTTGTACAGTACATCCTCTGACTGAAAAGAGTACGGTTCGTAAACAGGACTAAATCTAAGATACTGAACACAAAAGCTTAATACAACCAACTGGTGATAGTCTGTCTGATTAAAAAGAAAAATACACAGTGACACAGTTAAATAAAGACAAGGAAAGCGTATGAGCACCAAATGTGATCAGTCTGCATACCATGTTAAAGTGTGGTAACATATCCAAGGACACAAGTTTCTGTCATTGCATAATTCACAAAAAAAAAAAAAAAAAAAAAAAAGAGAGAGGGGGGGGGGACCTTAGATTCATGACTTTACCCAATCAATGCTGCTGGTGCAAAAGGGTATTTCCAGAGATTGTGTAACATGGAGGTGCTACCATTAGGTGACCAAGGCCAAAACATGCATACAAACTGGACAGCCTTTATAAAAGATACAATACGATGATACAATTACACCAAGATTTTTTTCATTTAGAGAATTCCTTACAATCACAGGCTTAAAATATTGTCCTAAGTAATTTTTTCTCCGATTTTGTTACTATCAAGGGCAAAAGTTGACCACTGACCTGCCAGTATGCTGTCCAGCCTTTTCATATTTCTCATTCCTTCCCAAATCTCATCAGTCTCATATTCTTTCACTATGTTTCATACAATGCACTACTATCACGAACAAATATTTCAGCTCTCGGGTGCCTGCTCTTTCCTCTCTTCCTTCCTTCCTCTTCTGTCTTTCTTTCCTTCATTCTTTCCTCTTCCTTCTGTCTACGGGTGACTCTACACTGAGTGACAAGCCAAATGGTTTCCTGTACACCAGGAAACCATTTACTACACTGGGTGGTAACCATGTAACCAAATTATGACACCTGGTGGTTTAGTGGGTAATTAAGGCGTTCCAATCAGATTGAGCCTGTGTAGGTTTATGTCCAGGGGGTGGTTGGGGTTTATTGCTCACATAATGCCACTCAGGGATGAGTGAGGCCGGTCACTCTCATCTTAAATGTCAAGACCAACATGCCTAGCCCCGGGCTCCTACACTCCTTGTGGGGCAACAATGGATTAGATGATGAATGAATGATGAAGGAGTTTGCATTGCTGCAAAGGAGATGGTAGGAGAGTGTTGGTGAATATTTGGCCATGTGTGATGCCAGGTGGTCTAGTAAGGTGTTGCGACAGGATGTGGCTTGTAAAGTCTAATAATCAAGGCTGGTTGGGACTTGTTTGCTTGTGTAATGCCACAAAAGGGTTAGCAACTGGCCACATGATCATCCAGCTCATTCTCACTCCAAGGTCCCTTTCAATGTCTGGACTGGCAACCAAGCCCTTGGTCCCTAAGCTCCTAATGAGACAATACTGTACTGGGTTGGATGATGGTCAGATGAATGAACACTTTTCACTGCTACTGTAAGCATGGAAGCGTCAAGAACTTTAGAACACTGCACACCAACCTACCTCACTTCAGGATGCAGGCAGATGGAGATGGTATTCACATGAAGAGGTGAAATTTTCCAACCTCAGCTGCTCATTCCAGCTTCTCACTGCTGCTTCCAGGCCAAAGTTTTCCTGGAAGATAGGGTACAGTGTAATTCACCATAAATTTCACCATTCAGCATCATCATCATCACTACACACTATCATCTATCACCATTCTCACCAATGTAATCATCAAACTCATCATTCTTAATTCTAGCCCCTTTCAGCCTCTACTTTAATCTTGCTATGCCACACATATTCAAGTTTATGGTAGAAGGTTTAATTCAGCCTTCAAAAATCCCTTCACTACATTGGTGTTCCTAAACTGAGCATATTCAGTATACTCATTTTATGCTAACTTGGCCTTGCCATCTTTCCATCTTGAATGCTGAAACATATTAGCAAATTAGCAATCTTAACAGGATGCTAGTCATGAAAAAGTACTATGGAAATGTGCAAAGCCACAGTATATACTGTCTTTTTGCATCACTCAGCTACATAAAGTAAGCAGCAAAAGGACAGAAATCTGACCCATGCTGGAGTGAAAGAGAGACTGTCCAACTGAATGAGCCACACTCTCGTTCACTTACCAGTCAAGTTCTGGAATCATTTCCGCCTGATATGTGGAATCTATCTATCTATCTGTCTTTATGTATGTATGTATGTGTGTATATATATATATATATACAGTGCCCTCGCACAGTGAACGTACTCAGATTAAACAATTCGCCTAGTGAATGAGCAGGGGATAATCAGGTCCACAAGACCATAATGAATGAGTTGAACCCTGAGAAGTAAACGAAATCGAGGGAAAGAGTAGGCCATAACTGCCATCTCCCATATTGAACGACCCCCCCCCCCCCAGTAAACGCTGCACAACTGGCCAGATCTGAGCAACCTTTTGGGCAGAATCCAATTGAGGACAAAGATTTGCTTATGTCTATTTGCCTAAGATCTGTAAAATGCTACTGGCAATGTATGTTCTGAGAAAAGTAGTCAAGGCTATTGAATCCAGCTACCTTAGGACACAGGAAATGTTCAGTGGAGTAGAAACAGTTTTTGTCATTACACTGAAAGGCACAATATGGAAGTCAACAGAAGAAAACAAACACTCATCACATGCTACTACCGAACTCATGAACAGAAACCAGTTGCCTCTACATCGTCTGCTACACTTCCTGGGGAAGACGATGATGATGATGTGATGTCAGTGGTGTCATCATTGGACTTTGAAGGTTTTATGGGAGAGGGGAATGACATAGAGGCATGTGGGGAAGTGGTTCAGTCAAGTGACGAGGGCGAGACTGGTGATGGGAACGAGGGAGTGGAAGGTGATGTGGCGAGGACAAACTAAGTGTATCTCCCTGCCTCGGAACCACCTGTATTCAAGCCAATCAGGGCCGCCATCTGCTTCATTTAAGGTAAATAACCACGTGTTTTATATTTTATATATCTGAACTGTATGTGTTTGAAATGTGCCCTTTAGTACATATCTTTGACTCAAAAAGTGGACTTTGAGGGAGCGGTGCCACCCATATGCTATTCTTTCCATAAGATATGCTGTTCACTTTAAACGAGCTTGTCTGCTGCCCATATATATATATATATATATATATATATATATATATATATATTATATAGCTACAACTCTAAGCTTGATTTTCTATCCATATAGTGTGCGAGGGCACTGTATACATACATACATACATACAGTATATAGCTATGACTCCAAGCTTGGGTTTCTATCCTTATAACCATCTGACAGCGTTGGCCCAAAGTCATAAGCAAAAGAATGAAGCACCTCAGTTTTGGCGTTCACTAGAGCAGGTAATTTTTAAAAATTGGTTCATGGGAAAGAATATAAACTACTTTCTTAAATAACAAATAAAGAAATTTATGCCATTTACAATACTTAAAAATGAAACTTATAATAACCCAAAACTCACTTTAAGTACAAAAGCCATTAAAATATTATACCTAAATATTACAAGCATGGCTTTCACTTAACCCCTTAACCGCAGGGCGTCACTTTCGTGACGCTTGGGAGCAAGGGATCATACCGCGGGGCGTCGCTCTTGTGATTCTGTGTTATTTTGAATTCGCTCAGGCTTCCAAGTGGTGGCTTGTATCATCTATCAGTACTGCCAGTGTCCAACACTAGTCAGCACTCCTAATCTCATCTGTACTCCCATCCATTGTTGACAATTTAGCCATTTCTCCCCGTTCTTGACTCCCCTCCCTACCTCCCCTCCATTACCCTATCCTCTCGCCTGCCCGGCCGTGCTACGCTTAGTAAATCTTCCCTGGAATTTTTCACTGATTTCATCCATTGAAATAAGCCCTATGCCCTATTCTTATACCCTGCATGACCATCCTACCTGCTTGAGGAACATTTGGTATGCTGGAAATGAAAATGGACTCACAAGGGAGTCTGGTGACTATTGTGTCATGACAAAGTCCATCACAAAAAAAACAATGATCTAATATTTATTCATAATCTGTACCAGTACTGTACTTATCTATATATGTACTCTATATACTTTTACAATGCAGTGATAAATCTTTTGATCCACATTTATGTTTTAAATATGACAGCCAGTGCTGAGTTATCTGGGTTATGATGAGGATGTTGCTTGTAATATTATGGTATGAAATGAATGGCATAAAAAACGTATGGTTTGCAGTGCTTCAGTGTGAGTGTTACTGTACTCAGTCATACCCACATATAACATTTTTTTTTTTTTTTTCCCTGATAATAAATTACACACACAGTGTGAAACCATCTGAGGTTATTCAGTCAGGATAAAATGTTTGACTACCTACAATGATCTGATACTGTCATGATGACACTTAAAAGGTGTGACATGGATAAAACATGTAAATTTGAAGATCTCATTTTACTGTTTTAGAAATTACAATGCACATCACCAGATGTAACCAACAGCACAGATTAGAGACTGAGCTTGTCCTGGACCTATTACTCGGTAAGGTACGGAAACTGCTTTTAAAAACAAACAATTCAGTTGCACTGTAACCTTCCTTGCATTTTCAGTGTGGATAATATTTATGCAAACTACTGTACTTAAAGCAGTCTATTCTCTCAGCAAGTACACGGTCACTTTGTTACAAATAATTAAATACAGCAGACCCTTATTTTTCGTAACCGGTATACTGTACAATGAATCACTCATTAGTTGACTAAAAAGTCCCCTCCCCTATATATAACTGCCTTATTGCTTATACAGTCATTATGATCCCATATGAAGCATCATCAGTTGATGTATGATTGCTATTTTTGCTGACACAACTTAAAAGTCATTTGCTTGTTCCAAGATGGCATCTGAACTTGGTCACTAACAGGTGTTACTGTCAGTGACAAGACAATAGTGTACTGGAATGCAAACTGCAAATGATGTGAAGCAACTACCAGTTTAGGTGAGTTGAAAACTACTTTTTAGGTTTTTTTTGTGGGATATGCAGCAAGTGAAGTGTAGTGAAATAACTACCAGTTCAGATGAACTGGAAATCTGTTCACTGACTTTGCTGGGTCGGTGACTTGGCGAAAAACATACCCATGTTACTGACTTGATGTATGATAAGTTGTTATGCGATGGATTTAGTTCAAATACATAATAATCGTAAAAATGGTGTGCCTTATAAGGTTTGTAAAAGCCCCAGCATGCCTTCCATTAGAAGTTTTGGAGCAACCCCTGTGAAAAGGGGAAATCTTACCATATTTAAAGTTTGGGGGACATACTGTGTTGCTATAAGGGCCTTAAGAATGGCCCTACATTACTTTTAAGCATACAGCCATCAGTCTCAGCTAAATAAAGAAGTCTACATGTATTGCTAGCTGAAATATACTGTACAGTACTAAGAACCGACCTAATCACAAGAGTTACTGGGGAATATATCAACTCTTAGACTTTTGTAACCCACTCTGAGCTGAATGAAATCATGAGGCATTAGGTAGAATAAAATACACTGTCCTAACCCCTGAAATTCAATAAAGTATTCATTACTGTTCTGTCATATTCTTGGCCAAATGATTTTTATTTTTTTTTAATATAGTCTTTATTATCCCTGTAACTAACAGAGGTGTCCTAAACTAAATAAAACTGTCTGGTGGTTGCAACACTAAAATGCCACATAAAACTCAACAGATTGAGGGTATTAAAGAGAAAATCTACAGAAACTACAACAATCTGTGATAAGTTACCTGTTATGGAGACTTGTTTATCCTGTGGACAGTTAAGATCCTTTAAAAACATTTCTGCACATCCTTTATAATGCATCTTCTAATACTCTGTCATGCTTCTTCTGATCCACTCCCACAAATCAATGTCACTGGAGACAAACCTGTATAACAATAAAATCATTAATCAAGGCCATTACTACTGCAACTATCTGCCATCCACCCTCAAAGATCATCCTGTAAAAATAAAAATAAAAAATCACCAACCAAGGTCATAACTGCTGCCAGGAAAATAAAAAACTAAATCACAAACCAAGCTCATTAACTTCCGTACTGCAATTATCTGCCAAATATGCTCAGAGATGACACTAAAAAAAAAAAAAAAAAAAAAAAAAAAAAAAAAAAAAGAGAGAGAGAGAGAGAGAGAGAGAGACTCCCATGGGAGACACGTGCTGATGACTTGGCGCTGACAGCAGAGAATGAGAGCGAAGCAGAGGACACATTTGGGAAGCAGAAAGATGGAATGGAGTACAAGGACTTGACAGTAAACACGGATAAAATAAGAGATACCTTGGGCTCGTATCAGCAACATCAAAGCACAAGGAGTGTGACTATGTGGAGTTTGCCACATGGGTGTAGGAAGTATCTCCATCTTGTACAGTGTTTGTCGTATGTGGGTGCATAAGAGATGTAGTGATATTAGAGGAAGATGGCAAAATAATGCTGATTTTGTGTGTGCTGTGTGTAGAGATTGAAAGGCATGATTTATATTGCTTCTTTCTCTTGAATGTGTGATGTTTTTTATTAGGGGGATTGTCCTGGAGGTGAGGCTGTGACCTGGGAAAGGAGTGATTGGAGGAAATTCAAGTTGTTGTCTCTCCGAGGGCTCTCCCTCCATGCTACAGGATCTTTGCATGCAGCATGTATTAGAAGTGTAATGATGTATGGTAGCGAGACCTGGGCAGTAAAGGAAGAGGATATTCACAGGCTCAAATGTACAGAAATGACAATGAGTTGGTGGATGTGCAGAGCATCATTGAAAGCGAGGCCTGGGGGCGCTAGTTTTACGACTGACGAGTTAAGAGGAAGGATGGGACTGGACTGTATTAGTGTTGTGATGAGGAGAGGTAGACTGAAATGGTTTGAGGATGTGGAGAGGATGGGGGATGACAATTGGGCGCTGGGTAGTTTTTTTTTTTGTATGTTTTATTGTGTGCATTTGTATGTAAACATAACACACACATTTATATATATTTACATACTTATATGAAAAAATGTTATTTGGCAGTAAAATTATACTGTGCAGAAGCTATTTTTTGCAAAGCAGTGAAAAATAGGAACATTTTTATTAAATAACTCCCCTCCCCCCTTGAGCTGATAACTAGGTCCATTCTCAATAATATCTACTCTCAAGGCCTGCCTCATCATAATATCTTTTGCTAGCCAAAACCAGTTACGAACGTGCCAGTTGTTGTGAGGGGGTTGATATAATTCTAATAGGTGTAATTGCCTGGGCATGAAGACTTGTTTGATTGCATGACTTAAATGCGACCCCATGATCCATATCTATCTATTGCCAGACGCCTCAATCCCGTTTGGGGTGGCCACAAACAAATCGCCCTGTCCCCCGCCATTTCACTCCCCTGCTCCCAACTCACACCCCCCTCTCTCATATACCTCTCCACCCCATCCCTCCACCTCATCCTCGGCCTCCCCCTCCCTCTTTCCCCCTCCACCTCACTCACATACACTCTCTTCGTCAGTCTTTGACCCTCCATCCTCTCCACATGGCCAAACCACCTCAGTGTGTTCCTCATAACGCTTCCTATCACATCCACATCAACACCACAACGCTCCTTTATATCCTCATTCGTCAGCCTGTCTCTCCATGTGACTCCACAGGCTCCTCTTAAATAACTCCATATGTAACCATTTATTAGGTGACACCCCATGTTTGGGAACCCCTGGAATACAGGAATGTTAATGATTAGATGGATGTGTAGTAAGGCCTGGTGCAGGTTAGAACTATGAGTGAAGAGCTGAGAGGAAGAATGGGGCTTAAATGTGTGTATTGTGATGATGAGGGCTAAGACTGAGATGGTTTGAGCATGTTGAGAGAATGGAAGCTGACAACTGCGTGTGGAAGGTGAAAAATGTGAACGTCGAGGGCAAGGTTGTGAGAGGCAGACCGAAAAAGACCTGGGATGAGGTCATAAAAGTGTCAACTCAGGGACAGGGGGCTGTAACAGGGAAGTTACCAGAGATCGAGAAGCACGGAGGACTGCCATTCAGTAATCAAGGCCGTCACATGCAAGCATGTTGCAGCCTTCATACAAGAAACAAAATAAAACAAAACCCACACTCAATAACTTTCATTACTGCTACTGTTAGCCATCCTGCCTCAAAAAGATAATCCTTCAATACAAAAACAGATCACAAACCAGTTAACATGCACATTGACTTTTACAACTGCCACCCATCCTCAAAGATAATTCTATTATATCTGCCACTACTTGCCATCCATGATAAACCTACAAAACAAGAAATAAAATAACTAACAGCATCCATTAGCTTTTACAACTGCCTTTAGCCCTTTATGCCATCCACCCTCAAAGACAGTTCAACTACACAATAACATACTGTACCGTATAACATACTGTAGTATACAAACCAAGCTCGATACTACATAATTATTGACTTGTTAGCAAACAAAAGGATATACTACTGTCATTAACCAACCTTTTACTAATATGATTCTGCAAAAACAATTAAAAAAAAAAAAAAAATCACTAAGCAAACTCAACAAAATATCAAAGAACAAATTCATTCATAACCAATACTGATTCCTTTCCTTGCAACTTAAAGGCATTACAAACTGCCCACTTTAATTCATTCAACCCATGAACAACTTTTACCTATATTTTTAAATTCTCCAGGTGATTTTACTCAGTTCTGGGAGGCTAACCCATCTTGTTTATGACTGTTAAACTGAATAAAAATGTCTCCTGGATTTAAAAAGTTTACCCCCACCAAAAGTAGTTCTTTTGACAATCAACCATACCCTCTTTAAAACTGATATAAATACAAAATTAAGGTAGAAACTCATTAATTGTTGCAAAAATGTTAATAAATAGAAGCAAGGGAAAGATTACTAGTTGGTATAATACAGGAAAAATATGAAGGTCATCTCTGAAACGAGACTCACGGGTTTACAGACAGTAACTGAGGTTAAAAAAATAAAAAAAAATAAAAAAAAATAAAAATAAAAAAATAAAGCTGGTCTTTGGAAGAAACAATGTTATACTCTTCTTAACCTCACTTGGCCTACAACTGTAGCACTGTATCTCCAACACGAACAGTTGCAACATATTAGCGCTAGAATATGATGCTAATTACGAAGTGCTGTGGAAAGGATGTACAGCCGCAGCACCGCCTCTCTCTACCACTGATCTGCATAAACTGATGTTAACTGCAAATGGACGAAGTATGTGCCAAGTTACAACAAAAGCAGCACATTTATTCCTCTTCCTACCTCCAGACGATTTTGTGAATTTTGGTGAAAACGATTTCTAGTGACCGAAGTTGAGATCACAGCATCAACCCCCTCCCTCAATATTTTTCCCTGAGCTGATTCGTCACCCAACTGAAAGGCTAAATAGGTTTATTGCGTTTGTTCCGAGGAAAAATTTAGATTTATAGTTTTATGTTCCGAAGAATAATTTGAGTTTTGAGTTTTTCCCTCATTAGTTATCCTAAATGATCTGTAAGTTACGATATGACTTTAATCTCACGCAACATTTCTCTTTCTCCCTTCAATCTGGTGAATATCATTCTTCTATTTTATTCATGCCTAAATCCATTTCGAAATCCCTCCTATGCTGAATACATCGTCTAAGTCAGTGGCAGCAATAATAAAATAGCAACAAAATACCCATGTCATCGGATTTCCAAATAATGCCTACCAGTAACAAAATTATAGCAGTCAATAAGTTTTTGCTGTCTATCTTCCTACAGAATACATCAAGCAACAAGTTAACATCCACGTTCCCATTTCTATAGCGTTAATCTGGGTGAACGTGGAAAGAAACCTTGCCAGTCCGAGTAGATTCGACTCCTCGGTAAACCCGTCCAAGTACATTCAATTCCGCGGTAAACCCGTCTCGAGCTAACAAAACCGTCTTGTGCTGCCATAATATTCTAGCCGCCGATCGTTTTCATCTGACGGAACTGGGCGAATCAGTTGCGCCATGAGTGCGTGAAGATCGGTGACCACTCCTTGGTTACTAATCAAATTTAACCTCCAATTTGACCCTGACCAACTGAGCTGAATAAAGCTGAAAACAAACCGACTACTGTTGACTGCAGTTATAGCAACGGCAGAGAAGTTAGGCCAACTTCCATACTGAGGGCCTTGGGTTCGCGGAGACTTGGGTTGTGAAACCTCGGACAACATCGATAATGACGTTAAACAACATGAACTCCAATCGAAGAGCCCTTCATTTACTTATTAATGCCCGACAAAACATCGCAAATGTTAAAGTTCACCACAACATATGTAATAAGAATAAAATACAGTACAAACCTTTGGATCCCGCGAAGCAATGACATACCCTCCCCTTCGCAGTTGTCGCGTTTCTGACGCTCCGTCGTTTCCTGGCTGTTCCCGCCACCCTCCCTCCTCCCTGTATCGTATTTTCTGTTCCCACAATAAATATATTTAAAGTAACGTATATCTAAGACAAATCTCTGCTATTCCACAGGTTTCATAAATATAAACAAGTTTTCTCCAACTACTATATGTGCATATACGAAGCTCCTTCATAATATGCAATAAAAATGAAATTCATCCGACCCCTCCCCCTCCTCCATCTCTCCGCCATGCAGCCTCCCCGATATCAACTTCCATTTGAAAAATGTTTTCACCGTACAGGGACAAGAAATCCAACTGTATTTTAAATATGTCGCACTTTTTGCTCGAGTTATTCACAAACCTACGACCAAGTCCCAGCATATCGTACCTCAACCTGCAATATAAAAATGGATGTTCGTGGCAAAACTGAACCTGATGGTAGTTTAACAGCAGCTACCATAGCACTACCCTTCTCACTTCTTTCCTAACAGAGGCAGTAGGCATAATTCTATATCACCATAAACTCTGGCAGTTGTGTCTAAGGCAGTCATTTATTTGGGGTGGCAAGGATATGAAATAGGGGGACAGCCACGGTGTGATCTTTATGCGAAATCCCAATAACTTTTTAAGGTTTCAGGATAACCCCTAAAGATTTGGGGTAACCAGGCATATTTCATGGAAGCCCAACGTCAGCCGAGCCACTGACTTTACGCAGGGAACGACCTAGACTCAACATACCAGTTAAACATGTTTTTTCATTGGTTTCCAGCAACTTCAGGAAATTCATTTTAAAAATTCGCATCACCACAACCAACCTCCTCTTCCTCTTTCTTCTCGCAACACTTCCTGTATCCCTTCTCTCATCCCTCTTGTTTATTCTCTCCCCATTTCTTTTTTCCTCATTCCCTTTACTTCTCCTTTTGCTGCACCTATCAGCCTCTCCTCTCTTTCCCTACTTCTCCCTTATCCCCTTTCCTTCCTTCTCTCCCTCCCATTCCTATTTCCCCATTCTATTTCCCCTCCCGCTGCACCTCCTTCCTCCTCTCTTTTCCCCCCTTCTCCTCCTTCATCCTTTTTCCCCTCTTTATTCTCTCCCTTCCCTCTCCCCCATTTCTTTCTCTCTCCTCCCTTTACACTTCCTCCTCTCCCTTTTCCTTTCTGTCCCCTCCACCTGCCCCTCTCCTCTCTCTCTCCAGTTCATTTCCTACCAGTGATAAACCTCGGGAGGAAAAAATAAAAGTAGCCTGGGCGAATCACTCGTACAATCTGGCACAAAAGTTTTCTCTACCTTGCTGTACTTAAACCCCTTCACTACAATGTTGATTTTTAATTCTATAACTACTGCTATTCCCAAACAATTTTACTCATCATCGGGGAAAGGCTGAAAATGTCCATTAATCCATTTAGTACCATGACACCTTTTATTCTATTTGTTCCACTGCCAGGCAAATTTAGCTAACCAGACACTTCTTGCAGTGAAAGGGTTGTTGTGGTCCCAGGCTCATCAGAACATGAACCTGGGACTGCAGGCTGAAATTGCCCTCATCCTGCAGTCTACCATCTTCCTCTGGGGGGATATGGAGAACACTGAGACGTTATAAAAATGGGCAGTTTAGCTGCAGGATTATCCTGATGCCGCCTCATGAGAGCGTTCTCTCCACCACCAAAGTGTTATTACAAATTTATAACACCTTGGTTCAAAAATTCTCTCAACCTGAATGTATTATAAATATTATTTGCACCCTCCTACGCTCCTCATGGGGCAACACTGGATTGGATGATGATGGTGATGATATTTGCAGTACCGTATTTGGTATAATACACATACATCATGATCATTACATTTTGGATGTATTCAAATTATGATTACCCTGTAGATACTTTGAAAAACTATTACCAATAATGTAACTGTTATGATTGCGACTGTAACAGATTATAATTTATGATTTCCTCATCTGGCACCTTCAGTCAGAAGATGTCATATTTTATTCCTGCTCTCTCCTGATGACTTTCTTTTTAAATGCAGGGCCTTAGTAGAGGAGTTAATGATGGCTATAACTAACACCTCAAGAAAAAAAAATCCTAAGCCAAAGAAAAGTGTCCAAAAACAGCACAAATAAAATGAGTACTGTATTAAACAATCAAAAGATTTAATAACACACATTATATGAGCCGTGAAGGTTTAATCCAAGGGGTGGTTAGAGTTGATTGCTCATGTAATGCCACTCAGGGATGAGTGAGGCTGGTCACTCTCATCTTAAATGTCAGGACCAACTGCCTAGCCCCAGGCTCCTATGCTCCCCATGGGGCAATGTAGGACTGGATAATGGATGGATGAATGGATAATAATTCTCCTGTATGCTATTCAAACAAAGTATGCTAATGTTTAATAAGGAAAAAAATAATGCACTGGAAAAGAATGAATGTCAATATGGCAAGCTGATGTTCTTATGTATGTTACTTAAGCAAAGAATGTCTAAATCAGCAGCATTTAAATAACATACAACAAAATATTAAGTGTGACACATAATTATTCATGTGTATGTTATTATGTATTTTACAATGAAATGATGCTGGAGAGGAATGCCTTCATGTGGTGGCACTGATATAACTGGCCATGTTAATTGCCTGGTCACACAACCATCCTTCAACTACAGGTACTTCTCTGTCACCCGAAAGGAGGTTAGTGGAGTGTAGGATAGGGGCAGCTTAAGTCTGCAGTTCACCAGGTTTACATTACAGATAAACCAGGAGCCTAACATGATGATATCAGTAAAATACAAACGATGTACAAAAAAATGTTAAGATATAGTGTGCATGATAAATTGCTGACGAAGAGTTGCCACGTAGCATCCTAAGTTAGCCAGAATATGACCCCAAAACAGTTTACTAGTCATCATCATCATCATCCGGACCTCCTTTCCCCCCCAAGGGCAGGGTGAGGAGTAGCAATGTCCAGACAGCCCAAAATTGCCCAATCCAATGTGCCACGCTTCCATTCACTAATCATTCAAGCCCCCAGAATCCTGGCTCTATCAGATATGCCCAAAACATTCACCACATTCTGTAGCTTCACATAATCGTATCCGAAAGAGTCAATCAAGCCGCTACCACGTTAAAAAGGGGTGCCAAAAATCCCTGATCATCCACCTCTCCTCACAAAATTCATCCAGCCAGCTCGATCTGTCAGTTCCCTAGCCTCACCGACTTCCAAACCTCTCTTCCTCACACACTCATCCACCATATCTCTCCACCTTCTCCTTGGCCTACCTCGCCTCCTACTCTGATATACTGTTTTTGTTACCTGATACAATGTCTGGCAAAGTCTGATACTTATGAAGACTGTCTGCCATCAATAAAAGCTGAAAACTGACATGAAAAAAGAAAGTTTAAGTGTTTGAGCTCAAAATCAAAATGAAGAAGCAGAGCTTCAGTCTGAAATGTGGATGTAGAGCTTAAGCCTAAAATGAAACAGAGCCTCAATCTGAAATATGGTAGAGCTCAAGTCTGAAATGATGCAGAGCTTAAATCTGAAATGAAAAATCAGTGTAAGTCTGAAATGAAGCTGAGCTTAAGTCTGAAATGAAGCACAGGTTAAGTCTGAAACAGAGTGTAAGTCTGAAATGAAGCAGAGCTTATGTCTGTAATGAAGAACCAAAGCATAATTATGTATGAAACAATGTACAGCTTAAGCCTAAAATCAAGAAGCAGGGTGTAAGACTAAATGAGGTGGTGAGCTAAGTCTGTTAGAGCTTATAAAACAATATTATTAATAAAAAAAAGTCTGAAACGAGGAGGTACAGCTTAAGTCCAACATCATATAGTAGAGCTTATACCCGACATAAAATTAAATCTCAAATGAAAAGGTAGAACTTATGTTTGGTATGAAATAAATATATATATATATTATACATACGTATATATATATATATATATATATAACAGCTTGAAATGAAAAAAGCTGTGATAATCTAAGTCTGACATGAAAAAGGATAAAACTGGCATTAAAAAAAGCCAGTGATATTAAATCAACAGCCTGATTTTAAAAATGCTAAAAATGACATGAAAATAATTGAGGTTTTACCCATTCAACTGGTGCTGCATTTTTATTATACTTTGCTATCTCCATACAATTTCATTCACCTTACAAGAGACTTTTTGAATTAGAGAGATTTGTTTTGGTTATAAATAACTCCTTCACTGCAAGAAGTACCCCTAATTTGAATGACTTAGGCTGGAGGAAGGAAACATAAGCTAAATTAATGTGTCATCATGGTAGTTTATAATGTACAAGTCACATATAGAAAAAAAGATAAAACTACCACAACCTGATATGAGCAAGGACTGATACTGAAATTACATGAAATATTATGTCTGATGTCAGTCTTTTCAATCAGTTGTTGTTATGATATTCTTGCTACCACAAATTTTACTCAATTAAGGAAGACCATATGTTGTAAAGGGGTAAATGAATGTTATGTCAATTGCCTGAAACTCAAAAAAATTTCTCCTAAGCTATATAAAATTGTCTGGGTGTAACAAGAAAATTAGATATGACAAGACTGAAGGGGTTTATCATCATCATCCAGATCTCCTTTCCCACCCTATCTACTAAGGAAGGCTATGTCTGAAAAATTGAATTCCATGACCTGTATTCTCGTTGGTTACGGAACCTCCCTAACACCTCTTCCTATGCGATTTATTTTATCACACCTTGCTGTCCTCTTCCTTACTACTTAAATCATACAAAACAATACTATAGTCATGGCATACGACTGAGGTTGTCATTATCATACCCTGGCAACCTACCATTCAAAAGTGCATCCGATTTTGTATCATATTACAGTATACACAATTCATATTATTATGCACGAATATACTATACACGAATATTACTATACATGAACATATTATACACAAATCACAGACGTCTCATATTATACATGAAATCAGATGCACTGTTGAGTGGTAGGTTGCCAGGGCACGATAATAACAACCTTAGAGTCACGCACTGTGACTATAGTCAGCCATATCCAAAAATAAATAGGTAAGGAAGAAGTGTTCAGGAGTTTCCTCACCCAACGAGAATAGAAGCCCAAGTCTACATAAAAAAAGGCTACTTATACCAGTACGTCTGACATGAAAGGTTGAAGCTTCCATGTGTGATGTAAAAAAATGATAACTTTGACATGAAAAAGACTAAATCTGAAGAATTATTAAGTCATGAAAATAGGTCTGAAATGAAAAATGCTAAATTTGATATAAACACTACATCTGTTATGAAAAAGTATAAGTATATACTGTATCATATGAAATAATATTCTGCAAATCTGGCATGAGAGGAAAAAAAAAATATATATATATATAAAGGTTGTCTAATGCAAATAATAAACATACACAAAATAAGTCTGACATGAAGAGTACAAGTCTGGCATAGAAAAGTCAACAAAAATAATATGAGAAATGCTAACTCAGACAAGAAACAATGGCTGTCATGAAAGATCCCCTAAATCTACCATGAAAAAGGCACAATATGACATGAAAAAGTACAAACCTGACATGATATGGATAATGTTAAGGCTGGCAGAGATAAGGCTGATATGAAAAATGCTGAAAAAGGGTAACTCTGACATGAAAACGATAATCTTCACATGGACTAAACGTTCTGCTTAATATCAAAGGACGTCTGATTTTGTGGCTGTTTGATATTGAAGGGTAAGTCTGATATTAAAGTATAAGTCTGACATTTTAAAAAGTAGCCTGAAAAAGTAAATATGGCACTGAATAAACTGGGAAATACTGTAAATCTGACATGATAAAAGTAAAGCCTGACATAAAAAGGGCAACTATGATATCATAATGGCTAATGAGTAAATATTCAGGTATAGATGTAGCCATATCTTTCCTGCGGTGTTCAGTGTCCTCTCACTCGATCTGAGGGGGACACTCCTGGGGAAGCAAAAATAAATCCTAAGTAAAAATGCAATTTGAATGCCATTTAAAATTGTATGTGATAAGCTGGAGACCAAGACAGAGCTATTCCTTTAAAGTGACATTTGGAAAGTAAGAATTTAGCAAATTGTACCCACAAAAGTATGCCACTCAGGGATGAGTGAGGCTGGTCACTCTTATCTTAAATGTCAGGACCAACTTGCCTAGCCCCAGGCTCCTACACACCTTATGGGGCAACACAGGATTAGTTGATGATGATGAGATACCCACAAAAGTATTTTTCATTCATTCCCACAAAAGAACTTTTCATTCATTCATCATCTAATCCAGTGTTGCCCCATGAGGGGCATGGAAGCCCAGGGCTGGGCAAACTGGTCCTGACATTTAAGATGAGAGTGACCAGCATCACTTATCCCTGAGTGGCATTATGTGGGCAATAAACCCCAACCACCCTTTGGATACAGACCTACACAGGCTCAATCCAATTGGAGCACCTTAATTACGCACTAAACCACCAGGCACCATAATTTGGTTATTGTATATGGTTACCACCCAGCATACTAAATGGTTTCCTGGTGTACAGGAAACCACTTTGCTTGTCACTCAGTGTAGAGCCACCCATAAGCAGAAGGAAGAGGAAAGAATGAAGGAAAGAAAGACAGAAGGAGGAGTGTAAAGTCACCTGTAGGCAGAAGAAAGAGGAAAGAATGAAAGAAGGAAAGCCAGAAGGGCACCACCAGGCACCATAATTTGGTTATATGGTTACTCCTAAAAGACACCACCAACACTTTAAACTGGTCTTGAAACCATTAACATTCACATCTTTTGAGATTTACTACAAATAATGCAATGATTTCATGAGACTATACTGTGGTCATAATGAAAAAAAAACATAAAACACCCTGGTGTACCATCACAATACCCTGCAAAGAGAATACTTGATATCCTAATTAAAACAGAATCAACAGTTTTCTCTTCCAAACAGAATCGGTTTCAGAAATTTAATTATGAAAAGCTTGGTTAATTTTTCATAGTCATTATCGGTGTTTCAGAAATACAATTAATTATGAAAAGCTTGGTTAATTTTTCAGTCATTATTTTCACACACACACACAAAAAAGGAGGGGGGGTTAGAGCTTTTCTGTGAACATGCACATGCTTTCTCTCTCACCTGGTTCCGCTGCAGCATGACTGAGTAGGCATTGTCGGGTAACGCCACATACGAGTACTTCATGATACAGCCAGAGTTCACCATTACACATGTCGTCATTGAAGGTTCTGTGGGTGGAGGTGGTCAAGTCAGAAAGTGGGTGCAGGTGGGTGGAGATGGGTGTGGCTTAGATAGTAGGTGTGTGAGGGGAAGGAAAGAAATAAGAGTGAATGATGGGATTACAAAATGGGCTGGGGAAAGATGGAGGCTGAGGAGAAAATATGAGGTGGTGCAAGCGTAAAGTTGGCACAGGTGTGAACTGCAGGTGAGGTTAGAGAGTGGGGAGATGGGGTGAAAGTAGGCATAGATGAGGAGCTAAGAGGAATGGGGAGTGGATCATGGAGGTAGGAATGAGTATGGGTGGGGGAGTGAAGAGAGGGATGGAAAAATGTGTGGGTTTAGGAAGTGGATGTAGGTGGATAAAAGATTGGGTAAAAAGTGGGTGGGGAGTGGATGGGAATACGAATGTAAGACGAGATGATGGGGTGGGGCAGCACAACTGGTGTGTCTAAATAAGGAAGGGGAACAGAGGTGTACATGCGTGTGAGGTGGGGGGGGGGGGAGCATGGCAGAGTGAGGGAGGACTTGGAAAATAGTCAGGAGTTGGGGTGGGAAAAGGGAAGGGGAAGAAGTTGGATAACAAACACTTCTGTTTATTTATAACACCAGGTGTTGGTGAGGGACACCATGAAGTGGTGGCACTGATATAACCAGAGGGCTCAACTACCTGGGTATGCAAATATCTCTCATTTAGTTCTCTATCCCCCAAAATGAGGATGAGAGACTGCAGGAGGTGAATTTAAGCTGGCAGCCAAGTTTATATTCAGATAAGCCTGGAGTTGCAACTACTATTAAGACTATATCATCCCTCTCCCCCGGCCCTCTCTCTCTCACCCAGACTGTCAACCACCTCCAGGACAACTTGACACTGATGGCAGCGTGGCAGATCTCGATGGTAAGCCACACACAGTACACATGACCTCAGCTTCTCACACACACCAGCTGCATACACAGTGTCCTCGCAGTACATCCCCTTGTACCTGTGAGGAAGTGACACTGTGGTTGTGAGATGAGGAATGTGCAGCTGATACAGTATTAACAAAAATACGATCATTACAATACTAAAAAGTGTGCAATCAATCTATTCCCATTACTGTGCAATCAATATCAACTAAACTGCAACTACCACTAAAAAATATGCCAAGAAAGTATATTAAAATATGTGCAATAATTACATACTATATTACAAATAAGCATTCAGAAAGAAAGATATGAAATGACTATATACTACAGTATCAAACGTAAAGGAAGTACAGTACTAGAAAATGTGCATGGATACTAAATAAATCTTCAATCAATGGCCATTAACCTCTGTGTACTCATTAATATCATATCTGCATAAAATGTATACAATACAAACAAATATGCCATCAGCACTAAACAAATCTATCAAAAACGTATATTAACAAATGTGCAATATATATGAAAAAAAAAAAAGTGGAAATAATGCTAACCCATCCTCACAACTGCATCGCCCACACTCGCAGGTGCCCTTATTGGAACAGATGTGTGCGCCCTCATGTCCCTCCGGTCTGCAGGTGTGGGTGTGGGTGGGGCAGCCGCACGACTCACCCACATACCCAGGACGACACATACACCCTCCACACCTACACTGACCTCTGCTTGGACCTCCACATGGCATACCATCATACCTGTTATCAAAATTCCCCTTAACCAATATTTCCTCTTAAGAAGTACCCACACAATTACCCTGGCCTCTGCTCAGACCCCCACATTGCATATCATCGTACATGTGTTGTCAAAAGTCCCATACAGAGGATGCCCATTGTACATCCACCACCTGACATCATCATATTTATTTTATACCAAAATACCTGTTGTTATTATCTTGCCAGTCGTGTATCATAGGAATCACTTAAAAAATAATCATTTCAGACTGAGATGCTGGAATGTTATTTATCCAGGCACCTCAATGAGTTAAATAAACTTGAGTTTAATATTTTATTTTTGACTTTCTTTGTAAGTGAGAAATTCACTAGACTACAGCCTTAGGATCTTTTTTTTCCCCCCATCGCCCCATAAGTAATATATTTATAACATGTACCTGACGTTTATCACAATACACCACTGTACCTGGTATGGCATACCAGCATGTCATACTTGCATGACTGGGTCACCAGCACACTTGTTATTATTTAAAAATTTGTCATATAATGTCATACACTGGTCATACCAGCATGCCTGTTAATATTATCATACTTGTCACATACTGTTATACACTGGTCATACCAGCATGCCTGTTAATATTATCATATTTGTTCACATACTGTTATATACTAGTCATACCAACACACTGATGTCACAAACATTTAATTCAACACTGTTAAAACACAAAAACACAGTCAAACACTAAAAACACTCACAACTGACAAGTGTGGTCACTACACTGACAGAAGCTGCCGTAGTACTCCTCCTCACACTGACAGTGTCCACACCAGCACTGTCCATGGCTGCTGCACACCTGCCCATCATCACCTGTGCAGCTCTCCACACCTGTTGGGCATGTGTGATCCTCTTCCTCCATCTCAACTTGATTAACAAAGTGTCCACGACCTCGACCACGGCCCTGTATATAGCATCATCATTATCAACATCACTATCCTATGCCTCAGTGTTATCACTACCATTAATATCATCAGCACAATCTTATTTACTTGTATTATTACTGCGGACATTGTAATGATATTCATGATTATCACCAAGCTTTCCAAACTTAGAGTTTGTTCCTCAAGCGCGCACACACACACACACACACACACACACACACACACACACACACCAAAAGTATAGCTAATTATTCAGCTTGGTGGAATATTGAATAGCAAAGTACAGAAGTCAAAGAACAACTCACACCACCCCTGAAACCTTGCACCCTGTCGGTAAAAGCTCGAAACTCCTGCCAGAGGGACGAAAGGTTAGCCCGTAGCCAGGCCACGTCCACCACCTCCTCCTCCCCTATCTCATCCACACTCGCCACCTCACTCATATCATGTGCACGACGGGAATCCTGCTTCTGACGACGACGCTCCTCTCTGAAATATGACAAGGATATTTGAAAAGAATATGTGGTAAATACACACACACACACACACACACACACACACTACTTCTAACTCCGTTGCCCCTCTCTGTAATATGACAAATTAACTGATGCTCCTCTGTAATATGACAAGGATTGAATGATATGCGAACAAATGTTTCAATCATATACTTATTTTCAGTCATAAATACCTACATTAGGATATTTGTTTAGGACACCAATGCTCCTTTAAGTTATAAAATAAATATGGTAACAGTACACACTCACCCTGTGACAAATGAAGGCAATGATTCAGTACTGTCGAGGTTTGTTTTTGATGCCAATGTTCCTTCCGTGGTGCAACAATGAAGAAATACGGAAGCACACAATACTTGTACTCTTATGTACATTCCTCCATCGTCTCTCCTCTGCTCACCTTCTCTTCATCCTGACCTATCTCCTCCCTTGCCCTAACCTCCCCCTTTCATAACTCCTCTATCTCCTCCCACTCCTTCCCTCCTCACCTTATAAATCAGTTCCCTTCTCCACGCTCCCATCCCCTCTTCACTTTCTCACTCATTTCCTTCCTCTCTCCCATCCCCTCCTAAACTTCTAACTCAATTCCCTCTTCCTCTCTCCCATCCCCTCCTTTCTCACTCATTTCCCTCCTCTCTCCAATCCCCTCTTCACCTTCTCAGTCATTCCCTTCCTCTCTCCCATTCCCCTCTCACCTTCTCTCCATCCTAGCCTGTCTCCTTTCCTCTCTCAGTCTCCTCCTTTCCTCCCGTGTCAAAGGCCTGATCACGTCACCCACATCCATGCCGCCGCCCGCACCCACGCCTCCAGCAGCTGTGTTGTGGTGTGTCCTACGCAGCTGCTGTAGCCCCACCAGCCTCACACCACCCCCGCGATGCCCTTCAGAGTTCATTTGTCGTCTGTGGTGCACCTCTGGAATACCGAAGTCTGTGTCAGGTAAGATTATTATATAGATCTGCATAATAACAACAACAACAATAATAATAATAATAATAATAAATAATAATAATAACAATTCATCATCATATCTTCACTGGACCTCAGAGTCCATTTGTTGTCCGTACTGTGTGTATACGGTATAATAACTAATATCACGGAGTAAAAAAAAAAAAAAAAATCCTCTAAGACATAACGGTTATTGTAAAGTGTATTAATATCATTCACCTACCTATCACTTATGCCGTCTTGCACAAATCCATCACTCAATTAGCGTCTAAGCTGCACCTCTGATGATATAAAGCTGTCATGAAAACTCAAGCGCAAGTGCGCCTCAGGACACAAGAACTCACGAAAGACCATGTGGGTGTATGGGTGTGGGTTAATCCAATCTCATACCCTTTTGGATAACGAGCCTTTGGTTCAGTGACTGCACACACGAACAGTTTGGCCAGGTTAGGTTAGTCCTGTCGTGTGTGTTCCAAGTGTGTTCATTCACTGACCGGGGACTCGCCATCTACAAAGGAATGGAGGAAGATTTCACCCACACTCTGAAAGAACCCTATGATTTTATAAGTGAATATACTTCTAAAGTGGAGTGGTATATGAGAGACGGGTGTGTGAGCTGGGAGCAGGGCAACGAAATGGCGGGGGACAGGGCGACTTGGAAGCAATTTGTTTGTGGTCACCCCTTACGGGATTAAGGCGTCTGGCAATGGATAGATAGATTGATTTGTAAAACTGTCTGGCAGCAGATAGAATACAACACTTACCCTGGCCCCATACTGCAGCCACCACCACACACACCACTATCACCGCTGGTCGCCATACGTCCACCATCATGAAACCTGGAATGAATAATATAAATCAGTACAATACGATAAAAACATACAGGTGATAAAAAAATAAACAACCATTACACAGGAAAAACTTGCGTAAAAACTTCCACGCGGTTACGATGCTGAGGGGAATCCGCTTGGTTATACAAACACCCTTCAACTCCCACTCTATCCCCCCCCCCAAGGAAGATGGTGGACTATAGCAAAAAGGGCACTTCAGCCAACAGTCCTTCGGGTTCACACTCAGATGAACCTGGCGACACAAAAGCTACAAACAGAAAAACAAACAAATATTGGGTGGGAAAAGGCGGGTAGGTGAGAGGGCTAAGTGTAGGTACAGGACAGTATCAGACAGACAGATGGAGATAGGTAAGCAGGCAGGCATTTCTTACAAGGGGACAAACAGGTACAGTAGGTGGACACGTAAGTAGGCATAGGTAGGTTGGATTTACTATTAAAGCAACGGAAAAAAGAACAGGTGGGTATCAGAAACACTACGTGGACAGGTAAACAAACACAGGTAAGTTGGATTTATTAATAAGGAACGGAAACAACAGGTGGGTCTATGGGTAGGTGGCCATTACTAATAAAGGTATACACTAAGTGGATATTACTAATAATGGAGGGGAAACAAATTTTATGTCGGCAAGCAGACGTAATTAGCGGAGGCACAGACAAAGGTTAATTAGATATTCGTGGGCAGGTAGGGTGTGAAATGGAGGGGTGTGATATACAACTGCGTGAAAATACAAAACTATACGCTGAACTTCTTGCTGTTACTGCTGCTGATGTTCTTCTGTTTGTTAATGTTGTTCTGTTGATTTAGATATGTGTTGTTTTATATTTACTGCTGATGATGTTCCTGAAGGTACAGATGACGAAAGAATGGAGATATGGGTCAATTTTGATGATGAAGGGAAAAAGTAACAAGTGCAAAGCAAATGGGGTCAGTAAGTAGGTAGGCAGGTCAGTAGGATGAGGGAGGGGGGAGAGGAAGTGTAGTGCGTCAGGGAGAGAAGGAGGTAAGTAGGTAAGTACAGAGCTTCTAGGGAGGGTAAGTAGACACAGAAGGAAGGATGGACTGATGAGGAAGTACAGAACTGCGTAAATGGCCAGAGGTAAGTTTGCAAGTAGAGATGGGTGGATGGATAGGTAGGTAGGTAGGTAGGAAAGAATTAGGGAAGTAAGAAGGTACAAAGATGAGAGAGGTAAGTAGGTGGGTAGCTTTCGTACTGAGAGAGAGAGAGAGAGAGAGAGAGAGAGGAAGGTGAAGCATGAAGGATGAACTGATGGCGATAGGTAAGAGGGTAGTGACGAATGAATGAGGGAAATAATAATAATAATAATGAAAATGAAGTGAGCAAAAGGATAAGAGGTAGAGGCAGGGAAAGTATATAATTATTAATGTGCAGTAGATATAGACTGGAGAAGGTAAGTAGATAGGCAGGTAGAAAATGAATGGGTGAGTGAGTGAGGTAGGCGAAAGAAGGGCAATGGATGGATGGACAAATGGATGGAGGAATGTAGAATGGATAAGCTGCGTGAGTTGAGTGGGTGGGAGAATGACTGACTGAGTGAATAAGTGCGTGAATGAGTGAGCTGGCCTAAAGGACGAAGATACACAGTAGATGGATATATAGGAGGATGGAATGTGGGTGGATAAGTCGAGAGAGTGTGAGTGCGTGTGTGTGGGAGAATGAATGGATTAGTAACACAGCCAAAAGAAGGATGAACAGATGGATGGATGGACTAATGGATGGAGGTATGTGAGTGAGTGAAGTACAGGATATCACCACCAGCCAGTGACGTTGCAGGAAGTGGCCCCTCTCTCTCGCCCCCACAGCTTCGTGTTCACCGTTCAAAAGTTCGTTTACACACCCAAAACGACGCCCGCGGTTCCCTTCAGCCCTGCCCATACTGCAGTTCACTCATACCCTTTTCAAAACACTCTTGAAACCCACAAAAATCTTTTCAAAATCAAGAGATCACGATTAACCGTGAAAAATGTAAAAGCAATTCACTCCAGACGTCATAGGCAGTACTTCATAAAATGAACGTCCCGGAAAGTAGCTGGGAATAAATGAAAAATAAATGTATGAATGAATAATGTTGGAATGAAGGCGTTGTGAAAAAATTAACAAAAATAAACATAAATTCAATGTCACTGAAGCGGACATTAACTGAATAAATGGGTCTAATTAATTCACAAAAATATAATCGGAATAAAGGCGTTACCTGAATGAAAAATAAATAAATAATGCGATTAATTTTTCCGTCACGATTTTTTTATCCGTCGATCTGATGAATGACCTTGACCTCTGACCTTTAATTAGACCTTTTAGTTTCAGGTAACGTCTCTCTCTCTCTCTCTCTCTCTCTCTCTCTCTCTCATACACACACACACATCTAGTACTTCAATATAGCATATACATACATACAGTACATACATAAATACTGCGACAGTGCAAGAAAGAACGCGAAAACAAAGACAAAAAAATTAACGTGACATTACGAATACATAATCAAGAAATCAGAGAAAATGCGAGTCTGATTGGGAAATGAGTTACGTGAAAATGCAGATGGAGAATGGACAGTAAGTGGGATGTAAGGATGCTCCATTAATCACACACACACACACGCGCGCGGTTACTAAGATATGATACACGTTCAGTCTAATTATTTCGTAGTCTAAAGCCTCAACTGACTAAACCATCCCCGCCCCCCATCGTTCCCCCTCCATCCCCTATCTCACTCAATCCCCCCTTCCCCTTCTCCCTCCCATCCCTACCGTCCCCCCCCCCCTTTTTTTTCCCACCTTTCCTACCCCTCTCCCTTCCCACCCCACCCTCTCCTCTCCCCTTCACCTCAACTCCCCCGGACATGCCACTGGTCTCAGGGGACTCTCTCTCTCTCTCTCTCTCTC
This sequence comes from Coenobita brevimanus, assembly GCF_032717465.1. NCBI lineage: Eukaryota > Metazoa > Arthropoda > Malacostraca > Decapoda > Coenobitidae > Coenobita > Coenobita brevimanus. Next base: position 738,370 of record NC_136980.1, on the reverse strand, counting down.
TCTCTCTCTCTCGTTAATAAAGGAGTAAAGGAAGCGTCAATAGTTCGTGGAATCAGTTATCAGAGGAAGCTGTGTGATAAGCCTTATTAAATCTGAACCCTGCAATCCGGTCACGTATTTTGGGTGTTTAATTCTTCTGCTGCTGCTATTACTTCTCTCTCTCTCTCTCTCTCTCTCTCTCATAAAATTCCACTGGAGGATAAGCTTGGCTACACTCTTTTCATTTCAAGTTGGCCCAGATTTTCGTCCTTCTGAAGCTTATTTCACATAGCTCAATGGCTGGAAAAAAAAAAAAAATGCTAAGGTTCACATCTTTTCCGTAGCACTTCTTCGTGACTAACATGGTAATCTTGTGTTATTTTCTTTTCACAACTCAGGCCTATTCAATGCAGACGAGATGGTAAGCGCTGCATTTTAACTGGGCGTAAAACTGCCATTTCTGCATCTTGAATACGCAGCAATTGCAACAAAATAACACTAGAAAATGGTGCTAGTCACGAGGCAGTGCTGTGGAGAGGATGCAGAACAGGCTACAAAAGGACAAAAATCATCTCAACTCTTTCTACTTGGTCTAAAACTGTCATCTCTCCATTTTGAATACTGTAACAAGAAATTAACAACAGAATATAATGTTAGTCACGAAGAAGTGCTGTGAAAAGGACGTAGAGCCATTGCATTGCCCTATTCTGCCACTGAGCTACGGGAAATAAGTCACAAAAGGACAAATATCTGAGCCAAGTTAAGGTGCACGGACTATAGTGAAATTGAGCGAACTAGAGTAGGCTACGATTTATTGATTTACTGAGGGGGGCTATTGTCTTACTATTGCCATACGATTTTATTTTCAGCTTTGGGGAGGCCTCGTACTGAAAGGGCCCAAAACAATCTCCAACAACCACCAAGATGACATTATTGTTTTATTCTTGCTTTTACCGGACGATTTTATTCGGCTATGGGAAGATTTTTTTAATGTGGAGGGATCAGATGTAACCACAATTAACCCCTTCGGTGCGAGGTATTTCCTAAGATAAAAAAAAATTCCTGATGACAGCATGAATTAATGAAAAATAATATATGTCGCCGAATTTAAGTTTAAGCGCGCAAATCTAGGAAATCATACTCTTACAAACCATTTAAATATCTCGGAAAAATAAACGCCTGGTCAACGGTGCTTAACAACTTATTTTACTTATATTCCAAAGGTCTCCACCAAATTCAATATAACAAACGGCTCTGCTGTACTTTGAAGGTAATTACTTCCATAAAACTAAACATAGATCTGCCAATTTTCCAGCGTCCCGATTAATTTCACTAAACTGATTAGTATTCGGAATAATCTTACTAATCTAATGTAATTCCTCGATTGCATTTACTAACCTTATACTATGCTGATAAAATCACTATCCAAGAGTGTGGTGGAAGTGAAGAAAGTCCTGGGTAATCCCGCACTGTGAGGACGCACTAAAACGACTGAGCCCAGAGGGAAGACATCAGGGTTGCCAAGTAGGTCACCAGTGCAGTAACATTTCCTCTTGATATCACAAAGCTACTACATTCGGTTATACCTTGACATACTGCGAGAAAATGGACTGATTTCAAAACTGATCTATAAAAGTCAATACCCTCAGACTTCGGGAGGCTTCTCAGTGTACAGTACAGGTTTCTCCCTTCATTCTCAGTGGTTATTAGCAAAAGTCGTCTGGTGTTGATTAAAATAGATGAATCGGGTCTTGCATTTAAAACCATATTGCTAAGGGAAAAAATAATGTTAAAACTTACAGAACACTGTCAGAAGTTGGTAAAAACATATAAATCATGAATTTTCTGGATGCAAAACGTTAAAAAATTTTCTGCATGAATTTAGCTACATTCCTAGTTAAGTCCAACCGCTCTACTGGCAACACTGGGAAGGATGAAACGATTCTTAAATCCTCGAGTGCATGAGAACTGGCGGTAAGGGAGTATTTATAAAGTCTCCTATGCTTAAATTCTGTATGGGTCTGTTTGCTTATCCTTAGCCTTCACTCGGACACCTACCAAACACATCACAGACAAACCAGAGCGAATACTATGATGAAAATATGAATACCGTGATTTCTTAAATTTATAAACATTTTAAACTGCGTACTGTGCTCACGGATTTTGTTTTCACTGATACGGCTATTAAAAATTTCACAACTAAACCAGAGTGAATATTAAAGTGAAAAAAATACGATAAAGCAACCGATTTCTGATAACAATTAAGTGCTATGGCGAGTTATTGTATTAGTCACGATGCTTTGATAGATAGATCGTACGTCTGGCAGCTCGGTACCGTCTGCGAGGGGACGAGGTGAGGGGATGTGAGAGGAAACTGGCAGACTCTATTGCCTGTTGTTTTCATGTCAGAACTACTCTTACAACTTCGAAAACTACATCGGGGTTACATGAAATTCGATGAACTTTATATATATAAGGCTGTAATGTCTCCTTGGTTACTAGTCCAATCAACTCTAATCTAACACCTGACCATCGTCTGAGCTTAAAGGGATTTGGGATTTTCGACATATGGAAACAAGCAACTATAACAAATGATAAATTCCTTGTCGTAACTTTATTTTTACATTTTTTTTAATGCAAGGAAGAAGGAAGCACAGGCCAGGAGCCCCCAAACCGTTCCAAGAAGAAATAAAATACAATACAAAAGAGCCAAATTCAAGGGAAAAGTCTGCACTTTTCCTTGTCCTGCCTACATAAATAATAATAATAATAATAATAATAATAATAATAGTAGTAGTAGTAGTAGTAGTAGTAATTTTCTCGCAACTCAATTTATGAAAGAACAAGATATATACGAAGGTTCGACACTACGAGTACACTTGTCCTTTCTGCAAACAAAAATAACAACATACACTTATCAACTATCTGCTAAAGGGAGGGCGGCTGCACCACGAATTTATAACCAGTGTCTGTACCTGTATATAACTGTATTTACCTGCATATAACTGTATTTGCTGATGAAGCTGTACGGCATGAACCACCACTTTGTTTTATATGTTCTCTGTGTACCTCTACAACAATAAATATTTCAATTAATCAATCAATCGGATACGACGGAATATATCACTAACTTCTCTGCGAATCTCTTAACAGCAATGGACATTATTTGTTTACATTAGCTCGTCTCATACATCCACGCTATTTTATTTAGCCTTTGAGGGATTAATTTAAAAATACAAGGTTAAATGAAGACTATATTTAATCTCTCTTGTACGAACAATTTCTCTGAGAGAGAGAGAGAGAGAGAGAGAGAGAGAGAGAGAGAGAGAGAGAGAGAGAGAGAGAGAGAGAGAGAGAGAGAATCGTCTATGGCAGGAAATGCAAAACACGTCATCGACCTGAAGGGATGAAAATTCAAAATACGCGGCAGACACCAAACAGTACCCGGCCCTCTCAGATAAGCCGAAAGCAGACATCAAGGGGGGGTTGAACGCAGACAAGAGGCGAGGTAATCTAGGCCGAACGAAACATTATGGGAGAGGGGGTGAGACGCAGAGCAGACAGTTATCATTACCCATGGCCCATAAAACCAAGGTCATTACCTGTCTGTAACGCACCATTTTTAGCATCCGTCTGGTGTCTGTAATTCAGCCATGATACTGAAATCCCGCCAAGACACAAATATTCCCATGACAGTAGTAGTAGCAGAAAAGAGACGAGTAGTAGTAGTAGTATGTAGTAGTAGTAGCAGTACTAGTAGTAGTAGCAGTAGTTGTAGTAGTAGTAGTAGTAGTGACAGTAGAAAAGAGACTAGTAGTAGTAGTAATAGTAGTAGTAGCAATAATAATAATAATAATAATAATAATAATAATAATATTGGCATCACACTAATGCAATAAACTGCAACAAACAAATTCAAAAACGTCAAAATACAAACAGAATACTTGATGTGCTTTACGCGGAATGTTATCGAAAATTCAGAAATCGTGCCATGATTATTCAAGTTTATACAAAATCAATAGGTGGTGAAAATAGTTTAAAATCATAACCGTACTAAATTATTTCTACTCTAACGGTCTAAAACTGCCATCGCCCCACCTTGAATGCAGAGTACTAACTATAAATTAAACTAGAATATGATGCTAGTCACGAAGAAGTGCTACGGAAAGTACGTAGAGCCATAGTATTGTCTTATTCTGCCACTGAGCTATGTGAAGTAAGCTGCAAAAAGGCGAAAATCTGGGCCAAATCAGAGTAAAAATAGCATAAACAACAATCTGGAAAAGCACCTTATATGTCTTACTTGACTGAAAAATAAATAAATAAATAAATAAATCGTGTACATAGAGATAAGTATTACACCTTAAGACGAATTTATAACATTAAACTTTTCAAAAATTTTAAAATCTGTGAAGGAAACTTCCCCCCCCCCCAAAAAAAAAAAAAAAGCGAACACTTAAACTAGTTCTCATATTAGGTACCGATATCAAAATTACAATAGGTAAAAACCTGCGTAACAGACGATGACAAAATATTACAACACAGGCAACAGTAAATCAGGAGAAGCAATCTAACCACACCAAAATAGTGTTCAAGCCGCGTAAAATTCAGTACTACCATTCCCAATAAACCAAAAATATCGAAGGTGGTTAAGGATATAAAAAAAAAAGTCAGTGTGAATATGCAAAATAAAAAGCCAAACCATCTGAACACAAAAATATAAAGCTCTAAACTCGCACTATGACTGGCGAAAATTTAATAACACTGCAACAAGCCACGGATGATGTACAAATAAAGATCAGTAAACACACACACACACACACACACACACGTTCAAACTGCGTACCATGACTTGAGAAAATTAGGCATTAACTTTTAAACAGGCCAAAAATCTTAGTTGAAAAAAAAAAAAAAAAAAAAAAAAAGCGAAGGAAAACAGTAACTCTTCATGAAAAATAAACCCGACGAAAACTATCACCATAATTATAATACTGATAATAATAATAATAATAATAATAATAATAATAATAATAATAATAAGGATCAAAATTCCGCACTAAGACTTGCGAAAATCGACGCTAAATTTACGTAAGTGACAGCAACCACGACATTGGCCCGATTAACCGGGGTCAACCACACTCGGCCCTTTGATTGTTGGCGGTGGGGGCGGTTGTTGTGGCGGCTGATTGTGGTTGCTAGGGATGGCTGGGGCTGCTAGGGAACCGGACCGTTATGGCTGACTGCGGTTGCTGTGGCTACGGGCGGTTATGGCTGTGGGGTTGCTTTGAAAACGGAGGGTTATGGCAGAGTACGGATGCGGTGGAATCAGTTAAGAGGTGAAGACTCGTACTGCACACCCGTTGTTCATCTAAATCCATTTCCTTTTCTGTCTTTATTCTTGTTTTTCCTTTTATGTCTTTATTTTTGTTTATGATGCGTCCCCCCACCTATGACGGAGGAGACATTAAGTCTGTCCGTGCGTGGGTGGGTAGGTGCGTCCGTAACACTTGTGGGCACAACATCTCCTGAACACATCAACGGATTCCCACCTAATTTTTGTCTGTGATACGGTACGAAGGAGCGATGAGCTGATTACGTCGGCAAGGTCAAGGGGTCAAAGGTCAAGGTCAAATGGGGTCGACTTAGTTCATCTTTAGTCACATTTCAACCCACAATGATGGTCGGTTACTAAGATCCCTAACCCCTTTCAGCTCAGTTGAAGGCCAAATGTAGTCAAACTGGAGGATAAATTTGACTAGTAACCAAGAAGACTCATTCCTATTTAAATTTCAGGCAACCATGACTAAGATACGTATTCTCCTCGGTTAAGGGAGTTCCCTAACACCACTTCCTTAGCGATTTATTTTTGGATACGGCTACTTTAAATCAATTTGTACGATTATTTATGAAGAGTATGGTGGTATTTGACGGATTTAGATGGCACTGGAGGAAAGTAAAGAGTAATAAGGAAAATAAATCGCTTAGGAAGAGGTGTTAGGGAGTTGGAAAAGGAGAGAGAGAGAGAGAGAGAGAGAGAGAGAGAGAGAGAGAGAGAGAGAGAGAGAGATGGGTTGGATATGGGGTCGACTTTTAAATGGCACTGGGGATTTCTTAGCACTACTACCTTAGCGATTTATTCTGTACAGGGGGATTTCTTAACACCTCTTCTTTAGCGATTTATTGTGCCCTTTTTAGCTCACTATCCTCTTCCCAAACACTGAAAAACCGTCCTCTCTCTCTCCTCACACACACACACACACACACACACACACACACACATACACCTGATACCTACAACCATACATACCAAATTGGTTGATGCACGGACACACCAACACAGCTGGCATGACACACATAAATACATACATGATATTCAACACACACACACACACGACTGATACCCACGGTAACAAGTGTACACAGTTCGCAGTGTGTGTGTGTGTGTGTGTGTGTGTGTGTGTGTGTGTGTGAGAGAGAGAGAGAGAGAGAGAGAGAGAGAGAGAGAGAGAGAGAGAGAGAGAGGAGATCTACTGATGGGCACTGATTCCACCCTGCTGAGTACACTCACACACACACACACACACACATCACTTTCAGAGCTTATACCAGCCCACTTGCATATCTTATCAACTTACACGTGTACGGATCCACAGCTTACACACACACACACACACACACACACTACTTTTCCCCCTCCTTCCCCTCTCCTCCCCATTCAAAAACCATCATAATCATCGATAATATGAATAATAATTAATTTTGATTTGCTGCCCCTCTACTTTATATTTTCTGCATTATGAGAGAGAGAGAGAGAGAGAGAGAGAGAGAGAGAGAGAATCAACACAGGTGTACAAGTGTCCCAGATGTTACACAGTGGTGCCACATCTCACAAACCACATACATTCCTTTATCATCCACAAAATCATTAAAAAAAAACAAATTCCAAAAAACTTATCCAAATAAAAATAAACGAACATAAGTAAAATAACGATCAAATTCAAATTCAAAAACCAAAACCGCCAAAAATTCTTGAGTGAGTACATACGGTGTGCCAAGATTCTAGCCTTCAGTGCCATTTCGGGTGTGGAGGGGGGTGGTGCATGTGTGTCTGGTCTCTGACTAAACTAGATGTATATTTACTTACAAAACGTGAATTCGGTTGTGTTTGAGGGTGTTACTCGCGATTACACACTTACATATGGTCTTCATTGAGGTATTTTATACTTCTAAATCCTGTAATGTAAATGGCTTAGTGGTTGTAAAAATAAGCAAGTCCCGTACTTCGTAAAAAACGGCTATTTTCTTCTATCTGATGGAAACGTATCTACACATAAGTATATATCTCAAGGCTACGATGAGCTAGGATTAACGTGGAGATAAAACAAGAAGCCACTGCAAACTACAAGGAATATACACCGATTCCATTACAAAATACTAGAGATCGTGCGGTGATGCAAAGATGACGGTTTTGAATATGATCTAGCTATATCAGATCCCCACACTTAAGAGCCAGTTAAACAAAATCTGCCCCCCACCAAAAAAAAAAAAAATAAAAAAATAAATAAATAAATAAAGAATCAAACCCTTGACTTTAACTGTTGCTCCCTCGTGAAACTTTCTTTTCTTTTTTGTAGGCACATGTCCTCATCCAGTCCTTATTGAAAAAAAAATAATAATCAAATAATCTAACTAGACCATTAACTCTCACAGATCCTAAACCCGTTAAACTAAAAATATATACAAAATATATAAAGTGCAAACGTTTCAAGATGCAGCCACATATCCATTTCGGACTACAGTAACAAAGCATAATTAGCACAATACATAGAGCCAAGGTGTCAAAAATAACACATGAAACTCTCAACTGCAAACCATCACTCACTTGAACCGTGCAACTTTTCAATGTGTAAAATTTTTCACAAAGTTTCGGAGCCAGTGACAAAAAATAATCACAAGATATCGACAAAGTGACAACAAAGTAAAATAATACGCCAGTGACAATAAAAAAAAAAAAAAATCCGCTGAACTCAATTAAAAAAATCTCCCCATATCCTCGCTCTTGGGAAAAAGTGACAAGAAACCAAGACCTAATATTTCTCTCATTAACCACTGAACTCAAATGCCATTTTTTTTTCCTTTCTCACTCCAAAAAACTCTCCTCATGTCCTCGCTTCCTGGTCAAGGTGGCAAAGCAGAAGTATAAGAACAAGAAGATCAACAAACTCCTGACATCTTGAATTAAAATTTAAAAAATCAAAACCCTCTCCCATTAACCGATGATCTAGAAAAGAAAATCATACTCCCCCCTCCCCCCCCACACACAATTAACAGCTGAACTTCAAGAACTTGTTGAAACGTGCAAAATTTTCAAAAACTCCTCCGCATGTCCTCCTTCCACGGCCTATTGGTTCCCGAGGCTGCCAGCAAGGAGGAGCGCCAGCCAATCATGACACCCGTGGAGCGTCCTGCGAGCCGATCGGGGCGGGGCAGCGGCGGGCAGGAGGGAGTGAACGGTGTGGAGATGTCGCCTACCAATTACAACTCCGTCAATACCACACCATCGTGAGTATACACCTGGTGGTCTAGTGGGTTAAGGTGGTTCTCTTCGTGTCCTGCCAGATTAGTTTCCCCCTAAATTTCAACCTACAACAGTTCAAATACAGCTGTTATAGATTTTTTTTTATGAATGGAGGACACCTGTAATTTGGCGCATGGATTTTTTTCCCATTTAATTTCCTTTTTGCTCTTTATCCTCTGTAAAAAAAAAAAAAAAAATGGCCCGTAACGATTTGATCTCAGGGATGGCTTGGGTTTTTGGCTCACACAATGCTACTCATGGAAGGGCGACTGGCCACTCCTGCCTTAATCCGTTGAATCGAGTGAGTCAGTAACTTATTCTTGGTATCGCCAGACGATTTTATTCAGCTTCGGGGGGATGATGATGATGATGATAATAAAAATGATAATGACGATGACGATAACGATGATGAAGACTGATAGTAATAATGATGATGCTTAAATAATGATGATGATGACAATAAAACGATGATGATGATGATGATGATGACTGATAATACTAATGGCAATGATTATGATGAAGACTGATAATAAAAATGATGATGATGAGTGATGAAAATAATGATGATGATGATGATGACAGGCCTGGTGTGGCAGCGCTTAGGGACCCTGAGGGGGGTTTCGTGGGGCCCGCTGCTACGCCCATCCCCCCTTCGGACGCCCACCACCACCACAACGACGCCCCCCCGCCGTACCACACCACCACACCCCCTACCACACGGCACATACAGGCAGACCAAAATGAAGATCTGTGGAGGTGAGTTGAGAGAGAGAGAGAGAGAAAGAGAAAGAATCACAGTCCTTTCACCTTACTTACAGGAAATATAAGTTAATGAATAGTAGTGTGTATAATTAAGTACTTATTTTGATAACCTAACTTCTCCCTGTCTAACCTAACTTCTCCCAGCCTAATCTAACTTCTCCCTGCCTAACCTAACTTCTCCCTGCCTAACCTAACTTTACCCTGCCTAACTTATATTCTCCCACCTTAACCCAACTTCTTGTCTAATCCAACTTCACCCTGCCTAACCTACCTTTCCTGACTTTTCTCCACTGCTTTCCCTGCCTAATCTTTCTCTGCCTAACTAGCTTCCTCCCAGGCTAACCTAACTGCCTTACTCCACTGCCTAACCCTGTCTCCCTGCCTATCCTCCAGCTTGTGCGAGGCGGCGTCCTCCTCAGAGCGACGCCTAGTGATACTGGTGATGTTCCAGATGTTTGTGCTTATCGTCGTGCTGTCTGTGCTGCTGCTGATGGTGGCTAGCAAGGGTGTGTGGTGCAGTGGACAGATTTACACAGAGAGACACAGATACATGGCCATTACAGTGGATGACCTGATGGAAGGATGGAATGGACGAATGGACAGATACAGATAAAGAGACAGGCAGACAGATCGATACATATATATCTATATCTATATCTAGAGAGAGAGAGTGAGAGAGATGAACACTTGTGGAAAAAAATTAACGCCCGTGTGTGTGTGTGTGTGTGTGTGTGTTATAATTTACATAAGTCACATGTGTTCCTATTTTCTTTTCCTCAGGTGGTGTGTGTGTGTGTGTGTGTGTGTGTGTGTGTGTGTGTGTGTGTGTTATAATTTACATAAGATATATGTGTTCCTATTTTCTTTTCCTCTGGTGGTGTGTGTGTGTGTGTGTGTGTGTGTGTGTGTGTGTGTGTGTGTGTGTGTGTGTGTGTGTGTGTGTGTGTGTGTGTGTGTGTGTGTGTGTGTGTGTGTTCATAAATTTAATAGCAGCTGCGCATGTGGGGAGAGAGAGAGAGAGAGAGAGAGAGAGAGAGAGAGAGAGAGAGAGAATACCTACATGCAAATATCCCATACACATGTACGTAGCCAAGTTAATAATGTAAGCATGTGTTGGTATATATGTGCATCTGTATGTAAGTAAATGAATGCATGTATGTACCGGTATGTAAGTATGTAAATGTATGAAAGCATGTAACTATATGCATGCATGTATATTTATGTACGTGTATGTATGTATGTTTGTAGGTATGTATGTATAAGGCAGGTGAGTGATACAACAGGTGTCTCTTACAGAAGACGATCGCCTCAACACCTGCACCTCACCTCAGTGTTATATGGCAGGTGAGTTGGGGCCTTGTATGTGTTGGGGTTCATACGGTAGGGTACTGGGTCATTCTCTCTCTCTATCTATCTATCTATCTACATAAAGAGGCGCTGTAGAAGTGGACTGTGGTAAAAGATCGTGGAGGGGAGACAATAATAATAATAAAAATAACAATAATAACAATAACAATAACAATAATAATAATAATAATAATAATAATCACAATCATAATACTAATACTAATAATAACTGACCTAAATTTTCGTCCTTCTGCAGTTTATTTCACGTAGGTCACTTGCAGAAGAATGCTAAGGCTCTACATCCTTTCCATAGCACTTCTTCATGACTAGCACGATATTCTAATGATAATTTACTGTTGCAACGTGGCACTCAGGACGGAGAGATGGCAATTTGAGGCCAAGTTAGAGTAAAATGAGTATAGCTTGCTTCCCATAACCTATCCTAAACTAATCTAACTTAACTTTCTAACTCTCTAGATAATTCATCAAATCTTTGTTTCTCTCGTGTAACTTAAACTAAACTAACCTAACCTACCCTAAACTGGTTGAATCTACCCAACCCTACCCCACCCAACCTTACCCTATCCTACCCAGCCCTACCCTGGCCAACCCAACCCAACCCTACCCTACCCTACCCTACCCTATTCCACCCCGCATTACCCAACCCAACCCAACCCTACCCTATCCTATCGCACCCTCCCCTAGCCTAGCCTAACCTATCGTCCTATCACCCAGCCTTCTAACCCTGCTAACCTATCCAGTGGGCGACATCCTGGAATCCATGGACGAAAGGGTGTCTCCGTGCACTGACTTCGCTGAGTATGTGTGTGGGGGGTGGAGACGCTCACATCCTATACCCGAGGCTAAACACAGATGGGTGGTGTTTGACATGCTCAATGAAGTGACTATGCTGGATCTGAAAGGTGAGTGGAGAGACAGAAAGATGGATAGACAGATTGATATATATATATATATAGATAGAGAGATAGATGGACAGATAGATGATGTCATGAATGATGTCACTCTGCTGGGTCTGAGAGGTGAGTGGAGAGAGAGAGAGAGAGAGAGAGAGAGAGAGAGAGTTATGACGAGAGTTGAAAGGAACAGAGGCAATGAAAGAATGAGGAAGCGAAAATTGTGGGAAAATAGAAAAGGTCAAGAGAGAGAGAGAGAGAGAGAATGAACACAACCAAACCACCTCTCTCCACTCCACAGGTCTATTAGAGGTGGAGGGGAAGGTGGAGGCGGAGGAACCCGAGGCAATTAAGGCCGTGAGGACCGTCTACAGTGCCTGCGTTAATGACAGTAGGTGATTAATTGCACTCTTAATAACCTCTCTCTCTCTCTCTTCTCATTTCTCTCTCTCTCTGGCAACTTCGTACGCCCTTCTGAGGTACTATTTGTCTTTGTACCTCCTTGTAATTATCTCTTTCAAACTCAGTATATTTTGTATAACTAACTCTTCCTCCAAGCCACTGTAAAATGGATAGTACCTCTCGATCTGTATAATCTATGTAACTCCTCCACGCCAATGAAAAGGGACAGGAGTACTTCTTCCCTATTCATGTTTTCCATCTCAACTGATCTCCCTAAAAATACCTCTCGATCTGTATAATCTATGTAACCCTTCCCCCCAGGTCAATGAAAAGAATTAGGAATACTTTCTCATTCACACTTCCTCTCTCTCAAACCCAACACCCCTATACTCTAAGCTCCCCTCGATCTGTAAGGTCTATGTAACTCTCCTTCCAGGCCCATAAAGAGATAGGACTACTACTTCCTCATTCACACTTCCTCTCTCTCTCAAACCAAACTCCCTCCTCCCCCCTAAACGTCCCTCTCGATCTGTAACCTCTATGTAACTCTCCCTCCAGGCCAGTGGGAAGAGGTAGGACTGCGCCCCCTCCTCAACCTCCTCTCCAGTCAGGGGGGGCTACCCATGCTGGACCCCGCCTGGACCCCCCCTGCTGACTTTGACCCCATGCTGACCCAGGCCCGTTTCAGGAGGTCACTGGCCGGGCAGTACCTCGTCAGTGTCGTGGTGGAGGCGGACAATGCCAATACTTCCGTTAATGTTATATATGTGAGCAGGACTGTGTGTGTATTTTTAGTTTTGTGGATTTCGCTTTAGTTTCATTCTCTGTCTGCCTGTCTGTCTGTCTGTCTGTCTCTCTCTCTCTCTCTCTCTCTCTCTCTCTCTCTCTCTCTCTCTCCAGTGCCAATACTTCTGTTAATGTTATTTATGTAAGGAGGATTTCGTTTATTTTCTTTTAGTTTTGTGGTTCTTCATTTTCGTTTTTATTCTCTGTTTGTCTGTCTGTCTGTCTCTCTCTCTTCACCCCACAGTGGCTCTCATTACTTTACCTGGGTATCTGTAGCACACCTGAAGTTAATTACCAAACACCTGCACTCTCTCTCTCTCTCTCTCCTAATCATACACTTCCTCTGCATCTCATCTTCTTCCTTCCTCAGCAAGTATGTTACCAATCAATACAATATCACATACGTACTCTATATAGCTCACACACAAACACACACACCCACACAGCCCCTCCTGATCTGTATGCTCTACGTAACTCAAATCTCCTACAGCTGAGCCCGGGGATACTACCTATAGACCGTGACTACCTGAAGGAGGGGGAGAGGCACAAGAGCGGCCGTGTGGGGTACATGAGGAGGACGGGGGAGGCGCTACTGAGGGCGGATGATTTAGCGGGGAATAAAACCCACCTACAGACGCTTTACAAGGACATCGATGACCTGTGGGATTTCTATGTCAAGATTGCTAATGTGAGTGATAGATGGACTGTTAACTGGATGGATGGATGGATGGGTAGGTGGGTGGATGGTTGCATGGGTGGATAGATGGATCGATGAATGGATGGGTACGTGGGTGGATGGAATAAGATGTCGCCTAATAATAATAATAATAATAATAACAGAAATAATAATAATAATAATAATAATAACAGAAATAATAATAATAATAATAATAATAACTTAAACTTTATAATAACAAGAACTCCAAAATAATAATAACAACAACAACAACAACAATAATAATAATAATAATAATAATAATAATAATTCCCTCTGCCAGATCACCCCTGAGGACAACGTAAACAACCCGTGGAAGGAATACAACGCCATGACAGTGAGGGACCTTCAAAATCTTACGGACAAGGCTGCCACGGAGAGCAAGGTGGGTGGAGGGAGAGGAAAGGGAGGAGAGGGGAAAGGCGGAGAGGGAAATAGAGGAAGGGGAAAGAGGGGAGGGGGGGACAGGGAAAGGAGAAGGAGAGGGAAATAAGAGGAGGGGAAGGAAGAGGGAGATAGGGAAACACACACACACACACACACACACACACACACACACACACACACACACACACACACACTCAATCTTTTTTTTCATCGGCTCTTCTCAGTCCACCCCCGCCTCTCCCCTACCAACCCCCCTCCTCCCCCAAAAAAGGAAAAAAAGAAGAAGAAGGAGAAGGGGGAGGGGGGGGTTTGTGCGGGGAGATCTTCCGAATCTTACCCAAGAGACTGATAAGGATAGCAAGGTAGGTATGAGAGAGAGAGAGAGAGAGAGAGAGAGAGAGAGAAACATGACAGGAAAGAGGTATATAATCCTTTAGTAGATGTGAAATATTAGGGCAGAGCATCATACCAAGCCTCTCACAACTTAGGAATGTTAGCCAGCAGAAGACAGCACAGGAGGGGGAAATAATCTCAAAAGGAATATTATCGAAGCTACCATTATCATTTATTCATTATTTTACGTACCTAATTATTTGTCTGTCTCTCTAGCAATCTATGTCTAGCAATCAATGAATATCTGTATCTACTTATCTATCTACCTACCTGCCTATCAATCTATCTAATTATCAAGCTACATACCTATCTATCTATCTGTCTATCTATCTATCTACCTACCTACCTACCTCTGTCTACCTGTCAATCAATCAATCTATTTATAAAGCTACCTACCTACCTGTCTGTCTACCTACCTATCTATCTATCTATCAATCTATCTACTTTTTCTGTGCAGGTGGAGAGTGTATCGTGGAAGAATTACCTGCAGGCGGTATTCTTGGAGACGGATGTGGTAATTACTGATGATACGAGAGTTATTGTCACCAGTCCAGCATTTATCACAGCCTTTATACCACTCCTACGTGACACCCCGCCTAGGATACTGAGTAAGATGTTATGAGCTTAGTAGTAGTAGTTGTAGTAGTAGTAGTGGTAATGGTGGTGGTGGTAACTGCTGTTGTACAAAAAGAACACTACTACTACTACTACTACTACTACTACTACTACTGACACAATAATAATAACAGTAGTAATAATAACAACAATAATAATAAAAACATTAATAATAATAATCTATCTATCTATCTATCTATAGCCCGACGCCCTAATCCCGCAAAGGGTGGCCGCAGACAAAACGCCTCCAAGTCACTCTGTCACCCACCAATTGACTACCCTCCCCCCAACTCACCCCCCCTCCCTCATATACCTCTCAACTCCATCCCTCCACCTCATCCTCGGTCTACCCCTCCCTCTCCCTCCCTCCACCTCACCTACATACACCCTCTTAGTCAGTCTTTCATTCTCCATTCTCTCCACATGTAATAATAATAATAATAATAATAATTATTATTATTATTATTATTATTATTATTATTATTAATATTAATAATAATAAAAATAATAAGTAATAACAATAATAATAATAATAATAATATTAATAATAATAATATTAACAGTAATAGTAATAATAATAACAATAATATTTCTAATAATAATAATAATAATAACCTAATTCTGTGTGGTGGCATATCACATATTAATATTATCAGGAGAATATCTAGGCCATGATTAAATAATATAAAGATCAAGAGACGAATTTAAGTGTCCCAAATTTAAAATGTGGATGAAATTGATTTTTATGGGTAACTGGGATATATATATACATATATTTTTCGACAATTTCATCATAATATTGGGAATACTGATTTAAACTTAGAGAGAGAGAGAGAGAGAGAGAGAGAGAGAGGACAATATAATCTTAACTGAGGTAGGCTTGGTGGTTTTGGCTGAAGACTGGACGATTCTGAATAGGTTATTTTGGATTAGGTCAGAGCAGGTTAGGTAAATACAAGACCTCCTTCCTTAGCTGAATAAAATCGTCTATAGGCAACCAAAAAATATATATATTGGTGAAAGTACGGAAGGGTTTAAAAAGCAGATTGGAAAGTGTACTAACATTCCATTTTCTTTTTTCTTTCACACTAACATTCCATTTTCTTTTTTCTTTCACACTCACATTCCATTTTCTTCCACACTAACATTCCATTTTCTTTTTTCTTTCACACTAACATTCCATTTTCTTCCATTTTTTTAAACACTGGCATTCCATTTTCTTCCATTTTCTTTTTTCTTTCACACTAACACTCCATTTTCTTTCACACTGGCATTCCATTTTCTTCCATTTCCTTTTTTCTTTCACATCCCATTTTCTTTCATTTTCTTTTTTTCTCCCCCAGTGAACTACCTTCTTTTCCCGCTAGTGGTCGACATGGGAGAGGAGACTTCTACCAGGATGCTCAATTTTCGTCCAATGATAAGGTGCGTATATCATCATCATCATCAGTATTATCATCACCATCATCATCAACACCATCATCATCATTATCATCATCACTACCACCACCCTCATTATCATCACCACCACCCTCATTATCATCACCACCACCATCAGTACCATCATCATTATCATCAACACCACCACCATCATCATCATCACCACCACCACCACCATCAGTTATCATCATCACCACCATTATCATCACCATCATCACCACCACCATCATCATCATCACCATACTGGCCATCAGAGTTATCCTTACTATTATCTTTAGTACTTACAATAATAGTGGGAACGATTATGCTTTACTGTATATCTCAAAATAATAATAATAATAATAATAATAATAAAAGATGATTCCACGGGAGGTGTTGGGCTGAGGATTGGCTTTCACAGGTAGGATTAATTAAAGACAGGTGAGACAGAGAGAGAGAGAGAGAGACACACACACACACACACACACACACACACACACACACTCTCTCTCCAGCTGCATTTTAGGGATTCGAATCAATGCGCGTAGGTCACATGTTGTAAATAAATGTCAATAAATAATCAATAAATAAATAATTATATAACACGTTTTCTCTACATTTCAGGACTCTGGGACGCCTCAGTACAAGAGCGTAAGTATATGAGAGAGAGAGAGAGAGAGAGAGGGACTGTCAGCTATTTCTGCTATACACTCTCTACTACCACTCACATCACTACTACTACTACTACTACTCGTTAGATTCCTACCACTACTACAACTACTACTATTACTACTAAATCTTCTTTTTCTTCTACTACTACTAATACTACTAACAATAACAACTACCATTATTTCAGTTCCCATCATCACTACTACAACAGCTCCCACTCTCACCGCTACTACTACAACTCCTGCTCTCACTACTACTATTACTATTACTAGAACAACACATGCCCCCACTGCTACTACTACCACCACCATCACCACTTCCTTTATCCCTCCTAAATCTACTACTGTATCTACCCGTGCCTTAATCTACCCCACCACCACCTGTCTCCCTCAGCTGGTACTATATCTACCATCTATTAATCTACCCCACCACCACCTGTCTCCCTCAGCTGGTACTATATCTACCATCTATTAATCTACCCCACCACCACCTGTCTCCCTCAGCTGGTACTATATCTACCATCTATTAATCTACTCCATCACCACCTGTCTCCCTCAGCTGGTACTATATCTACCATCTATTAATCTACTCCATCACCACCTGCCTCCCTCAGCTGGTACTATATCTACCATCTATTAATCTACTCCATCACCACCTGTCTCCCTCAGCTGGTACTATATCTACCATCTATTAATCTACTCCACCACCACCTGTCTCCCTCAGCTAGTATTATATCTACCATCTATTAATCTACTCCACCACCACCTGCCTCCCTCAGCTGGTACTATATCTACCATCTATTAATCTACTCCACCACCACCTGCCTCCCTCAGCTGGTACTATATCTACCATCTATTAATCTACTCCACCACCACCTGTCTCCCTCAGCTGGTACTATATCTACCATCTATTAATCTACTCCACCACCACCTGTCTCCCTCAGCTGGTACTATATCTACCATCTATTAATCTACTCCACCACCACCTGTCTCCCTCAGCTGGTACTATATCTACCATCTATTAATCTACTCCACCACCACCTGCCTCCCTCAGCTGGTACTATATCTACCATCTATTAATCTACTCCACCACCACCTGCCTCCCTCAGCTGGTACGACTGCACTCAGAAGCTGAAAATTGTCCTGCCCTTCGCTGTGGGGAGCCTCTACGTACGACACCGCCTTAAAGCAGACGTCAATGTTAAGGTACCTTTGACGAGAGAGAGAGAGAGAGAGAGAGAGAGAGAGAGAGAGAGAGAAATAAAAATCTTCTTATGGTCCTCTTAAAGTGCTATATACCGTATCAGCTTACCTCACACTGCCACACTCCACACTCCCACACCTCTCTTACCTCACACTGCTACACCTGTCACAACACACACACACACACACACACACACACACA
>NC_136980.1:695000-717500 GCF_032717465.1 Coenobita brevimanus | reverse complement strand
TAAAGTTCGTGAAAGACCCCTCGTTGTGAAGGGGTCTTAGCGCTTTACTGAGGTCTTTTCTAACAAGCTACTAACATCTGAACAAATAACTAATCTCTAACGACTCACTAACAACCCCTTGAACAAACCAATGACCTCTAACAAGCTAATTGCCTCTAACAAGCTAACTAACACCCACTAACCTCTGATGACCTGTTTCAGTGATCCCTATGGCAGTTCTCCAGCCTCCTATATTCATCCCAGAGAGACTCACGTATGTATTTTTGATGATGATTGATGGATGAATAGTAGAAGCAGTTGTAATAATAATAATAATAATAATAATAATAATAATAATAATAATAACCATCTTCCTTTTAGAACATGCTTCATTCTTTCATACTTCTGTGCATTTATTTATTTATTTACTTTCTCGTTCACCTGATCTTTGTGTGTGATTGGCAGGTCATTTTTATCATTATTCTCTTATCAACCCTTTCCCTTCCTTCCCATTTATCTATTTTATCAACCCTTTCCCCCCTTCCCATTTACCTATCAACCTTTGCCTCTCCTCCCCATTTATCTATCAACCCTTGCCTCTCCCTCCCATTTATCTATTATATCAACCCTTTCCTCTCCTTCCCACATATCTGTTCTGTTCCTTTTCTCATCTTCGACCTGCCTTGTCCTACAGCGCCCTCAACTACGGAAGTCTTGGCTCCATTATAGGTCACGAGGTCACCCACGCCTTCGATAACACAGGTCAGTGGAAACTCTCTCTCTCTCTCTCTCTCTCTCTCTCTCTCTCTACTGTATGTACATTATGGAAAAATGAAGGAAACACACACACACACACACACACACACACACACACACACACACACACACACACACACACACATAGACACTGAAAGCCAGACAGTGAGAGGCAGATCCCAAACCCAAAACTAACACTCCCTCCCCGTTCCTTCCTGCTGCTGTTGCTTAAGGTCGCCTCCGGGATTGGACTGGGGCCCTGAAGAACTGGTGGAGCAACGAAACTCTTCACCAGTACCAAGAGAGGGCCCAGTGCTTCGTCACCCAGTACTCGTCATACAACCTCTCTCACCTGCTGCCTCCCTATCTAAGACACGGCAAAGAACTCAAGGTAAGAGGGAAGGAAAGACGAGAGGAAGGAAGGATGACGAAAGGAAGGAGGGATGACGAAAGGAAGGAAGGATGACGAAAGGAAGGAAGGATGACGAAAGGAAGGAAGGATGACGAAAGGAAGGAGGGATGACGAAAGGAAGGAAGGATGACGAAAGGAAGGAAGGATGACGAAAGGAAGGAAGGATGACGAAAGGAAGGAAGGATGACGAAAGGAAGGAGGGATGACGAAAGGAAGGAAGGATGACGAAAGGAAGGAAGGATGACGAAAGGAAGGAAGGATGACGAAAGGAAGGAAGGATGATGAATGGGAGGAAGGAAGGATGACGAAAGGAAGGAAGGATGACGAAAGGAAGGAAGGATGACGAAAGGAAGGAAGGATGACGAAAGGAAGGAAGGATGGAGGGGGGTCTTTTCTTGATGATTTAGTTTTATTATTATTAATTATTTCATACGTCAGATGGGTTTAACTACAGTGGGGAATATAGGATGCTTTGAGAGAGAGAGAGAGGGGGGGGGGGTTACGCGGCTCCTTAGAGGCTTCGTGGACCAAATTCCCATCATTCTTATGGGTGACGAGATCTTACACACACACACACACACACACACACACACACACACACAAGGACTGAGGCACAAACGCAGCTACTTAAGCATTTTCTTTTTCTAATTTCTATATTCTGCTTCCCCAACTGAACATAAAGGAAAATAAAAATCACACACACACACACACACACACACACACACACACACACACACACACACACACACACACCGCTCGCTGGTGCAGTGGTAACGCTCTCGCTTGCCAACTGGTGGACGGGAGTTCGAGCCTCGCTCAGGTTGCGAAAAGTTTCACTGACGAAGTGGGTGGTTACTGTCCCCCTTGAGCAAGGGGACGGGTGTGTGCGTGTGTGAAGGTCACAGCCTTGCCCTTAAATCGGACTATATGAGCTCTCAGCTCCCTTCCGGGAGGGTAAAAGCTGACGATCACGACCATCAAGTGATCCTGACCGACCCGGTGAATTACACACACACACACACACACACACACACACACACACAACTGCAATGTACAGCTTTATGATCCTAAATTTTAGTAAATTTATTATAACCTCACGAAGATCCCTAACCCCTTTTAGCTTAGTCGATGGCCAAGTGTTGTCAGAATGAAAGGTTGATTGAACTAGTAACCAAGGAGACTCATTCCCACCCACGACTAAGGCTACCTGAATTTGAAGGTTAATTTGACTAGTAACCAAGGAGACTCATTTCCACCTCATATCTAAGGCTAATTGAGGGCTGATTTGGCTAGTAACCAAGAAGACTCACTAACACCAACTCAATTTCATATACCCACGGCCTAGTAATCAAGTTGAAAGAGTGGTACGTTTACGCCATACAATTTTGACTAGTAACCAAGGAGACTCAGTCCTACCCCACGATTAGGGATAAATATAAGTCACCAGGACACAGTAATGAACACAGTGGGCCAGTTCCGTCACATGAAAACATCCCCGACAGTAAACCTCTTCGTGTATGTGAACGACTGTAAACCTCTTCGTGTATGTGAACGACTGTAAACCTCTTCGTGTATGTGAACGACTGTAAACCTCTTCGTGTATGTGAACGACTGTAAACCTCTTCGTGTATGTGAACGACTGTAAACCTCTTCGTGTATGTGAACGACTGTAAACCTCTACGTGTATGTGAACGACTGTAAACCTCTACGTATATGTGAACGACTGTAAACCTCTTCGTGTATGTGAACGACTGTAAACCTCTTCGTGTATGTGAACGACTGTAAACCTCTTCGTGTATGTGAACGAGGGTAAACCTCTTCGTGTATGTGAACGACTGTAAACCTCTTCGTGTACGTGAACGACTGTAAACCTCTTCGTGTATGTCAACGACTGTAAACCTCTTCGTGTATGTCAACGACTGTAAACCTCTTTGTGTATGTCAACGACTGTAAACCTCTTCGTGTATGTGAACGACTGTAAACCTCTTCGTGTATGTGAACGACTGTAAACCTCTTCGTGTATGTGAACGACTGTAAACCTCTTCGTGTATGTGAACGACTGTAAACCTCTTCGTGTATGTGAACGACTGTAAACCTCTTCGTGTATGTGAACGACTGTAAACCTCTTCGTGTATGTCAACGACTGTAAACCTCTTCGTGTATGTCAACGACTGTAAACCTCTTCGTGTATGTCAACGACTGTAAACCTCTTCGTGTATGTGAATGACTGTAAACCTCTTCGTGTATGTAAACTAGGGTGTGTTTACAGATCGACGGGGAGAGGACCCAAGCCGAGAACATTGCTGACAACGGGGGTGAGTCGCGTGTTGTGGGCGTGGGGTGAGGGCACGTGTTGTGGGCGTGGGGTGAGGGCACGTGTTGTGGGCGTGGGGCGAGGGCACGTGTTGTGGGTGTGGGGTGAGGGCACGTGTTGTGGGTGTGGGGTGAGGCCACGTGTTGTGGGTGTGGGGTGAGGGCACGTGTTGTGGGTGTGGGGTGAGGGCACGTGTTGTGGGTGTGGGGTGGGGCCAGCTTGAGTGCGTTGGTGCCAGAGTTTCCTTATACTTTTATTTTCCTTCATTTCTTCTTTCATTTCTTTCCTATATTTATTTCCTTCCTTCCTTTCCACCTCTTTCCTTCCTTTTTTTCTTCCTTCCCCTCTCTCTCTCTCTGTCTCACTCTCTCTCTCTCTCGCTCTCTACCTGTCTGTCTATCTGTCTGTCTCTCTCTCAGATGGTGTGTTATTCAAAGTTTTCTGTTTTCTCGCCATAAATGATGATTGTGCTGCTACCGTTGATGCTGATGCTGATGGTGATGACGATGATGGTGATGGTGATGATGATGATGATGATGATGATGGTGATGATGACGATGATGTTGGTGATGATGATATTGATGATGGTGATGATGATGGTGATGTTGGTGATGATGATATTGATGATGGTGATGGTGATGCTTTTGACTGGCTGGTGATGGGCTCTAAATGTGTGTTTTATTTTGCTTGGTTTAATTTGTTGATGTTTTAGAGAATGATGGGTAATTGAATGCTATTGTTTGTAATTTGGAGTTTATGTTCCAGCGTTCACGTCTCTCTCTCTCTCCAATTTTCACCTTTCCCACCTACCTCCACCCACTCCCCACCACCGCCACCAACTCCCCATCACCCCCACCCACAGCCCATCTCCCCCACATCTCTCTCTCTCTCTCCAATTTCCACCTTTCCCACCTACATCCACCCACTCCCCACCACCTCCACCCACTCCCCACCTCCCCCACCAGCTCCCCACCACCACCACCCACAGCTCATCTCCGGCACCCACTCTCCGCCCATTCCAGGCTTGAGGGCGGCG
Source organism: Coenobita brevimanus (assembly GCF_032717465.1). Classification (NCBI taxonomy): domain Eukaryota; kingdom Metazoa; phylum Arthropoda; class Malacostraca; order Decapoda; family Coenobitidae; genus Coenobita; species Coenobita brevimanus. The sequence goes on along the minus strand of NC_136980.1, from coordinate 713,003 downwards.
TGGGCGGCGTATAAGGAACGGGAGGCGCGGGAATGGAGGGCTGGAAAGTCACCCCTGAGATTACCTGGCCTGGAACACCTCACACAAGACCAGTTATTCTTTATTGGAATGGGAAAGGTGAGGGAAGAGGGAAGGAAGGAGGGAGGGAGGAAGGGAGGGAAGGAGAAAAAGGAGGGAGGGAGGAAGGAGGAAAAGGAGGAAGGGAGGGAAGGAGGAAAAGGAGGAAGGGAGGGTTGGAGTACAAGGAGAAAGGGAGGGAGGAAGGATGAAATGAAGGGAGGGAAGGAGGAAAAGGAGGAAGGGAGGGAAGGAGGGAGGAAGGAGGGATGAAATGAAAGGAGGGAGGGAGGGAAGGAAGGAGGAAAAGGAGGAAGGGAGGGTTGGAGTACAAGGAGAAAGGGAGGGAGGAAGGATGAAATGAAGGAAGGGAAGGAAGGGAAGGAGGAAGGATGAAATGAAGGGAGGGAAGGAAGGGAAGGAGGAAGGATGAAATGAAGGGAGGGAAGGAAGGGAAGGAGGAAGGATGAAATGAAGGGAGGGAAGGAGGAAGGATGAAATGAAGGGAGGGAAGGAAGGGAAGGAGGAAGGATGAAATGAAGGGAGGGAAGGAAGGGAGGGAGGAAGGATGAAATGAAGGGAGGGAAGGAAGGGAAGGAGGAAGGATGAAATGATGGAAGGGAAGGAGGAAGGATGAAATGAAGGGAGGGAAGGAAGGGAAGGAGGAAGGATGAAATGAAGGGAGGGAAGGAGGAAATGGAAGGAGGGAGGGAGGAAGAATGAAATCAAGGGTGGGAGGGAGGGAGGAAGGATGAGAAGGGAGGGAAGAAGGAAAAGGAGGGAGGGAGGAAGGATGAAATTAAGGAAGTAAAGGAAGGAATGAAGGAAGGAAAAACTTTATTAATAATACTGCAATCATTTACAGTAAGCACAGCACTGTAACTCGTCCAGTGTGAAAAAGAAAAAAAAGCTACTATATCGAGCTTTAAATTTCAGTTTTATTAGTCTTTTTTTTTTATGTGCAGACTTCGAATTTCTTGTACGTGTGATGGAGCTATTTAACGTACAAAGAAACTGAGGGAAATAGTACCGCATAAGCTTTTTTCTCATGTTTTGTGTGTGTGTGTGTGTGTGTGTGTGCGTGTGTTTTCCCTTCGTAAATCTTCAACTATTTCCGGTATTGTGTACGCGCGTTAACCTGCATTATATTTCAGGTGTGGTGCAGTCATCTAACCCCCTTCGCCGTGCACTACATCCTGAACAACGACGTGCACTCCCCCGGCGTCTACAGAACACTGGCCATGCTGCAGAACTCGCCAGAATTCGCCCAAGCCTTCAACTGCCCGCCCAACTCCCCCATGAACCCCGCCAAAAAGTGCATTCTGTGGTGACCAAATTACACGTCTAGTTAAATGTATAACTGATGGTAATGAAGACATGTATATAGTGCATTCTTTAGTGACGAAAATATATCCCCAATACAGCATTTAGTGACGAAAACACCTGCCCAATACAGCATTTAGTGACGAAAACACCTGCCCAATACAGCATTTAGTGACGAAAACATCTGCCCAATACAGCATTTAGTGACGAAAACACCTGCCCAATACAGCATTCTTTAATGACAAAAACACCTCCCCCAAAAAAGCAGATTGACAAAAACGCCTCCCCCAAAAAGCATTCTTTAATGACGAAAATATTTTCTATAAAGTGCGTTCTTTAGTAATAAAAACAACTGAACACCTAACTAGACGTGAAACCTGCATTTCTGATTTTTAAAAACTTGAAAAGCCAAGCCGCCTCCTGCTGGACTCTCGGCAAAGGGCTAACCTAATCATGTACAGTATAACCAAAAAGATAAACTCTTGGGGAAAGTCTACCCAGGTTTCACGGTGCTCCCGCCCCCTTTAAAAAGCAATAAATACTTAATAAAAATCAAAAGAATGCCTAAAAACGCATCTCCCAAAAATGAATAAATAAATAAAATAAACGAAGAGCTTCTCGGGATCATTTAAGGGGGTTCTAGAAAGGTCCTGGTAGCTGATCCAGAGACTACGACTGTTTCAAATGGCTGTTTCAAATCTGTCCAGTATGGATCTCAGAACACTGGCGTTTCCAAACCAGCTCTTGGGACGGCACAGCAAAAGTATATATTCCAAAACTTACTATCTCTGGCGACGAGTAAAAAAAATATCGTGCGTTCCGTAGCAGGAGGAGGAGGAGTACAACGGAATACAAAGGAGCAGTAACACGGAATTCAAAGGAGATGGAGCAGTACAGCGGAATACAAAGGAGGAGGAGGCGGAAAAGTGGTACATAATCTGACAAAAAAAAAAAAAAAAAAAAAAAAATAGTTTTTGAAAATGTAATATACCAAATATTTACATGAAAATAATCTGAAGGATCAAAAAGGCATATATACTCCCTAACTCTGAAAATATCTATTAAAAAAACTGCACTCCCGAGCCCCCTCCAATAATAATAATAATAATAACAAAGGTGACACGAATACATCACCTGGTTATCTCATTCTCTAGTAACGAAAATGTCTATTATATACAAAAATACCTTGCACACACACACACACACACACACACACACACACACACACACACACACACACACAAAAGACGACGAAACCAACTAATAAAATAAATTCTGTAGTGACGAAAACACCTATTAAAATTATTGCCTTTATACGAAAATGTCGAAAAACCATATTCTAGTTATGAGGACAAAAAAAAAAAAAAAAAAAAAAAAAAAAAAAAAAATCACAGGAGAAAATATCTACAATTTATTCTCTACGTGACGAACATCTGAATAAAAAAAAAAAAAAATAACTGAAGATGAAGATATATGAAGAAAAAAACTGAAGTGACAAAATCATCCATCAAAATATCTGATAAAAACTTCATTCGTTAGTGACCAAAAAAACATCCAATAAACTAAACTGGTGACGAAAATATTAAAAACTTCATTCTGTAGTGACGAGAGGATCGAAAACACACACACACACACACACACACACACAACCACAGTAACGAAAATATCTAAAAACTTGATTCTCTCATGACGAAAGCATCTAATAAAGAAAACGCTCACTGGTGACAAATATATATATAAAAAAAAAAACATTGGTACAGTAAAAAGAAAAAAACTCGTGACAAAAACAAAAAAAAACATTGGTAGACAAAAAAAAAAAAAAAACATGCAATAAAAACGCACTGGTGACGAAAGTATCAGATAAAAACTTAATTCTTTAGTGACGACAACACTAAGACTCTTTCACTATTGACGAAATTATCAGATAAAAGCGAAATTTCGAATAACATCCAATAAAAACATTAAACAAAAAGCTAATAAAGTAAAAGCTAATTCTCCAGTGACACAAACATCCAATACAAACTTTAATTGGTGACGAAAATACCTAAAATATTGAAATCTCTAGACGAAAGAAAAAAAAACACTACTGGCGAAAATACCTGATAAAATCATTCATTCTCTGGTGACAAAAACATCCTAAGAAAAACCACGAGGAAGCTTTCTCGTGACCAAAAAAATTAAAATAAAAAATAAATAAATAAATAAATCTGATGAAAACACCTGAAAAAGCTTACTTCTCTAGTGACGAAAAAAAACCTTTCACTATTAATGAAAATACCAGAAAAAGCTTAATCCTCTAGTGACGAAAACAAAAACAAAATCCCACAGCTGACGAAAACACCAGATAAAAAAAATCATCCTCGTGACGAAAGCATCCAATAAAAACCTCCGCTGCTGACGAAAATATCAGGTAAAGCAAAATTCTCTAGTGACGAAAGCATAAAAAGCTCTTTCACTATTGACGAAAATACCAGATAAACTAGAGGGGCACTCAGGGGAGCGTATCTCTCCGACTAGGACATCGTATTTTCCAAACCACTCTTCATAGTGGGATAAGGTTCTTCATCACTGATTAGGGTTTCTAAAAAAGTGTTTTCCGGATCCAGAATCTGTAATAAGATCCGGATCGGTCCCAAAAGTTAATCGATTGTTCCCTGGGACACGGGCTATCTACCCACCAAGTTTGGTCCAGATCTCTCTCTTCGTTTTTCAGTAATCCTGGTAACAGACAAACAAACAAAGGTGATAACATACTCTTTGTCGGATTCATTCTTTAGTGACGAAAACATCCAAGATAAACTTTAACTGGTGACGAAAATACGGAAAAACTCCATTGTCAAGTGACGACAATAAGAGAATGATTTATTACACCAAGAAAAAAGTGATATATTATAATGTGTCTGTTCTAAGCTGACGATGATTTCCAGCCCCTATCAGCTGAGTTCGTGGCCATGTGTAGTCAGATTTGTGGGATGATTTGACTAGTAACCAAGGAGACTCGTTCTTACCTCACAACTAAGGAAGTGTGAGTGACCCGGTCCCGTCAAACGAAAACAAACCAACTCAGCTGCTTCTAATTCCATGCTCTCATTTCTGACAGGCCCAGTGAAGTGAGGGGACGTGAGACGATGATGGTTGTGGTGGTGATGATTAAATACTGTTTCTGGTAATGATGGTGATGATGATGACTGATTAGAGAAACTTCCTGGCTATGATGATGATGATGACGGTGATGACTGATTAACGAAGGTATAATGATGATGATGATGATGATGATGTCTTATGTTGTTCGCAGTAAATTAAATGTATGGACCTTATTTCGTTTTTTTACTGCTTCTCTACCGCCCGAACTGATGAGTAGGAGGGATCTTTGCAGAGGTGATATTAACTGCACCACTCTTCGCCTACCAGCTTATAGTCGCGAATCTCTCTTTCTCTCTCTCAGGGGAAGGGCCGTGGGATGAAAAGGAAGTACAGTACAATATTAGAGCACATTTGTACGTTATTTACATCTTTAGTTACGGTGCTGCTAATGTCTTTCTAGGAACCTCCCCCCCCCTTTATTCTTGAGGGGGGGAGGTCCTTGGGCTCATTACGTCTGAAAATATCCTTAAATATGACCCACTGTCCCTAAATAAATCCTTTTCCCTAAATATGACATGGGAGTTAACTTACAGATTACTGACTTATTTTTATTATTTATTTTCTGCTACCGACTCAGGCCAAATTATAAAAGAAACTTGTGAACAGAAATAATGCTAACCAAGTACACACACACACACACACACACACACAGAATGAAAGGTAAAACACGACCCATGAAGGCAAGTCTTATGAAATGGACTGAAATCTACGAACAATTCAGTGATAATAACCTGACGCTCTTTAGTACATTTAAAAGTCTTTAAACAGCGCTCTAGAAACGCACTTGGCAGTATTATGCGCTACGGGAAAGGCTCAGTCTGCTGGTGTGGGCGCTGATGAGGCTGTGGGTGTAGGAAATTAATGATACAGGATTGACTAATAAAAGTAAGCCGTCCCCCAAACACACGGGCGGAGTGGAAGAGGAGTGTTATATATGTACAACCCTGTATATCAACTATCAAGGCGTTTATCCTCTAAAAACAAGTACAGAAAACGTACGACTATCACAGAAAATCAACGCTCTGTAATAACGAAAGGGGTATCTTGATAAAAGAAAAATATGTAAAGCAATGAAAAGTCTAGTGAGAGTAAGGAAAGGGTAACGGAAGATGGGAATGGAGGCAATAAAAGAAGGGAATGGAGGAAATAAAAGAAAGGGAGTGAAGGGGACAGGATCCCAAACAATAATAATGCACAATTATCAAGAACGAGATGGTAGCCAGGGAAGAGAAGATATCAAAATAACAAGGTTGTTGTTGTTGTTGCTATAGCCCAGTTTGGTTAAGCAGACTCGTCGACCACAACATGCAGCCGCCTTCCAGCGGCAGACAGCGCCTGGCCAGGGTGGGAACAGGGTCCTTCCACATCGCGAGGTGCAGGGAAAATGGAGGGGACACAGCCCCCAAAAGGATGAGTAATGTATAGGAGATATGCATGAGCAGTAGTCTCAGCTTGGAATCTGACTACCTGATATATGTGGTACAGTTCCCCGTCTGGAAGTGTTGTGCAAGGTCAGCTACCACGTCACTCCCCCGGTGGTACCTCCCGGGACGATGATAACCACACACTTACAACCTTGTGGTGGATTAACAAGTGCTACACCTTTCCCAGGAGTGACCCGGGACTATGAAGGGCAGGGGCGTCCATCTTCCCTGAGCCGGATACATGCTCCAGCAACATACATCAGTGAAAGTGAAAGGAAGGAACCAAAGAATAATAATAGAGTAACTCAGGAATAAATACGAAGACAGAAAGGGCAGAAGGAGGAAAAAAAATGCAAGACGGAAAAAGGGGCATATGCTAACGATGATGATGAAAAAAAAAGATCCATATTACTTGCTGGTTGTAGTATTATCGCTTATATTTCCAGGTATAACATTATTTAGTAAAATCTTTGGCCCTTTCGATCCTGCGGCGTCTCTTTTTTTTAAATTGGTTTTTAAATGCATTCCTGTCACCTCCAGACGATTTTATTCAGCTTAGGAGAGAAGGTTGTATCTAACCCCCATACAAAAATCCCGTAAACTGAGTAAAATCGTCTGGAGAGAGAGAGAGAGAGAGAGAGAGAGAGGGGGGGGGCAACAAGGATGATGGAGAGAAGACGAGGCAAATATCAAAAGTGAATAACCAAGAATGGAGAGGTCAGCGAGAGAGAGAGAGAGAGAGAGAGAGAGAGAGAGAGAGAGAGAGAGAGAGAGAGAGAGAAGAAAACGATGCCAAGAAAATATCAAAGGTGAATAATCAAGAATGGAGAGAGAGAGAGAGAGAGAGGGGAGGGGGGCAACAAGGGTGATGGAGAGAAGAAAACGATGCAAATATCAAAAGTGAATAACCAAGAATGGAGAGAGAGAGAGAGAGTAGGAAAGGAAGGATGAAGGGGAAAAAAAATAAACTGGACGAAGAGGACGAGAAAGAAGAGAGTGAAGGAGAGTCGAAGGGAATGAAGGAAGGAGGGAGTGGAGAGGGAGGGAAGGAGGAGGTAGAGGGAGGAGATGAGGAGGATGGGAGAGGTTGAGTGAGTGCGTGCGTTGACCTGTGTGTGTGTGTGTGTGTGTGTGTGTGTGTGTGTGTGTTGGTCTTGAAAGGGTTATGCTTCCCGGGGCACACTCTCACATACACATATACACGCTCAGATGTCGTTCACACACACACACACACACAAATACACACACGTAAACTGGAATTTAACAGTACCCTTGCGCACATACGGCCCACAAGTACACACAAGGGTACATAAACTTACACGTACACAACGAGGATATTGTGTCGCCATGGAAACCATCATTTGTTTACATAGCACAGCTGATTTTTGTTTACATCATTCAGCTGACTTGATGGCGGATTTAATGGGATGTAAGAGACACATTACTGGTGTTATTATTGTTATTATTATTATTATTATTATTATTAGCAGCAGCAGCAGCAGTAATAGTAGTAGTAGTAGTAGTAGTAATTGCGACTACTACTACTACTACTACAAAAAACAAAAAAATACGACTACTGCTACTATAATTTCTTATCATTATTATTATTGTTATTATCACCGTAATCAATTTGTACTGTTTCATCCCAACTATACTTATTACTTCATTATCGTTAAATCATCATCATTATTTTCACAATTATTCTCCATCATCATCATTACCGCAACAATCACTACCATCATCATCATTACCAAAACAGTAACTACCACCGATATCACCATCATCATCTCTTGCATGGCTCTCTTTTGGGACATACATCAAAGAAGAATGTCTCACTTGTCTTTCTCCTATATGATACAGTTGCGAAAAATGCTTGCCATGAGAGAGAGAGAGAGAGAGAGAGAGAGAGAGAGAGAGAGAGAGAGAGAGAGAGAGAATATGTAAGAGGTGGGTTGGTCACTGCACGTGGGATGCGAACGAAAGGAAGGGTACAGGAGAGAGAGAGAGAGAGAGAGAGAGAGAGAGAGAGAACTGACCAATCCTCTCCCTCTCTCTGCATGTATGTATTTGGAAATCTCTCTCTCTCTCTCTCTCTCTCTCTCTCTCTCCGCTTGCCTTTCTCCAATTCTTTTCCTCCTTGATTTTTTTTTTCCTATTCACCCTGTCTGCATCTCTCTCCGTCTGGCTCTCCTCCCTCCTGTCTCTCTCTCTCTCTCTCTCACACACACACACACACACACACACACACACACACACACCTGTATTTACCTTTAATTTAGTTAACCTTCCTCTAATTGGAATTTTCACCTGCCACCTCACCTGCCATTCAAACACCTGTGCTAATTATTTATCTACCTGCGCCTGTCCACCTTAATCGACTCTATTATCACTTTAAGTCGGCCTAAAACTGATATCTCTCCATCCTAAAGGCTAAACTGTAACAAGCGATTAACAAGAGAACGCAGGGCTAGTCACGAAGAAGTGATGTGGAAAGGATGCAGAGCCGTAGTATATTATATCAAACTACGAGATATAAGCTTCTAAATTATAAGACTACGCGAATTTAAAGTAAAAAAATACACTATACTTAAAACTTCATCTATGCATCAATATTTCCAAAGCTCTATTTTCAGTCTAGTGAAAATATAATACATACACAGTTTTACATACAAGATCCAGTACCTCTAGTTTAATTCTAAAACTTTAAATGGCACTGAGACAAGATTTTACTGTTAATATTACGGGGCAAATATCAACTCCTTGGTAATCTCCAGCCATTTTCAAAACCAGTTATATGTTTCAATATTCGTATAAATACTAATGAGATGTACGGGGATAATTCAACAATTTTTCAATATTTTGCAGGCACTGTTAGTTCTATTTAACATAATCAGTGTCAAGAGGCCCATAACTAGTTTACTCGAATCTGACAGATCTCTAACCCGTAGCTGCTCTGTTAATAGCATGTTGTTGTTAGATTGGAGGTCTTATCAGGCTAGTAACCATGGATGGCTTACAGTCCCTCCTCATCACTAGGGCTCAGTGAATATCATGCAATAGCACAGTGATCAAGTTGTGAGTCGCCCTGTTCCGTCAGATGAAAACAGTATAGTGGTTACACCGCCCTGGTCGGAGTGACGGCCTTCCACCGTTTCGATCCTGGAGGCCTTTGGACCACGTAATGCCGCCGATAAGGAGTAGGCTGGTCACCTACCCTTAAATGTACTGGACTAGCCTCAGGTCCCTACACCTTGAAGGAGGTAAAATGGAACTGGCTGCAGTTATCAGCAGTAGTTCCAACCCTCCGCTCATCTGAATGTAAACCCAGTGAATTGCAGGCTCAAATTACCCTTCTGCAGTTCACCATCCTCCTTTTGGGGGATAGGGAGGGAACTGAGTGACGTTTGTGTGACCAGACAGCGGAGCCACCCGGTCAGTAAAGGTGCCACCACGTGAAGGCTTCCCTCTCCAAACAACACGATAATCAAAACAAACGACCAAATCCACCGAGCCACACTTTAGCCAGTGAAGTAAATGGTGAGTCATTACTAGTCTGGCGTGACGATGCTTAATAAAAAAAAAAAAAAAAAAAAAAAAAAAAAAAAAGGAAAAAATATATACATATACCTGGGGCAAGATTTGGCAAGATCCGAAAGCTGCCATTCCTCTCCAGCTGGCTCGTCTCTCTACGTATCAGATAATCTCAAATTCTTGCTCTCAGACACATTATTTCAATTTCAAGCTTAACATGGCTCTAATTATACCAACTTATGGGGATAATAAGTAACCTCTGAAATCACCATCTAATGAATATGACCACAATAATGGATCCAGGCTAAGATGCGCACAAAGTAACGTACGATAACTGTCCTTTCGTAACCACAATTAATTTTACGTAGAAAAAGCATGACATACGGGATATATCTGCGGTCTTCCTCCCTGTCTTCCCCAAATATTACAAAATCTTAGATACAACGGGGAATCCATCGAAACTGAGAATATACGTTTCCTCGTATTCATAAAGGATGCTCTTATAGATTTACGATGCACTACTCGCCATTCAAGTTAAATATTGGCATAATCATACTGCACTCCTATATTTTTCATGTCATTATTACCTCTAGAGCAGTTACGAAGTATTGTTAAGATAAAAAAAATACTCAAACTCTCTTAATCACAACTTACGATCAGGGAAAGTTCTTGAATACCATCCCAGACATTAAGACGCTCGGGTGCCAGACGTAGGAGGAACCTGACCGAGGGGATTTGAACAGGCTGAGGCTCAGGTAACGGTCAGTCTCACTCTAGGGGCCTAGCAGCACCCTTAAATTATCCCCCTAACCATTTATTTCCACCAAGATTCAAAACTTACACCCATTTACCTTCTCCCAAATTCAAAATCATAATTGCACAGACTTAAAATCCAACCGACTTTCGTTTTCAGTGCGGCTGAAAGTTGATGAATGAAAATTGGGCGGGTGGAGTAGGTATCATCCCCCCCCCTTATTGTCTGGGTCACACATAGTCGAATTGCGCATCATATTCTTCACTAAATTTCATACACCAAAGGCGGTTAGTCACATTTCGAATATTTCAAATGCTGATACGGTTCGCGCCTACCTCCATGCATCCGTCTTTCTTATGTAACTGTCCCGGCCATTCCTTCAGCTTATTCACATTCATATTCGCACCTGTTATGGCGGTCCGGACGAAGCACTGCCACCGCCTTTCGTTCGCAGTCACCAATTTTCGTCCTTCTTCGTCCTCTCTCCGTTTAGCAATAACACAAAAGTGGAAACGAAAGTGAAGTCGAAGTTCTTAATGCCAACAAAAGTCCACCATAGTTTAAATGCTTTTTGGTTTTAATTTAGTTTCGACTGCTGAAACGTCTTGCTTGCTGTGTTGAAGACCTGTAAGTTTCATCTTGCCTCACCCCACCATCTGTAAGGTGTAGCCCACCCATAAAAAAAAAAATAAAAAATAAAAAAGTCACTGCTCATCGTTCGATTTTTCAAACATATTCGTATACTTTGGAGATGACAATTTTGCGAATTTTATATATATATATATGAGACTACTACTGCGCTTAGGTTATTTCAAACGTTAAAATCCTTTCATATTTTGAAGATAAGTCATAAGCTGCGGTATACCATAATATGATATAGTAATTACAGCATATGCTCTTACCTGACCTTTCTGTTAGTATTGTTAAAAAGAATCATTCTTGCCGTTGCTAAGTGTGGTAATTATCGTTTCCCTTTCACTTAGCGTGCCCTATTCACCAACCTCACTTCCTGTACTCCCCCCCCCCCCCACTACCATTCCAGACTTCTTGCCTTCTCCCCTCCTCCTATCTCCTCACCCCTTTCAGGCTTCTTCCACCTCCTCCTCCCTCCTCAGTAAAGCCCATCTCCCCTACCCTCCCTCCGTCACACCCTCTCCACTTCCACCTTCACCCCTCTCAGATCTCTTCATCTCCCACTCCCCCTTCACCCCTTCCCCTCATTAACTCCCTCCTCTTTCCCCCCCCCCCCCGGCCCTCGCCTTTCCTCCCCGACACCTTCTGTCGCCTCTCCCTTCACCCTTCTCCTACTTCCTAGCCGCTCCCAGCGCCCCCCCCCCTCGTTCCCCTTCACCTCTCTCAGTACTCCACCCCACTCCTCCCCTACCTCCCCATTCATCCTCCCAACCTTTCTTCCTCTCCCCTACCTTCTTCCTCATCCTCTTCACAACTTCTCCCCATTCATCTCTCTCTCTCTCTCTTTAGGGTGGTTAGAGGAAAGAGAAGAGCTCTGGTCAAGAATATAAAGTGAAACAGAAAAGTGTTGTTATATGGTGTAGGTTACTTACTGGTGTGTGTGTGTGTGTGTGTGTGTGTGTGTGTGTGTGTGTGTGTGTGTGTGTGTGTGTGTGTGTGTGTGTGTGTGTGTGTGTGTGTGTGTGTGTGTGTGTGTGTGTCTTCCTTATTTCTATACCCCCTGTTTGCTCCCCCTCCCCCTCCACTCTACCTCACCTCATCCCCCTTTTCCCCTCCCATCCTCTCCCTCCCTCCTTCCCAGACTTTTTAACCCCCCTCTCTTACCTCCTTCACCCCTTTTCTCCTTCCCCTCCCCCTTCCACACTTTTCCTTCACCTCTCCCTCCCCCCTGCCATTCATTCCTCCCGGATCTCCTCCCCCTCACCCCTTCCCTCCTCTCTTCCTCCTTCACTCTCTCGCCATTCATCATTACTCTTTTATTTTCCAACTCACTGCTCCTCTTCGTCTTACTCCTTCTCTTCTTTCTCCTCCTCTTCCTTCTCCTACTACTACTACTGAGAACCAACGTCCCTATAACTCAAAAATGAAGGCTTAAAAATTTGCAAAAGAAAATGAAAAAAGTAAAAATACATATAAAATTTCACGGAAAAAAAAAAAAAAAGGTCGGATCGAATTTCAAGATTCACTATGAACTGACTGGATACGCCGAGTTTGAAAGACCGGAGATCGTAGTCAGTGGGAAAGCTGAAGTGACGAAGACAGCTCCTGAGTTGACCAGTTGCATATATACGGAATACCCAACAGCTACTTCTCATATAACCAAAATATAACAAGCCGGTATTAGTATTATGATTTTTATAATACCATCCGTAATAATGTAGTATTGTTGTTGCTGTTACTACTACTACTACTATTACTGTTACTACTACCAATCATAATAATAATAACACCACCTTGCTACTACTAATACTAATAATACCACCTCCCTACAACTACTACTACTACTAATACTAATAATACCACCTCCCTACTACTACTACTACTAATAATAATAATATAATACCACCTCCCTCCTACTACTAATACCTTCCTACTACTTTCACTATTCTACCATCACTACTACTACTATTACAACTACTCAGTAAAACTAATAAAGGACCAAAATCGAAACAACCACGTCATTCACAAAACTGTACTCATATACACGTACTCCAAGGGGCTGTTAGGGCTACAATCACAAACATACCCCCTCCCCTCCTCTCCCCCTCCCCTAAGCAAAACCCCCACAGCAAAAAATCGTCCTTGTGGGGATTTCTCTTTCTTATCTTTTTTTTTGTCTACATCTTGATAAATTTCCACTGATTAAATTTTTCGGAACTTTGACCTGATGGACATATATTTTTTTCCTTGCATTTATTCTTAACTTCAATTATATTTTTCTACGACACTTCATATAGTTACTTCACACTTCAAACTTTCAATTTTTCGAATTTTCAGCCCTTGAGACCTCCTGACCATGGTCCAAAAGGCAATATATTAATTTTATAGTACGGTATTTCAGTAATCATTTCCCTCCTTCACTACAGATTGTTTTGAATGCAAGTTATTCACGGTATGTTCAAGTTACTCGCTGCATTTCAAATTCCGTAAGGGGTGGCCACAAACAAAACGCCTCCATGTCGCCCTATCCCCCGCCACTGCAACATATTATTTTCCGTAATATTTCGTCCATCTATTCTATTCTATCCTTCGCACACAGCAACCTTTTTCACCTCTATTTACTGCTTGCTTAGGAATCAGATTTACGTATTATTATCTTCGGCGCTCCTGTAATCTAATTCGCACTAAATTTCACCTCTGATGACTTGTTTATGGTTCAGTTTCTAATGGGATGGCAATTTTTCTGAAGGTACAATACTCATTACCGTAACTTTCACCTTAAACGTCTTTTGCATACGGTTCAAACTGAATTTCTTTTCTTGCATTTTCCTATACTATTACAGTCATCCATCATTATCACCCTTAATGCCTTCTTGTTTGCAGTTCAAAATCACAATAAATCACTTCCTGGAACAAACCATTTATTCCACAACGTCTTAAAAAAAAATATATATATATCATATTTACGGCTCCAATTGTGTCGTTCCTTCTAACTGCACTTAAACTAACACTGAAAAATAGCCCTTAAACACTCTCTATTTACGGTTCATATTAAGATACAATTTCTTGGGCATAACGGGAATCCATCAGACACTGTTTATATGTACGGCTCAGATCATTTTTTTTTTTCCTACTGGCATTTTAATCTAGTAGTAAAATCACCCTTACTCGCTTTCTATTTATGGTCCATATTACGATACACTTTCTAGGACACACCACTTATTCTTTTCACATCATTTTCACCATTAACGACCTTTTACATATGGCTCAAATTACTTTTTTTTTTTTTTCCAATCTCCACCAAAAATATGGCCCTTAATGACTCTTTATTTAGAGGTCAAATTAGGTGACACTCTAGGAAATGCCACTGGTCCACTTCACACAATTTTCACCTCCAATGACACTCAATATTAGGTCCAAAGGCCAATACATAATTTCTCGTTAATTCAGTCGCATCGTTTTCATGTTTTCACCCCTACTGACTCACTATACAAGGTTCAAAATGCGATACACTATTAAAATGGTTCATATTCAGTAAAAGGTTCAAACCGTAACCCATATCCTTCAGGTAAGTTCAGTCACCTTGCTTCCATAATTTCACCCCTACTGAATCTTTATGTAAGGTTCAAAATAAAGATACACTCTGATCCTCACTTCAAGACGTCCAACTTTCGCCTCAATACGTCACATTTCCTTCACTGCCGTAATTTGTTTTCTCCCCACTTCCTCCTTCAGACCTTGCTTTCTCCCCCACCACATCACTTAGAGAGAGTCCTTGTGGCTGGGTTAGATCTGTCTTTTGTACCAGTTTCTCTTCTTCATCTCCTTGTCACCTAATTCATCTTCGTTTTATTTCTCTTCTTCGTCACTTGTCTTTAATTTTTATCATCTATCTGCAAATTCTTCCTCTCTTTTCCACTTAGTTTTTTTTCCTGGTTATTGTCTGGTATTAGCTTGCCACTTCTTACTAATTCCTTGCTTTCTCACCATCACACCACCAAAGTGTCCTTCTGCTTGAATTAAATAAAGTTCACTTAAATCTGACGAGTTTATTATTTTCCACTTAATTCGATTTTTTTTTTGCTTGTGTTTATTTATATTATGATTTCTTCCTTGCTTTTTTTTTCGGTTACTTGTTCCTTTTTTGCATTTATTTCGATTTTTTTTTTTCTGTCTTCACTTTTCTGCTTATTTTTCACTTTATGATTACTTTCTTCAGTATCCTTTGTTACCTTTTTCTTTCTCTCATTCCTTTTTATCAATTACTCCTATTACACATCCGTTTTTTTTCTTTCTTTATCGTTTCACCTACAGTTTATTGTTGCCTGTATTTTCACTGTCTTGTTTATTCTGTTTTCATTTTGTTTGCTTATCTTTACGTCTTACTGATCCATCCTTTTCCCATACATAGCCTCCAGTTTTTACGGTCTTCCACTTTCCTCCCAATTCTTTCTTGTTATTTTTATATATTTTTAGCTTTCTCTTTCACATACTTTTTTTTTTTTTTACAACTGTACAACTGCCTCCACAATCTTAAAATAAGCTCACTCTCTCTCTCTCGCCCATTCTAAAAAAATAACCTCTCAGTTTTTGCCTACTCTCTCTCTCTCTCAAGAAAAAAATAAATAAATAACTGGCTTTATTTTTTACATGTCCAACAACTCTCGCCACAATCTTAAAATTCTCTCTCTCTCTCTCCCAACTTAAAAATAACCTCTGTTTTTGCCTCTCTCTCTCTCTCTCCCTCAGGAAAAAAAAAAAATGGCTTTATTTTTTACATCTGTCCAACAACTCTCGCCACAATCTTAAAATTCTCTCTCTCCCAACTTGAAAATAACCTCTCAGTTTTTGCCTCTCTCTCTCTCTCTCTCTCTCTCTCTCTCTCTCTCTCTCTCAAAAAGAAAAAAAAAATCTAGTGTTATTTTTTACATCTGTCCAACAATTCTCGCCACAATCTTAAAATTCTCTCTCTCTCTCTCTCCCAACTTGAAAATTATCTCTCAGTTTTTGCCTCTCTCTCTCTCTCTCTCTCTCTCTCTCTCTCTCTCTCTCTCACGGGTGGAATGAAAGAAACTGGATGGCCTTGTGGTAGTCTTGGGATCCTCTTTCAATTCATCTTGGTTCAATCCCATTTTTTTTTTCTCTCTCTCTCTCATCTTTCTCTTCTCTCACACACGCCATTACCAGTCAATCTCATTTTAGTATCTCTCTCTCTCTCCTCTGGCTACCATTTGTTACATTTTTTATTATCTTTTAAGTCCTCTTCTTTCCTGTTCCTCTTCATCGCATCATTTCTCTATCTAAACACCTCTCTTCTTCAACTACCTTCCACGTCTGTTTCTTGCTGTCTCTCATTCTTTTTTTCTTTTTCATTCTCTTTCACACTTCGTCAGCGTATCAGTGCCATTCTTTCTTACCTGTAAATTTACCTGTATTTTTTTTCTTTTATAAATGACAGACGTATAAGCCTCATAATTTTTTCCATGATACACTATCTTCTTGTCACATTCCTTTTTTTCCTACCATTTATCACTTTCTTCCGGACAGTTTCTTGCTGGGTCTTCCCTGTAATATTTAATTTTCAAACATCTCATTTATTTGTTTCTTTAGTCCTTTTCTGTTTATCACAAGTTTTCATTTACCTACCAGTCTTCTTTTTTGTTCTCCTCTCTCTCAATGTCCTTTTTTCTTTAAGTGTAGGGAAGAAATAACGACAAGCTAAAAGCCTTCAATAACTGTTCTCCCCAGGAAAAAATAATTAAAAGACAGTGATAATCAAGGTCCATATCGAGATGCCCGGGGCGCATTGCGTTTAAAAGACTGAAGTCAAAGGAAGGAAGACATACAGACTGAGGAAGACAGTCTGTCCTGTCACATACATGAAGGACTGGGAGTACTGGCTAACAATTACATTAAACAGTTGGACAGAAAAGGGGTAAGAGTCTGCTGACAAACGGGTGCTACGCCGCAGTAATGGAGCGATGTAGACAGTTCGGAAGAGCAGTGGCCATTGAAGCAGGGATAGAAATTGCCACTCGTCTTCATAAACCATTCTTCTTTCCCTATTCTGCTCTACTTCCACCTCTCCTCTTCTCTCGCTACCGTTTCTTACTGGACTTGTGCGATCCCCTGGAAATCTTTTTCTTCTTGCATATCATCTCGTACAGCACCTCCAGCCCGTCCGCCAGACCGTCTCCTATGATGGCACAAGACGGCTGGACGTGGAACAGCTGAGACGGGCCTAATTCTCTCAGGCCCAGGCTCTTCTCTACCTGTGGAGCAAAGGAGAAGGTTAGAGAGGAGGGAGAGGTGGAAGGAATGGAGAGAGAGAGAGAGAGAGAGAGAGAGAGAGAGAGAGAGAGAGAAGAGCTGAGATATACCTAGCTTTATTCTCTACCTGTGGAGGAATGGAGAGATTGAGAGAAAAATGGAGGGGAAAAAATACTGGAGATGAGAGAAAGGGAGGGAAATTTGAGACAGGGAAGAAACAATGGAGATTAATATGCGGGAAAAATGTGGATGGGAGATGAGGGGGAGGTGGAGACAAAGGTGGAGGGATGGAGGGAAGGATGGAGAGACGGAGGGAAGGATGGAGAGACGGAGGGAAGGATGGAGAGACGGAGGGAAGGATGGAGAGACGGAGGGAAGGATGGAGAGACGGAGGGAAAGATTGAGAGGCGGAGGGAAAGATGGAGAGACGGAGGGAAGGATGGAGAAACGGAGGGAAAGAGGAAGAGACGGCGGGAAGGATGGAAAGACGGAGGGAAAGATGGAGAGACGGAGGGATGGGTTGGGAGAATGCTGGGGTGATGGAGAGAAGTTAGAAAGGGGAGGTATAATGGAGACTGAGGGGTGGAGGGAGATTAGAGTGCGATGGAGGGATGGAGAGAAAAGGTGGAGGAAAGCAGGGAGAGATGGAGAGAAGAGTGGAGAGAATGAGAAATGGAGATGAAGGATGGGGATGTAAGCATGGAAGAAAAGAACAGAAGTTATGAAAGCAATGAAAAGAAATGAGAGAGAGAGAGAGAGAGAGAGAGAGAGAGAGAGAGAGAGAGAGAGAGAGAGTTATGATGAAAGTGAAAGGAACAGAGGAAATGAAAGAACAAGGAAGCGAAAGTAGTGGGGAAGTAGAAAAGG
>NC_136980.1:610000-690000 GCF_032717465.1 Coenobita brevimanus | reverse complement strand
TGTGCGTCTAGTGCATGTGTACCTCTGTATTTACGGATGCACATGTGTACCTTGATGCCGATGTGTGCTGTCATGAGCGTACGTGTGTGTGTGTGTGTGTGTGTGTGTGTGTGTGTGTGTGTGTGTGTGTGTGTGTGTGTGTGTGTGTGTGTGTGTGTGTGTGTGTACCTCAGTATTTATGGGCGCACACGTGTACTTTGATGTCGATGTGTGCTGTCATGAGCGTACGTGTAAGTGTGAATGATTGTATGTGTATGTATGCATGTATGTATAATCACTACTCTTGCCTTAATGGTATGGACTGAGTTGCCTAGCCCCGGGCCCCTACTCTCCTTGTGACGCAATAAAGGGATGGATGGATGGATGAATATGAATGAATGAATGGATGAGTAGAATGAATGAACGAACGGATGGACAGATGGATGGATAAATAATGAGTGAATGAATGAATGGATGGATGAGTAGAATGAATGAACGAACGGATGGACAGATAGATGGATGGACAGATAGATGAGTGAATGAATGAATGGATAAATGGAAGGAATGAAAGACTGATGGATGGTTACATGACTTACAATGAATGCATGAATGAATGTACTCAAATATACATGAACACATAAGACATTCTAAAGCCTTGAATAATGAATGAATGAATGTATGGCTTCTTTCACTAGGTGTTTTGATGAGTTTCTTCTGTTTTGGGGCACAGCTGTTTATGTTTCCGAATCTTACTCTACTGTACACACTTATAATACATGGAATTGATGATGATGATGATGATGATGAGGAGGAGGAGGAGAAGGATGATGATGATGATGATAAGGAGGAGGAGGAGGAGGATAACTATGATAATGATGATGAGGAGGAGGAGGCGGGGGATAACTATGATGATGATGATGAGGAGGAGGAGGAGGATGACTATGATAATGATGATGATGAGGAGGAGGCGGGGGATAACTATGATGATGATGATGATGTTGAGGAGGAGGAGGAGGAGGAAAGGGAGGAGGACCGGGAGAGGAGCAGTAGAAGGAGGTTAACAATAATAATGATGATGATAATGATAATGATGATGATGACGCCACTGACAATAATATGCGTAACTAAGTGCGTAAATGAGCGTATGGTGAAATCCCGCTGCTGGTATGAAGGATGCGACGCGGTGTATGAGATAAAAAGATGCTGGATGAGGGTTATATACGCTGGGCTGTGTTCTCTTGGACTGTGTGTGTGTGTGTGTGTGTGTGTGTGTGTGTGTGTGTGTGTGTGAGAGAGAGAGAGAGAGAGAGAGAGAGAGAGAACATAGGAGGGGAGACGACGAACAAAAGGAAGATGAGGCGAGATATCACACATACCTCTCTCTCTCTCTCTCTCTCTTTTTCACTCTCTCTCTCTCTCTCTCACATATTCACAGCATTACAGTATAGTCTTTGTTAAACCACACGTAGACGTTAGTAATGAGATTCCTACTTGAGCAACTCTCTCTCTCTCTCTCTCTCTCTCTCTCTCTCTCTCTCTCTCTCTCTCTCTCTCTGTATGTATGAATGTATGTATGTCATATCACTGTAGTGTTTTATTTCGCTTTTCTAATTCTTCTATCGTTTATTCTATTCAACTGGGAGAGAGAGAGAGAGAGAGAGTAATGAAGTGAATTACCGAAAAATACACCAAGCCCACAAAAACACCCCCACCCCCCATTAAGACCCCCCTAAGGGCTATTAAGGGGTAAGGGGGCTGGCTAAGGGGTAAGGGAGCTGGCTAAGGGGTAAGGAGGCTGGCTAAGGGGTAAGGGGGCTGGCTAAGGGGTAAGGGGGCTGGCTAAGGGGTAAGGGGGCTGGCTAAGGGGTAAGGGGCAGGTCGAGGCAGCCCCTATGGTTCAGTACAGGCGTTAATGGAGCTTCAATGGACTTTTTATAAGAGGAATTGACTGCCTTTGAGATTTAGCCAAGATCCGTGAGTGGTGATGGTGGTAGTTGTGGTACTGGGATGGTGGTAGTGGTGGTTAAAGTGGTGGTGGTAGTTGTGGTGATGATGGTTGGTGGTTGTGGTGGCTGGATGGTGGTAGTGGTGGTAGTTGTGGTGATGATGGTTGGTCGTTGTGATGATGGTTGGTGGTTGTGGTGGTTAGAGTGGTGGTGGTAGTTGTGGTGATGATGGTTGGTGGTTGTGGTGGTTGGATGGTGGTAGTTGTGGTAGTGGGAGACTGTGGTACTTGAAATGGTGGTAGCACAGGCTATGGGTGGCTGGGTGGTGGTGGGTGTGGTAGCTGTGGTGGCTGGTGGTCAGATGGTGGTAGTTGTTGTTATAGTGGTGATGGCAGTTGTGGTTATGGTGGTGGTAGTTGTGGATATGGTGGTGATAGTAGTTGTGGTATTTGGGATGCTGGTGGTTGTGGTAGTTGTGGTTGAGAGTTTGGTTGTAGTGGTGATAGTTGTGGTAGAGAAAGGTATCTGTGGTGGTAAAGGAAAATGATGATGGCCCTGGTAGGTGGGATGGTGGTAGCTGTGGTAGATGGGATGGTGGTAGTTGTGGTAGTTATGATGGTTGTGGTAGCAGTGATGGTGGCAGTTGTGGTAGATGGTATGGTGGTAATGGCAGCTGCGGTAGTTATGGTAATGGTGGTAGTAGTAGTGGTGATGCTAACAAGATTGGCAATTGTGGTAGTAATAGTGATGATGGTGATATTAGCGAGTGGTGATTTTTTTATAGTGATGGTGGTTGTTTTGGGAAAGAGAGAGAGAGAGAGAGAGAGAGAGAGAATTAAAACCCCTCCCTATCCAATCCCTCCCCCTCCTCTTCCTCTCACCATCCCTCTCCCTCTCCCCATCCCTCTTCCTCCCCTCCTCCTCTCTCCCCTCTATTGACTTCTGACATCCTATACGTATTATATTGTATTACGGACCACACACACACACACACACACACACACACACACACACACACACATACAGGAGGCACAGAAACAATCAATATACACGTACATAATAAATACGTACATGATTATACACACTCCGAAGACAGGCAAACACACACACACACACACACACACACACACACACACACATACACAAAGACGTACACATCTCCAAATGCACTTAATATCTCATACACCCAGACACACACACGTACACATTAAAAAACACACACACGGCACGTTTAAACACATCTGCGCACACACAAAAACACGCACACACAGTTGGTACACATGAACGGGCACACCTAATCTTGGTAAGTGACTCTCTCTCTCTCTCTCTCTCTCCTCTCTCTCTCGTATCAATCTACCAGCCTATTACTCAACCCTTTTATGTCAACTGTAACTATCAATCTATCTACCGTATCTATCAATCTATTTATCTATCTATCAGTCAATTAATGCTCTAATGACCTCTAATTATTTAACATATAACTACACCTTCAATTAATTATAAACCTTGACCATTTTGCAACAAAGGTAAGGTCTGTGTCTCTATGTAACCCTCTCTCTCTCTCTCTGACTCATCCTCCTCTTCTCTCTCCTTTTATCTTGTCTACTGGTTTTTCCCTCTTCCCTCCCTCCCTCTTTCTCCCTCCATCTCTCCGGGTTACCAAACTTTCCTTGTATTCTTGCTTCACCTCTCTCTCTCTCTCTCTCTCAGTATTTTTTTCATACATCTCTGAATCATTTTCTTTAAAAATCTTAGTGGTCTCTCCCTCTCTCTCAATCTATCTATCAATCTCTCTCTCTCTCAATTTATCTATCAATCTCTCTCTCTCTTTGAAGAATATTTTTTGTCAATATTGTGACTGGATGCGTGTTATGGTTGTCTGTTTGTCTGTCTGTGTCTGCCTCTCTCTCTCTCTCTCCATCTTCCCTGCCTACGCGCCTCCTTCCATTAGGCTTCTCACCGTCTTTTCTTCTTTTTTTCCCTCCCCCTCCTCCCTCCATACCTTCCCTCCCTACCTGCATCTCTCCCTCCCTCTCCATTCTTCCTGATCCTGCGCATCCCTCTCTCTCTCTCTCTCTCTCTCTCAGACCGGACCACGTAGAATGGGTTTAAGGTCTGTATTATCTATGTATCTATGTAATTCTTCTCACTCCCTGCTCTTCGAAATCAGTCTCTCTCTCTCTCTCTCTCTCTCTCTCCCTCTCTCTCTCCAGCCCGTGGATTGAGTGTCTGCGGGCAGTTCAACCTGAGAACCATTTCCTGACCACGCCACACACCCTCCCCCTCTTTATAATCCCCCACCCTCCCCCTCCTCTCTCTCTTCCTCCCTCCCCTTCCCCTCCTCTCCCCTCCCTCCCCCATCCCCCCCAGACCCACACCCTACTTTTACCCCACACGCAAAAATTCACAGTATTTCCCATCAGCATTTGCAGTATCATCATCATCATCATCATCATCCTCACCCATATTCTCTTTAATATAACTTGTCACCGGGAAAGACCCTGAGGTGTGAGGATTAAGAGAAATGATAATAATAATAATAATAATAATAATAATAATAATAATAATAATAATACCACTACCACCACAAACACCAGAACCACCACCACCAATAATAATAATAATAATACCACTACAAACACCACAACCAATAATAATAATAATAATAATAATAATAATAATAATAATAAGAGCCGTACAAGTCCTGTCCAAGAGATATAAACACTGTACAGTAGAGCCGTCACTCCTTTTCCTCAGTCCCGTGACCCCATCTGACCTGACCTGCTGCCCCAAATGAGACAATTAAGGATGGATAACGTCAAGTGCTAATTCCACCCAGCAATTAACACAGGGTAATTATTCTGGACGTTAATTACATGAAGCGGCTGACACGATGCGTTTTAAAAGATAAGAATGTTGGATGTGGAAGATTTAAAAGGGATATGACGGTACTCTCACTACTACTACCACTACTACTGCTACTATTATTATTACTACTACAACAACTACTACTACTACTGTTGCTTGTATCCTACTACTACTGCTACTATTATTACTACTACAACAACAACTACTACTACTGTTGCTGCTATACCACTACTACTATTATTACTACTACAGCAACAACTACTACTGCTGTTGCTGCTATACTACTACTACTGCTGCTATCAATATTACTACAACAATAATAACACCTACCACTACTACTACTACAACTACTTTTTTCTCTTACTACTACTGCTACTACTATTATTACTACTACTATTACTACAACCATAACAACCTCTACTACTACTAATAACAATAATGATGAAAATTACTCAGAACTAAAATTACTCACATCCACCTAACAGTAGCTAACGAATACGAATCGCATCAATTGATACTTAATACTAAAGATAATTACACCATTAGCCAATATTACTGATAAATATAAAGATTATTAACTATTATGAGAGGGGTTTCGGGGTCAAGAGGGGTGGATGTGTGTGTTTAACCCCCCCCCACCACCTCTCTCTCTCTCTCTCAGGTGACACAAGCACGTACACACTGACCCACTGACTTACACAAGCTGACAAATGCAAATAAACACACACAGTCACACACGCTACGCACACGCACACACTCAAGCACATACAAACATACTGACGTCCACACACACACACACACACACACACACACACACACACACACACACACACACAGGGGCAGGTTGCATTTACATACACTCATTGTTGTTGGTGATATATGACAGGAGTCTCTCTCTCTCTCTCTCTCTCTCTCAGACGACACAGGAACAGGACTGGAACCATGACCCTGAAATACTGGTTATAAATGAAGAGAGAGAGAGAGAGAGAGAGAGAGAGAGAGACTAAGCTGCATTTAAAAGTCTGCATCATACTTATTAAACTATTTGCGGTTCTTAAAACAATTTGTCTAAAGCTCCCTAACAACTTTTCCTAAGCAACTTATTTGGGAAGGAAAGTAAGAAGCAGCCTATGAGTGTGAAACAAAGCTCCCTAACACCTTTTCCTAAGCAACTTATTTGGGAAGGAAAGTGAGACGCAGCTTAAATGTGTAAGAAAGCTCCCTAACACCTTTTCCTAAGCAACTTATTTGGGAAGGAAAGTGAGACGCAGCTTAAATGTGTAAGAAAGCACCCTAACACCTTTTCCTAGGCAACTTATTTGGAAAGGGAAATGAGAAGCAGCCTATGAGTGTGTAAGAAAGCTCCCTAACACCTTTTCCTAAGCAACTTATTTGGGAAGGAAAGTGAGAAGCAGCCTAAATGTGTAAGAAAGCTCCCTAACACCTTTTCCTAAGCAACTTATTTGGGAAGGAAAGTGAGAAGCAGCATAAGTGTGTAATAAAGCTCCCTAACACCTTTTCCTAAGAAACTTATTTGGGATGGAAGGTGAGACGCAGCCTATAAGTGAAAGAAAACTCCGTAACACCTTTTCCTAAGCAACTTAATTGGGAAGGAAAGTGAGACGCAGCTTAAATGTGTAAGAAAGCACCCTAACACCTTTTCCTAGGCAACTTATTTGGGAAGGAAAATGAGAAGCAGCCTATGAGTGTGTAAGAAAGCTCCCTAACACCTATTCATAAGCAACTTATTTGGGAAGGAAAGTGAGAAGCAGCATAAGTGTGTAATAAAGCTCCCTAACACCTTTTCCTAAGCAACTTATTTGGGATGGAAGGTGAGACGCAGCCTATATGTGAAAGAAAACTCCGTAACACCTTTTCCTAAGCAACTTATTTGGGATGGAAAGTAAGAAGCAGCCTATAGGTGTGTGAGAAAGCCAACAATTTAGACTCATGTTCTCGTCTGTAAAGGAAGCTCCCTAACACCTTTTCCTAGGCGACTTATTTCGTTTATTACACAATACGCTCCATCTCCGTGTTACATAAATCATTCTAATATCGCCATACTTTGCACTGATAACGTACAAACGGATACCAACCAGCCATATCCAAAAATAAATCGCTAAGGAAGTGATGCTAGGGAGCCTCCTTACCCTACGAAAGCTTTACAGTAGTCAATGCAAGCCTGTAGTAGTCAATGCAAGGCTACGGTAGTCATCATTTCTGCATCCTTTCTCAGTAGTCGGAATCATATACAGAATCGGACGACTCAAACCTTCATTATATCGTGGTCATTTCCCACCTCACATAAAAACAATCGCTTCCAAAACACAACACAGACTAAAACCTGACAAAACTCATGTGACAAAAACCTAAAAACTCTCTCTCTCTCTCTCTCTCTCTCACACACACACACACACACACACACACACACACACACACACACACACACACACACACGCACGCAAGAACCTATAGTAGTGCTGTGTGTAACTGAAGCGGAACTACTGTGCTGCTGGGTGACTTTCGCAACACTTGAAGGCACACACACACACACATACACACACACACACACACACACACACACACACACGAGTATACACATTTCCATACAATATACAAACACACATGTACAGTACATATACAGAAACACCAGTCTACACTCAGGAAACACACACACACACACACACACACAAATCTGCGCATAAAACACCACAAAAACTTGTACATAATAAACACACAATCAAATCTACATATAATCAACACACACACACACACACACACACACACACACACACACACACATACACGCACGCACGCACACACCACCTTCAGGTCTCCCCCCAAGACAGTGACAAGCAGAGGTGACGTGGAGGAGGAGGAGGAGGAGAAGGAGGAGGAAGAAGAGGAAAACTGAAGGTGAGGGGGAAAGGAGGAACTGAGAGGAGGGGGAGAAGGGGAATAAACAAATTAAATAAAAAAAATAATCAGGGTTGATTTCTGAGGTGTGAGGAAAAGGAAGAGGGAAGGAAGTGAAGGAAGAGGGGTGGAAGTGAAGGAAGAGGGGAGGAAGTGAAGGAAGAGGAGAGGAAGTGAAGGAAGAGGGGTGGAAGTGAAGGAAGAGGGGAGGATGTGAAGGAAGAGGGGAGGAAGAGAAGGAAAAGGGGAGGAAGTGATGGATGAGGGGAGGATGAGAAGGAAGAGGGGAAGATGTGAGGGAAGAGGGGAGGAAGCGAAGGAAGAGGGAAGGGTGAGAAGGAAGAGGGGAGGATGTGAAGGAAGAGGGGAAGATGTGAGGGAAGAGGGGAGGAAGCGCAGGAAGAGGGAAGGGTGAGAAGGAAGAGGGGAGGATGTGAAGGAAGGGGGAAAGGTGAGAAGGAAGAGGGGAGGAAGTGAAGGAAGAGGGGAGCAAATGAAGGGGAAGCGTGGGTGTGTGAGAAGTGGGTGGGGAGAAAGAGGGAGGGGGCGATGAGGAAACAAGAGGGGGAGCTTTGTGGGGGGGGGGGTTGACTTTCCCTCCCCTACCCCCCACCATCGCGTGAGTGTAAATACGGGCGGAAATCATAACCGAAGAACAGGGAAAGGCGACGCTATGCACTTTCACCCCTTCACTCCGACGACGCATTTTTATATTCTTGCTATCTCCAGACGACTTTATATATAGATAAGGTAGTTCTTTATATCAGGAGAGTTAGATAAGAGCCTTCGTTATCTACTTTATCATTTGAGATCACTTTTAATATTGAAAATCGTCTGTAATGAAAGAATATAATGTATACTACGTCTCGAAATGATGTGGTTAAGTGTAATGTGACCACCTTACCACTAAATAATAATAATAATAATATAAGCATACGAGTGCATAGTGTTATCCTCAAAGAAAATAGACATAGATTAGATAGATAGATAGACAGACAGGCAGGTACACAAATACATGAAGTGGCACAAAAATTTCTCTCCCTAAAAATTCACTCTCTCTCTCTCAAGCAGAAACTATGCGGAGAATTTGAATAGCAAGCAGAGAGAGTCGAGTCTACACACTTTCACACAAGCCAGTGCGATATGTGACACCGCCCTCTGAATATACCTAAAACTCCTGTGATGATGATGAGGAAGAGGAGGAGGAGGAGGAGGAGGAGGTGGAGAATGACGATAATGGTGGTGATGATGATGATAATAATGATGACGATTCACAATTTAGATTTCTTATGCTACAAGAACATTCCCGATAAAAACTTTGATGAAGATGATCCACAATGAATAATATGTCGACAAAAACACCAGGAAGTATAAGAACTGTAACTGTGAAGAGGGGGACGCAAGCCTCGTTACTGTTATGTGGTTAAGCGTAATATGCCTCAACATTCACACATCAGTTCCCACCATTAATATTTATAAGTTACAAGGATCTATCTATCCATCTATTGCCAGACGCCTTAATCTCGTAAGGGGCGGCCACAAACAAATCGCCTCCATGTCGCCCTGTCCCCCGCCATTTCACTGCCCTGCTCCCAGCTCACAGCCCCCTCAAGGATACTCTTAACATATTCCAAGACCTAATCCTTCAAATCCTAAGCTGAGAAGCTAGTTTCACATAATCAAGTATAATATGGCTTGACTTTCACACACTTACTATTGTCCTTTTCCGAACAAAAAACGCGATAAACAATGACGATATAAGCATCTTCAAGGCGAGATGATCAAACCCTTAAACACTTTCACTACGTTGACAATAAGAGCTTACTACCACTATAAGATCTCTTTATTATAACTCCCTCTCTCTCTCTCTCTCTCTCTCACACACACACACACACACACACACACACACACGCACAGAAGACCCTGAAATCCTACACAAACACCAAAATCTCCCAATACCAAATACATAAAAAATAATCTCAATAATTAACAACAATAATAACACCAAATACTACTACTACTACTACTACTACTACTAATAATAATAATAATAATAATAATACACCCACCTTTGCATCTTCCAGACGTCCCCTTAATCTTCTCACAGTTAAAGCCAATGGTAGGGACGGTATTGAGATACTGTAAGGAGGGGAGGCAGACATTATAAAAAATAATAATAATAATAATAATAATAATAATAATAATAATAAAACTTTCCACATTGTATCTCATTATTGTCAGAAATCATTGTGTAGAAATAGATGTATAACCAAACAAAATGCAAACACTGACACTAAGCAGGTGAATATACCAAAATTTATGATTAAGATGTACAGTCGATCAAAATGTATCGCTCAGGACAGGTACGATGATATCCGAAATGATCAATACAACAAGCGTAAGTCCCAGAAAGATTAGTCTCTTATTATTTAAATGTACATGCAATATTAAAACAGACTAGATTGACACAAGTATAGGACGTGTAGCATTCTCAGGTAGGCAGGTTTAAGGAACGGGGAGAATTACTGGATCACTTTCTATTAACCATCGTCTCTACTGTCATACTGTTTCGTGCCAAGTGTATATCAATGCTTCTCTCTCACTCTCTCTTTATCTATCTATCTCTCTCTGATCGACTGTACACCATCCTAAGCTCAATATATCACATTTATAAACATGGCAAAATTTCAACTCAGCAACTCACGACCCTCTTACCTGGTCAAACTTAAGCCTGTAGAGTGCCGTGGTCTTCCCCGCCGAGTCCAACCCCAGCATGACGACGTGTAAGGGTGCGTTGAGGGAGGGTAGGGCATCAAGGAGAGACACCCCCTTCCCTGACCCCCCTTTCCCCATGCTCCCGCCCATGATCGACTTATTCGGGGGTACCAGTGTGGGCGTGGGTAGGCGGGGGCACGTTCAGGGTTTGAAGGGGAGCATGACTGAGACCTGTCGTTACTGAGTAGGGGCAAAAATGCGACTCAATGGCAAAAAAATAAGACACCTGCAGATCTTGAAAGCACAGAAACGCAACTCCTTTCAACTTAACTCCCGCCCATTACCGACTTATTCGAGGTACGTTCAGGTTCCGAGGAGAGCATGACTGGGTTGGGTCGTTACTGAGTAGGGACAAAAATGCGATGCTCGAAAACAAAATACCAGATCTTCAGACGACAGAAATGTAACTCTTCTCAATGTAACTCTCGCCTATTATAATTCCGTTGAGGTGCTTGTCGTTAATGAGTTGGGACAAAAGGATGCAACGCTTGTAAAAAAAGTGTAACTCCTGAAACGTTATAAATGCAGCTCAAGGAAGACCATGTTTCACTCTTATAAATGATAGAAACAGAAATAACGAAAGGACAAGAATGCAACTCTTGAAATCACATCACTCTTCCAGGGATAAAGATGCAACTCTCTAGATGTTAAGGGGTAGAAATATAACTCTTTCACCAAACAGCCCTTTATAGCTAGTACACATTCACCGTAGTCTTGGCTTGCTACTGTTTCATCACACTTGCAGGCCTTTCACAGTTCTACCCACCTCTCGCTGCTACAACACCGTACACACTCTTAGCAATGCTGAGTTTGAAGCTCTCCACAGGCAGAGATAATAAGGGTCTTCAAGTATATATGGTTTTCTAACAATATTCTCTCTTCTTTACTATCCTTGTCTTTTTCTAGTCGTTTAGTTACTCTTGTAGGAGCCGTCTAGCATGGATGAACTGGCCTACTGCGGGAATCCTCTCTTGTTATGTTGCTCTCTCTCTCTCTCTCTCTCTCTCTCTCTCTCTCACACACACACAAATAAATAACAACTCAAGCCACTTTTAACGACAAACTATTCATTATCCTCACGCCGTAATCCCCAATCCTAATCCCTTCAATCCTAGTCCTTCAAGCCATTCACCTGTGTTATCTATTTTTCAGCATCCTGACGCTGCATCCTGTGAGGGGTTACATGGAAGCTGAGATCCCCTAACTATTTTACTTGTGGATATTTATGCGAAGGAATATGTGATTAATATTGATGACTCTGATACCACGATAAGGGAAGCAGGAAACAGAATGAGCAGGTAAGATAAAGGTGTTGAGAGTTGACAGGTAGGTAGGTTATGGTAGCGAGGTGGATCTGTAGGTGGGTAAGAATGCAGAATATGGTAACTGGGTAGGTAGGTAGGTAGGTCGATAGGTAGGTGGCCAGAGAGAGAGGGTAAGAGGTAGGCAAATATGTAAACTAAGGTAGAATGATGGATCTATAGGTAAGAATGAAGAGAGAAGGTAACTTAACACGTAGGTAGGTCGATAGGTAGATGACTTGAGAGGGAGGGTGATCTGGTAGGCAAGAATGTAAGGTAAGAAGGTAGGTATTTCTGCAGACAAGAGGAAAACAGGAAGGAAGCAGACCTGGAACAAGAGAAGGCAGATGGGGAAACAGTTTGAGATGGAGGGTGGGATAGGTAAGCTGGTAGGTAAGGTAAGAAGGTAAGCATCTTTATGGAGGAAGGAAAATGGGTAAGCAGGAAGCAGAAAAGGTACCTGGGTTGAAAGAGAGGGTAGATAGGGAGATGGATTAAGAAGACGAGAAGGTAGGTAGGTAGGTAGGCTAAGAATGTAGGTAATTTTAAGCAAGCAGATGGGTAGAATGGTAAGCAGAATAGGCTGGGTAAGAATCAGAATAAGTAGTCTAAGTAGGACAGGCGAAAAAAAAAAGAGAGAGAGAGAGAGAAAGAGAGAGAGAGAGAGAGAGAGAGAGAGAGAGCACATGCCTCAGACAGGAGACAAAAAGGTAGGTACACGAGTATTTGTAAGTAGGAGGGAGGATAAGACGGGTGGGAATGGGTAAGTAGGCTGTAAGTTGGAATGTATGAGGTAAGAAGGATGATGGGTGAGGTGGGGGAGAAGGGGGGTCGGTAAGTAGGCTGTAAGTAGAAATGACTGAAGATAAGAAGCAATGTAGGTAGGGATGGGGGAGATGGGTTGTAGGTAAGTAGGCTGTAAGTAGAAATGACTGAAGATACAGGACGCAATGTGGGTGGGGAATGGGGGAGATGGGGGGTCGGTAAGTAGGCTGTAAGTAGGTTATATTCAGCAGGAGCGTTAAGCAGGTAAATCTCCAGGGTACAGCAGGTCGGAACGCTAAGTAGGTATGTAGGTTGGAGGCCAGGTATGTGTACAGGTAGGCGTGTCTAGCTCAGGTGAGTGGGTGGGGAGGAGGAGTGATGAAGATGGGTACATGAGCGGCGTGGGTTAAACAGCGGGTGCGTAGGTGAGTTAGGAGTGAGTAGGTGAGTTAACAGTACGTAGGAGAGTTGGTAGAGTACGTAGGTGAGAGGGCAGAATGCGTAGGGTGTTGCGTGGGTAGAAAGGGAGAGAGCGTAGGCGAGAATACTGGTAGAATGCGTAGGGGGGCTGCGTGGGTAGAGTCTATGTTGCTTGGTAGACAGGTAGGTAGGTTGATTATGAAGGTGTGGAAGGTACGGTGTGTAGGTGGGTGCGTGGGTAGAGTAGGGGTGGGTTGCTAGGTTGAATGGTAGGTAGGCTGCGGTGTGAAAGGTACGGTGCGTAGGTAGAGTGAGAGTAGGTTGCTAGGTAGACAGGTAGAAGGACTGGTTTGTTGGCAGGCTATTAAACTCTACCGTTACAGGGGTTAGGCATAGGATGAGGCTGGGTGGGAGGTAGGCAGGACTCTTGGGTGGGTAGGAAGGCAGGACTCTTGGGTGGGTAGGAAGGCAGGACTCTTGGGTGGGTAGGAAGGCAGGACTCTTGGGTGGGTAGGAAGGCAGGACTCTTGGGTGGGTAGGAAGGCAGGACTCTTGGGTGAGTAGGAAGGCAGGACTCTTGGGTGAGTAGGTAGGCAGGACTCTTGGGTGAGTAGGAAGGCAGGACTCTTGGGTGAGTAGGAAGGCAGGACTCTTGGGTGAGTAGGAAGGCAGGACTCTTGGGTGGGTAGGAAGGCAGGACTCTTGGGTGGGTAGGAAGGCAGGACTCTTGGGTGGGAGGTTGTCAGGACTCTTGGGTGGGAGGTAAGCAGGGACTCTTGGCTGGGAGGCAGGCAGGACTCTTGGGTGGGAGGTAAGCAGGGACTCTTGGCTGGGAGGCAGGCAGGACTCTTGGGTGGGTAGGAAGGCAGGACTCTTGGGGGGATACGAAGGCAGGTAAGTTGGAAGGCAGGCAGTGAGGGAGGTAGGAAGACTGGTAAAGAAGGTATAGCAGGCAGATAGGCAGGAAAATAGGAGAGCAAGATGGTAGGTAGGTAGATAGGTAGGAAAGCAGGGAGGCAGCAGACAGACAAGCAGACAGGAAGGCAGGCAGGTCTGTGGGTCATAGGAGGGCTGGGTCCCCCCCCCTCCCATAACCCCGGGGACTCACAAAAAATGCAGTGTCTTCGTCAATCGCTCAGTACTTCACACACACACACACACACACACACACACACACACACACACACACACACACACACACACACACACTACCACGAATCCAACTTACATCTTAACCCTCTATTTCTTTCGCTCAGTACTGCACATGAACACACACCATCACCAGTCCTACTTACAAAACATCTTAACTCTCTATTTCTTTCGCTCAGTACTTCACAGGAACACACATTACCACGAATCCTACTTACAAAACATCTCAACTCATTTCTTTCGCTCAGTACTGCACATGAACACACACCATCAACAGTCCTACTTACAAAATATTTCACCTAATTATTTCTTTCGCTCAGTACTTCACGTGAACCCACACCATCACCAGTCCTACTTATAAAATATCTTAACTAATTATTTCAAGCACAAAACGTAATGTACAAGATAGACAAGTTCCCATATCACTTAGATACTTATAACAGTTTTTTTTTTTCTTTTTTTTTCGTATTTGTTACTGATATTCTCTCTTTTGGACTTTGATACTAATATACTTCACTTCATGGACTTTTGGATTTTAAAAGCAAATAACTATAACGTCTGTATTTTCATCGTCTTTAAATGGCTTGTTTCCGCGGGTTTTTTGGTCTTCAGTGGAGAGATTACACCCCCATCACTCGCTTCTCTGCATTTTGAACTTTCAGCCTTAGGTTTTTTCTTTACATTAAAAAAAAATCCATATTCTCATCACAATTCCATCACAATAAACTTTTAGTACCCTGCATCCCCCCCCCTTTTTTTTTTTGAGGCGATGGAAAGAAAATTAAGGATATGGCATTTCGTAATATCTTCTTGGTATCGACGCATTTTGGACCACTGACAAAAAAAAAAATATATATATATATATAAAGTGTATTAACCAGAATAAATCGCAAAAAAAAGGTGTTACGGAATCTCGAGACAATCAAAATAACACTTAATTTCCTGTGCGGGTGTAATGTGCAGAAAAAATCGCTGTGGAAGAGATGTTACGATATAAAAAAAAAATCAGATATCCACTTGAATTTCCTGCGCGCCGTTCTCCGCCTCCCCCGAGTCCAATCTTCCCTCCAGAATCTTCACCGAGCGTTTTTTCTTTCTTTTTTTGGCGGCAATTCAACACATCGCAATTTATTCCAGTACGAACCATGCGCATCCAACCCTGCGCAAGGCTACCCGTCTCCTCTTTTCAAACACTTTTTTCACTCGCACAGGCGTTCAAAAAATCATCTCGGTTCCTTTGACACGAGAGAGGATGAAGGAATGGGAGTAATGTGCACACGCTACCTCTCCTTCGCCCGGTCGGACTTATAATGCGAGTCCTGAATTCCTTTGAGGCGAAGTCCAGGATCCATATTTAAAATGGATTCGAACCCAACTCACTGGATGCGCGCTTCCCCGTAACGGTCAACTACTGCCAAAGATCCTCGAGTTTTCCTTATTTTTCTAACATTTATAACCACCCCTATTTGATTTCGAAGGGTTCAGAAGCTGTATAAGTAAGGATAAATGAATAAAAATCTATATTAAAGGCGATTGGAGCTTAGGAGAGGTTTATAAATATGCCCCCTGGGAAGATGGGACTCCGGGGGTTGCCAGATGTTGCTAGCACGCGCGCGGGCACATCAAAACAAACTCGCTTACACACCTCCACTTCTATCTCTTCTTTCCAGACCAAAATACAGGATCAAAAGCAGGTTTAAAGTAGTTCTCTTGCTTGCTGACTATCTTATTAAAGCCTGTAAGGTTAGGGGAGAGGTTTGTGGGGAGAGTAGGGAGTTGGGGAGAGAAAGAGGGAATTTGAGTGGGAGTGAGGGGGAGTGTCTGGTAACTTCCATGTCCATCCATACCCACCTCTCTCTCTCTCTCTCTCTCTCAGGCGCGTGGTACATGAACCTAGATCAACTCAAGCATCCAGGCCGCGGGAGAGAGGGGTTTTATTCTCTCTCTCTCTCTCTGAAGCATCCAGGCCACGGGAGATTAATTTTCTTTTTCCTCTGTTTTCCCAGCTACTTCTCACCACCGTGCTCATCACCTCCGTCACCATTACCCCCGCCATCACCGTTATCATCACCATAACTGTTACTACGGTTACCACATTAATAATTCACCGTTATAGTGATATATAGTGATATCTCGCGTGTTGCAGGGGCGGCCCAGTCAACGTTATTAATGGCTATACAGAATCATTTACTCCTTTCCTACACTACCACGACCACACCAGCAGACTTAGCCGCTCCCGAAGCACATAAGCTAGTGGAGCGCTATTTAAGGACCATTCTACCAGGCCTAAAATTGCCATCTCTCCATCTACCTGAGTTCTAACAACAGATGAACAGAACAATATGATGCTAGTCACGAAGAAGTGCTCTGGAAAGGGTGTAGAGCCGTGGCACTGTCTTTGCCAATGAGTTACGTGAAATAATGCTACAACGGAACGAAAATCTGGCCCAAGTTAAGGTGAAAGAGGCGCTCCAATACCAGGCTCATCATTATCATCACCATCATCACGACTGCCCCCGTGCAATCACTCTCCACACCATCATCATCAATATTTCCATCATCATCATCATCCCAACGTCCCTATACAATTACCCTCACTATCACCACCATCATCATGACTGTCCCCATCCAACCACCCTCTACATCATCATCATCACACCTGTCCCTTTACAATCACCTTCACCACCTCTATCATCACCATCATCATCATCACCACCACACCTGTCCCTTTACAATCACCTTCACCACCTCTATCATCACCATCATCATCACCACCATACCTGTCCCTTTACAATCACCCTCACCACCTCTATCATCACCATCATCATCATCACCACCATACCTGTCCCTTTACAATCACCTTCACCACCTCTATCATCACCATCATCATCATCACCACCATACCTGTCCCTTTACAATCACCTTCACCACCTCTATCATCACCATCATCATCATCACCACCACACCTGTCCCTTTACAATCACCTTCACCACCTCTATCATCACCATCATCATCATCATCACCACCATACCTGTCCCTTTACAATCACCCTCACCACCTCTATCATCACCACCATACCTGTCCCTTTACAATCACCTTCACCACCTCTATCATCATCATCACCACCACACCTGTCCCTTTACAATCACCCTCACCACCTCTATCATCACCATCATCATCACCACCACCACACCTGTCCCTTTACAATCACCCTCACCACCTCTATCATCACCACCACACCTGTCCCTTTACAATCACCCTCACCACCTCTATCATCACCATCATCATCACCACCACCACACCTGTCCCTTTACAATCACCTTCACCACCTCTATCATCACCATCATCATCATCACCACCACACCTGTCCCTTTACATTCATCTTCACCACCTCTATAATCATCATCACCACACCTGTCCCTTTACAATCATCTTCACCACCTCTATCATCATCATCACCACACCTGTCCCTTTACAATCATCTTCACCACCTCTATCATCATCATCACCACACCTGTCCCTTTACATTCACCTTCACCACCTCTATCATCATCACCACACCTGTCCCTTTACATTCACCTTCACCACCTCTATCATCATCACCACACCTGTCCCTTTACATTCACCTTCGCCACCTCTATCATCATCACCACACCTGTCCCTTTACATTCACCTTCACCACCTCTATCATCATCATCACCACACCTGTCCCTTTACATTCATCTTCACCACCTCTATCATCATCATCACCACACCTGTCCCTTTACATTCACCTTCACCACCTCTATCATCATCACCACCACACCTGTCCCTTTACATTCACCTTCACCACCTCTATCATCACCACCACACCTGTCCCTTTACCTTCATCACCTCCATCATCATCATCATCACCATGATCATCCCCCTGCAGCACTACTCACCACACAACACGAGGCATGAACTAATTTATCACACAATTATAAATAATTTGTGGGTAAATAAAAAACGTGAATTAATTGGATATAAAAAAAGTTAAAAATTCAGGAAATGCAATTTTTTTAATGACTCTCTCTCTCTCGTGTGTGTGTGTGTGTGTGTGTGTGTGTGTGTGTGTGTGTGTGTGTGTGTGTGTGTGTGTGTGTGTGTGTGTGTGTGTGTGTGTGTGTGTGTGTGTGTGTTCTTAGCACTTCAAGGTAATAATACGACTGAACTCCCTCTCTCTCTCTCCCTCTCTCTCTCTCTCTCTCTCTTTAGCACCCCAGGATTATAAAATACACCCATCTGTTTCCTCTACCAGTACTACCAGCATCACACTATCCAGCATCATTTCACCACTATCCATCACTATCACCATCTTGCCTCATATCACCACCACCATCACCAATATCACCACCAACATCACTAACATTACCTCCACCTTAAGGAACACTACCACCACAATTACTACCATCACTACCGATCATCACTAACACCATCATCACCACCACCACTATCAATCATCACTACCACCACATCACCACTACCACCATCACTAGCGATCATCACTACCACCATCACTAGCGATCATCACTACCACCATCACTAGCGATCATCACCACTACCACCATCACCACCACCACCACTACCACCACCACCACTACCACCATCACTATCACC
Organism: Coenobita brevimanus; assembly: GCF_032717465.1. Lineage (NCBI taxonomy): Eukaryota > Metazoa > Arthropoda > Malacostraca > Decapoda > Coenobitidae > Coenobita > Coenobita brevimanus. The sequence continues at coordinate 671,243 of NC_136980.1, read as the reverse complement.
CCCTATCAACCTCCACCATACGTTTCAACATACAACTACCACAACAACCAACATTTCTCCAGCTACCACAATCGCCCGTTCTAACTGTCATCACCAACCACAACTACCACCACTACAACTCATGAATACTGCGCAACTAACACTGCATAAGAAGATCTGACAACGACCACTATTCTACTAATATTATTGACCATCACTACCGCCACAACTACCACAAGCACCAACCACCACAACTATCATCAACCACCACAACTACCACCACCACCATCACCAACCACCACAACTACCACCACCATCACCAACCACCACAACTACCACCACCACCATCACCAACCACCACAACTACCACCACCACCATCACCAACCACCACAACTACCACCACCACCATCACCAACCACCACAACTACCACCACCACCATCACCAACCACCACAACTACCACCACCATCACCAAACACCACAACTACCACCATCACCAACCACCACAACTACCACAATCGCCCTTCACATCACGGGGCGGGTTTAGCTGCTAAGTAATTACGTGACCGCAACAAGGTGAGTCTGAGCATGTATTACCAATCATTACCATTATCATCATTGGTAGAAGCTGTAGTAGAAGTGGTGGTGGTAGTAGTAGTAGTAGTAGTAGTAGTAGTAGTAGTAGCAGTATTAGCAGCAGTAGCAGTGGTAGTAGTAGTTGTAGTGGTACCAGCAACACTAATAATAATAATAATAAATACATGATAAAAATAATAATAATGATAACAACAACAACAACAATCATCATCATCATCATCAAACCTTCCTCTCTATAGGCGACCCCACCTCCAAGCACTAGTGGAGATCTGAGAGCCTAGTGGAGACGGTGTATGGCGCAGAATGATATATAAACTCTCATATGAAGAGTGGAAATTCCTGAAAGAGAGAGAGAGAGAGAGAGAATTTCCGTAGCCGCCTGAAAACTCTCTCTCTCTCTCTCTCTCTCTCCAGGAGGTTACTACGTCCTTCACCAAATGATGAGGACGACTGATGACATTGCTGGGGGGTACACCTACTCTCTCTCTCTCTCTCTCTCTCTCTCTCTCTCTCTCTCTCTCTCTCTCTCCCCATGGTCAATAAACAAGTGTAAAACCATGTGCAATAATTCGTCGCCACTTCTCTACCGGTCGTGGCAATGGAGTATGATATGAACTGTTTTATACGACGGCAAATCGAAACACATGCCAGATTGCGATTTAACTATTACTCATGCGGTCGAGGAGGAGGAGGAGGAGGAGAAACGAATAAAAATAAGAAGGGGAATAAGAAGAATGGGAAGAAGAAAAGGAGAAGAATGACGAGAAGGAAGAGAATGACGAAGAGGAGGAAAAAGAAGAGGAGGAGGAGGGGGAGGATGAAGAAGAAGAGGAAGAAGAAGAAGAAAGATGGAAGAGGAGAAAGAATAAGAAAATGAAAGAGGAGGAGGAGGAGGAGGAGGAGGAGGAGGAGGAGGAGGAGGAGGAGGAGGAGGAGGAGGAGGAGGAGTAAAGGAAGAAAAAGAAAAAAGAAAAAGAAACACCGGTCGCCTATAACACACCCTCATTCGGTCACAAAACTTGGGTACGACTTCCTATCTGGACGGCATTTAACCCTTCCAATACGCCGGAAATGTTAAGGATCACCCAAGACACCCGAACATACAGCCAACACTGCCCAGGTCCATCTGCATCGAACTTATGGGTGGTGACTTGTGTGTGTGTGTGTGTGTGTGTGTGTGTGTGTGTGTGTGTGTGTGTGTGTGTGTGTGTGTGTGTGTGTGTGTGTGAGAGAGAGAGAGAGAGAGAGAGAGAGAGAGAGAGTGAGAGAGAGTTAAGATAGACAACTGTACGTCACATTAAACTTAACTACACATCCTCTATCTTAGGAATCCTCTTGAAGACGGCACATCACAGAAATACAAACCCACACATTAATCTCTAAGTTCACCACAAACAATAACACACCAACAAAAACCACACTTACCACCATGACTCCCTCTCCAGCACACACACACACACACACACACACACACACACACACACACACACACACACACACCATTCATCCCTCACACTTTCATATCCAAAACAATACCCGTTCCTACATGCCTGATCTCTCCTCCTCATCACCCCAAACCTCACCAAACGCCTCTCTACACCCCTAACAAATCTTCCTCGTACCACATCAACCTCAGACCCTTACAAAACACCCCTTCACTCCCCACCCCACTCCAAGAAAATGCAATCTATGTTTATCTATAATGTCTACCTATATTATTAAGTATAGATAACATGCAGCTAAAACATGCAATCATAAACTAAGTAAATATTTATCTCCCTCGCTATATATGTTACGGTACAGGGAATTTTATGATTTTATGAAACTCCTAGTGAATTCGTGAAATGAGTTTAAACTGGGATGGGTTCATTTAGGCTGGAATAATTTAGGTTAACTATAGGCTAGGTTAGGCTAATTTAAATGAATGCTAAGTTAAGCTTCACCTAAATTACACACACAAACACATACACACACATACACCAAACAAAAGATGAGATGGGCAGCATGTAATGAGACCACAGGTAAAGAGTTCCGTTACCCTCACCACCTTAACAGCCATCTGTCTCTCCCTGACTAACTGGACACACGGCTCGTCCTCCGCCTCGCCATACACACGCTGATGATACGCTTGCTTATTCCCATGCCATAAGGGAGCCTGTAGTGTTAGGCTGTGTGGTGTGAGGGGGATTGTGGTGTGTGTGTGTGTGTGTGTGTGTGTGTGTGTGTGTGTGTGTGTGTGTGTGTGTGTGTGTGTGTGTGTGTGTGTGTGTGTGTGTGTGTGTGTGTGTGTGTGTGTGTGTGCGTGCGTGCGTGTGTGTGTGTGTGTGTGTGTGTGTGTGTGTGTGTGTGTGTGTGTGTGTGTGTGTGTGTACGCCCCTCCACCATAGTATTATACACGGCACATATACTTAATTACGTGTGAATTATCTCAGCACTACCGAATCTCTCTCCCATGGAAAGTCAACTATGGGTGAAGTTCTGGATGAGAGAGAGAGAGAGAGAGAGAGAGAGAGAGAGAGAGAGAGAGAGAGAGAGAGAGAGAGAGACTACCCTGCTCTGATGATAACTTTGTTCTTCTTCTGATGATGATGATGGTAAGTCCACACATTTCACGAGCAACGGTACCTAAACTAACAACTACAACCATGATTACAAAATGAACCACAAATAATCGATTTCCACATGCATTAATTTCAATACAGATACCTCTCCTTCACTCATACTTCGCCAGCATGTGAGAGTGTTCATTTTATCACTTCCTATGACTGCTATACTCTTTTTACACTAACTTGGCCTAAGATTACCACCTCTCCATCTTAAATGCTTAGTTGTAGCAATAGATAAGCACTAGAAAAGGATGCTAGTCATAAAGAAGTGCCGTGGAGGATGCAGAGCGGCAGTATTGTCTTTTCTGCCACTGAGCTATGTGAAATAAGCTACAGAAGAACGAAAATCTGGGCCAAGTTAAGGTGAAAGGAATATAGGTCCAATAAATAAGCGGGAATATTAAGTTTACTCCCTCCATCCTGCTACCTCTCTCTCTTAATAGAACAAAGAAAGAACCCAAGGCTAGAACTAGGTAACGAAGACGATTTTATTCAGCTTTGATTATGTATTTATAAAGACGGTGAGAAGCACCTAAGTAACTCTCTCTCCCTCTCTCTCGTAATACGAAAAAAAAAAGAACCCAGGGCTAGAACGTGACGCAAAACGACTTCATCCAGCTCTGAGAAGATGTATACATAAGGTGAGATGCTCGTAAGTAACTCTTTCTCTCTCTCTATCTCTCTATCACATCAACACCACCAGCATTACATAAGCGACCACATGCAATGAGTTACGTTCACGGCTAGCATCACGTGACCGGCTTCCGTTCACACTCTAACCACACACACTGTTAACACCGACCGCAACACTACGTCACACTAAGCAACACATTAACACAGCTGTCTGGGGGGGGGGTGTTGTTACAGGAATGATTTGGTAACACACACACACACACACACACACACACACACACACACACACACACACACACACACACACACATTCTCAATTTTTATCTATGTATCTATATATTTTTAATTATCTATCTATCTCTTTATCTATGTACATCATTTTTATCTATTAATATTTTTATGTACCTATCTATCTATCTATCTGTCAATATGTAAGTACGTATGTATGTATGTACTAACCCTCCCAGTCATGCGATTTTCTTCATCTGAGTGACCCACAGTCCTATGCATGTAAATTCCGCCACGAAAACCCCTCTCATGGTGAAAACAACTCTGCCATCCCCTTCCTTCTAATGCCAGACGATTTTATTAAGCTGGGAGTGGGTCATAGGAGCCTTAAGTGCTAATACATTGACTCTCTACACGCCACTACCTCTCCCCCAGGCCCACCTGAACTCTCCCACCCATGACAGAGGCAAGAAGGAGAGGAACAGTTACCTCTCCAAAACCTCCTCTCACCACCACCAGATGACGCCTCTCTCTCTCTCTCTCTCTCTCTCTCTCTCTTTCAAAATTTCTCTACTTTTTCAAAACACCCTTCCATCTGCCCATCTTCAATCTCTCCACTTTCTCCATTTATCTCGTCTCTATCTTTTCTCCATACCTCCCACCTCTCCTTCCTCCCCCTTTCCCCTTTTTCTTTCCTTCCTTCCTTCTCCTGTCCCTTAATTCCTTCCTCCCACTTCATTTCCTCAACTCTCTCAACACATTCTTCTCTCCTACTTCTTTCCATCCTTCTTCCACGTCTCCCTCCTTCTCTATCACACTCTCTCTCTTTGTTTTTCTCTGTCCTCTCCTGTTCTTTCTTTTCTCTAATTCTTCTCCCTCCATCCTCCGTTTCCTATCATCTCCTCTTACCCCCTCTACACTTTCCTTCTCTCTTACAATTTTCCCCTTCTTCTTTATTCTATACGTGTCTGTGTCTTCTAAAAGGCAAACGGTTACACATACAAACACACACACACACACACACACACACACACACACACACACACACACACACACTCACACACACACACACACACACACACACACAGTTCCTTTATATCAACACACAATCCTCTACTAACTAACCTCTTCCCTCAGAGGTCTCCCCTAAGCTGAGTAAAAATCGTCAGGAATCAAGCAAAATAAGACATCAATTGGTCCTCGAGGTGAAAAGATTAACCCCATGAACCCCTTCAGTGGAATGACCTACTCTGCATTTCCACTACCACCAGAGGCTTTTACTCACCTGACAAAATACCTCTAATTAAAGGAGAACACACAGGTAAACTCAATAAAGAATAAGGGAAGATTTGTTGGTATCACTAAAACTAAATAAAATAAAAATAATTTGCTTCTGACACCCTACCCATCAAATGATAATAGCCGATTTGTTTTCATGTGAGGGAACTGGGCCACTCCTACAACTCGAATACGAAAGTCTGGTTGCACGAAATTTGGTGTCTTAGCTATGCAGTTGGGTGTTTTCTGTTCCTAGTCAAATCAAACCCTACATCTGTGACTACATCTGGCCATCAACTGAGCTGAAAAGGGGTTTGAGATTTTTGTCAGGCTAAAGTAAATGTGCTCAAGTAAGTTTTCACATATTTCAACCGGTTATTTTTTCGTTTCATCTAATAATTCTACAGTAATATCACCAAAGTCTTCAAGAATTTACCACACAACAATACCAAGATGCCGTAAAAAAAAGATAAATAAATAAATAAAGTAAGGAAGAGGTGCTATACGTCAGGAAGCTTGTCTAGCCCCGCCCCTTCCTGACTGGCCTCCCACTCGATGACGGTGGGTAAAGGGGCGGGGCTTGAGAGACAATTTGACAGGTGGCGAGTATAGTAAACCGACAAATCTCAGGAGGATATGAGGCCAGGTGCATATCATGACTTAAACGAGTCGACTGTCCTCTGAGTCATGTCTTTCCTTTGATAATAAGAGCGATACCCTTACCACCATTACCCTAATATAACGTAAAGTACAAAAAGTCAATAATTTTTACACTTTTTCTTACATGGATCAGTTTTTCATCAGCAAAAACGTACAAAAAAGTAAATCCCGAGTTTATATATATATATATATATATATATGGAAACGGAAGTCTGACATGGAAAACTGATACAAAACACAAGAATTTAAAACAACAACAATCTCTCACAGCAGAGAAAAAAAAAAAAATCCTGCATATACTAACATTTCCCGGTAACTAAATTTATTTTTCTTACTGACAAAAAGACGTAAACCCAAAACAATGCTTAATATTATATACATGGTTAGGATTTGGAGACATGTGGTAAAATGGATAATAATAAAGAATGGAGAAGCTGCTAAATAATAATAAATAATAATAATAATATAGCACTTATAATACTGTTAAATACATACCCTTATGCAGTATAATTTATCACCTAAATACGAAATCTGACTGTCACGTAATTAAGCACGTATCACACACTGCAGACAACATATGAACGGATGATAAACAAAGGCTAACAATACATACATTATATATATATATAAAAAAATAAGTCTAAAATATGAACATAAGACCATTAAACACAGCGATATTTTTTAATCCTTGTTATATAAATAGCTAAAAGAAAATGAATATACACACACAGCTAGGCAAATATACATACATAGAATTAGTCTAAAAATATGAACATAAGACCATAAAACATTCCGCTATTTTTCAATCCTTGTTTCATAAAAAGCTTAAAGAAAATGCATATACACACTTTCGTTGGCCATAACAAGTATCGTTTTCTCTACCATTTACACTAAAGAAAACTGAGGTACTGTAATGGGGAAACGCTCGCTTACCTCTTAAATTCTCCTCGGTACCTCTTAAATCCTCCTTGGTGCCTCTTAAAATCTCCTTGGTACATCAATTGTCCTTGGTACCTCTTCAATTGTCCTTGGTACCTCTTCAATTGTCCTTGGTACCTCTTCAATTCTCCTTGGTGCCCCCTCATACCTGAAATGGAAGAAAATGTGGTTATTGACTCAGAAATAATTTTTGTAAGAAGAGCGTTATATCTGGATCACCCAGTGCAATGATGTCATATATTTTTCTTCCTGTTACCCCAGACGATTTTATGCAGATGAAGGAACTTTTTAAAATTATTATTATTATTTATTTATATATTTTATTTTTATTTTTTTATTATTATTATTATTTTTGAGGCGAGTACATTTTCCAGGTAATTTTCGCTTACTGGATTTTAGTCTTCATTCCAACTTTTTTTTTTTTTTAAAGAGATGGATGTCCAGAATGATGGATTATGTACAAGACTGACAGACACAATAGATGGATGGATAGATAAACTGATAGACAGATGCAGATAAAGACAGAGACATGAACAGATAACTGGATCGATAGACAGTTTGACAGACACTGATAAACAGATATATGAGTAGACAGACAGACAGACAGACTGATAGGTGCATAAATGAATCGAGAGAGAGAGAGAGAGAGAGAGAGAGAGAGAGAGAGAGAGAGAGAGAGAGAGAGAGAGAGAAAGTGTCACCGGACTGAAAGGATTACTTGCTAATTATACTCTGTTCAACTATAACACTGACATTAACACTAGAATATGGTGCTAGTCACAAAGAAGTGCAATGGGAAGGATGCAGGGTCGCAGTACTGATCTACTCTGACACTTGAGCGAAGGGAAATGGAAAATCTCAGCCAAGTTAAAGTGAACGAACTAGAGAAAAAAAAAATGAATGGTAAATAGGTAGGCTATGTTTTTTTTTTTTTTTTACATGAAAAATTAAAGGAAAAAAATGATGAAAAAACAAAAACATCAATGACATTTTGAGAGCCAACAAATGTTTATGGAGAAGGTAATGATGATGATGATGATGATGATGATAGTGATGATGATAGTGATGATGATGATGATAGTGATGATGATGATGATGATGGTGATGATGATGATAGTGATGATGATGATGATGATGATGATGATGATAGTGATGATGATGATGATGATGATGATGATGATGATGATGGTGATGATGATGATGATAGTGATGATGATGATGATGATGATGATGATAATAATAATAATAATAATAACAGATAACAAAATAACCATCAGTCACACTAACAACAATATTAATACTACTACTTCTACTACTACTACTAATAATAAAAATAATACAGTAATAATTCCTGAACATTTTTCCTTCGCTGTTACGTGTACTGTATATTCCCCTTCCCTCTACTCTTGCCCTTCCCCTCCCATTTCAAATTTCCTTCGTTTTTCAAGTAGGATAGAAGAAAAGCTAACAGGTCTGAGTGTAAACAGTCGAGAAAGCTGCTATCCTATAACTGGGAGCAATATGCCGGTATGATGATGATGATGATGATGATGATGATAATGATGATGATGGTGATGGTGGTGGTGGTGGTGGTGGTGGTGGTTAGAAGGAGAAGGATATTGATGATGATGATGATGGAAGAGAACATTATTGATGATGATCAAGATGAGGAGGTGATTAATGTTGATGATGATGATGATAAGGGGAAAATTATGATGATGAAGATGAGATGGATATGGATAATGATAATGATGATAGTAATGACGATGATATAAATGAACGTGAAGAAATGACTGTAAAATTGAAAAGTAAATACAGTATAACTTTGGCATACACAGGTCAACACACAGACACACACACACACACACACACACACACACACACACACACACACTACCAAAAGAATTACACTGCATACACACAATCTCTCGCTCGCTCTCTATACCTACCTACTTACCTGCACATCTCTCTCTCTCTATTTATCTATATCTACGTACTATTAACCTACCTACCTACCTTACCTATCTATCTATCTACCTACCAAGTACCTATCTATCTATTTACCCATCTGTTTTCTCCATCCCCGTTTTCTGCGAGTCAGTGAGGGGGGACAAAAGAAGCCGTCACTTCTACCACAGCATTCCCTCTCACTACCTCAACAAAAAAGCCTGGCTATAGAATACACAGGAGAAGGTGTGCAACTCTCTCTCTCTCTCTCTCCCCTTTCCTTTTCTCTCTCTCTCTCTCTCTCTCTCTCTCTCTCTCTCTCTCTCTCTCAATTACCTTTTGCTGAAGCGAAAGTGATATACAAGATAAGGTTCAAGGGATTTTTTTTTTAATTGTAGTAACAGTGGTATATAAATAAATGTAAATAAATGAATAAATGTTGATAAATGTAAACCAGGTGTAAATAAATAAATGTAGATACATGTAAAACGTCAATAAATATATAAATGTAGATAGTTATAAATAAATAAATGTAGATAAATGTAAAACGTAAATAAATTGATAAATAAACGTATATAAATGTAAATGTAATACGGTAAATAAATAACGGTAAATATAAATAAATGTAAAGAAATAACTGTAGATTAAAATATATGTAAATAAATAAATGGTGATTGTAAAATGTAAATAAAAAATAAATATAGGTAAATGTAAATGCAAATAAATATATAAATGTAGATAAATACAAAGAACTGTAAACTGGAAAATGTTGATAAATATAAATAAATACAAATAAATAATGCAGATAAACATAAATGTAAATAAGTAAATGTAAATATATATGTAAATAAACAAATGTAGATAAATATAAATGTGAATAAATTAATGTTTATAAATGTAAAATAAATATATCAGATCCAGGTTTATTCTCTATTACAAATATAAATAAATAAATAACGAGGATAAAGAGGTACACAGAAGCATAAAAACATCATCTTCCGTTTAAAATAAAAACTCGGAAATGAGAGAGAGAGAGAGAGAGAGAGAGAGAGAGAGAGAGAGAGAGGCAATGGAGAGCAAGGCATTGTTCCAAAGTGACTTGTCCAAACCATTAAATCTTTTGTGTCACCTCTCTCCCCCTCCTACTCCTTACCCCCTCCCCCTCCCCCTTCTCCTCCCCCTTCCCCTATCCCTTCCCTACCTCCTCCCCTCTCAGTTTCTATAGTTAAATTGGCTTTACCTTCACTACCAAGATTGCTGCACCACGGTCCTCTCTCTCTCTCTCTCTCTCTCTCTTTCTTTCTTTCTCTCTCTCCCTCCCTCTCTTTCTTTCTTTCTCTCTCTCTCTCTCTCTCTCTTTCATTCCCTCTTTCTTTCTCTCTCTGCTGTTCCTCCAACCTTCTCTTCTTTCCTCCAAGATATCAGACATTCCTTTCATTCCTCAAATATACCTTCAAACTTTCCATCAAACCCCTACAACAATTCCTCTTCCCCTCCAAAACTAAATTATTTCCTCCTCCTCCTCCTTACCTCCACGCTTCTCTCCGATACCTCCAAAATTTCTCTCTCCACCTCCAATTCTCTCCTAACCTCCAAACTTCTCTCTCTTCCTCCTTTCATTCCTCCAATACTCGTATCTTTCTCTCCAACACCTCCAATTTTTCCTCATCATATCCAGTCTTCCCTCCAACCTTCTCCTTACCTCCAAACTTCTTTCTCCTCCCTCCCTCCAATACTTACCTTTCTCTCCAGCACCTCCATATTTCCCTCCAAGCTTCCAATCTTCCCTCCAACCCTCTCCTTACCCCTTATCTTCTCTCTCTTCCTGCAGCCTTCCTTCCATCACCTCCATCTTTCTCTCCAATACCTCCATAATTTCCTCTTTACCTCCAATCTTTCCTCCAACCTTCACCCTAACACCTTCAAAATTCCCCCTTCCCTCCAAAATATCCTTCCTTCCACACCATATATTTTTTTCCTCCAAACTTCCCTTCAGTCCCTCCAAAATTCTTTCCTTTCCTCCAAATTTCTCTCCTGTCCCTCCAATATATCCTCCTTTCCTCCAACTTCTCTTCTCTCCTCCAAACTTCCCTCCCTTCCTCCAATTTTCCTCCAGTCCCTCTAAACCTCATTCCTTTCCACCAAAATTTCCTCCAGTGCCTCCAAACTTCCCTCCTTTCCTCCAAATTTCCCTCTAGTCCCTCCAAACTTTCCTCCGAATTTCTCTCCATTCCTCTAAATTTTCCTCTAGTGCCTCCAGACATCCCTCCTTTTTTCAAAATTTCCCTCCTTTCCTCCAAAACTCCCTCCAGTCCCTCCAAACTTCCCTCCTTTCCTCCAATCCCTCCAAACTTCCATCCAGTCCCTCCAAATTTCCCTCCTTTCCTCCAAATTTCCCTCCAAACTTCCCTCCTTTCCTCCAAAACTCCCTCCCTCCAAAGCCTCATTTCCCCGCCTGACATGACACGAATGAACTTCTTTTTCGACACCAACAAAAGTCTCTCGGGGCGGACAAAGGGTGAGAGAGAGAGAGAGAGAGAGAGAGAGAGAGTGTGTGTGTGTGTGTGTGTGTGTGTGTGTGTGTGTGTTACAAGATACAAACCACACAAACCCTACAATCCCTAATGAGTGACCTGACCTTTTATCTCCACCAAGCATAAGAACATAAGAAGAGAGGATAACTGCAGTAGGCCGGTTGGCCCATGCTAGGCAGCTCCTAGAAGAGTAACTGAACTACTAGAATGAGATAAGGATAGCAAAGAAGAAGTCTCTCTCTCTCTCTCTCTCTCTCTCTCTCTCTCTCTCTCTCTCTCTCTCTCACCCTTATTGAACTGAATTAAGAATATCGTTTGAGGGTCATCAGAGGATAAAAACGAGCATACTGGAGGCGAAAAAGATCAAAGGTCAAGGTCAATAAACACATGAAAGGGGGATATGGTGCTGTTTGAACGATGGGAAGAAGTCTGTGATCTCATGGCACTACCATAATTCCTAATCCGTAATGAAAGACGGAGACACTAGGGCAGTATAGCACCAGGCCTCACTCACACTTGGAACCCCACCTTGATATATGTTTTAAATACCCAGCAAGAAAGGCAGGCTGAAGAACTACTAAGCGTGAAGGAAAATGCATAGGACAGTCAGAAGTTATGACCAAAGCCAAATGAATGTATAAAACGACTGCCATACTACGCCAATAAAGGTATTGAATCTAGTGATCAGGCATTTTTCACTTGTTTCGATCAAATAAATAAATAAATCTGGCGAGGGGAGCATCCAGAACTGAACTGTACTGCATATTCCAGGTTAGGTTTCCATTGCAGTGAGTCTTGTGAGCTGAAAAAACTCAATGATTTATCCGTCACAGGCAGCAATACCATACACAGTTTTACATTTCTCAATATAACGTTAATCATGTTTTATTTTCAATCTTAGGTTTCTCAGCCTTGAAAAATCGTCTGTCATTAAAGAAAACAAATTGCCAACGCAGGTAGCCTAATTTGACGCTAAAAGGTATGTAGAGGTAAAATTGACCATGTTCTTCCTAACAGCCTCGCTACCCACAACGCATCTCCATACGAAATAAAACTTTGCTACTATAAATACATTCGTCTCGTGGTGGCGGGAATAAAATGAAAAATAACCCATCAGACTGAAGGGGTTAATGCTCTCTCTCTCTCTCTCTCTCCCCATGAGTTATAAAAAAATACAGACGTGTAGGATCCCAATACAGAAGCCTTGGGAACTCCATTAGTTAAAAATATATTATAAATTTTATGTTAACATAGTGCCTACCTTTCTAACTATCTATCTGTGTGTGTGTGTGTGTGTGTGTGTGTGTGTGTGAGAGAGAGAGAGAGAGAGAGAGAGAGAGAGAGAGAGAGAGAGACTGCAGGGTATATAAGACCAGCACCTCAATGACCAGATACCAGTGTCTTCAGAAGCATCATGACATTCACTTCAGGACTCCTTGTAAGTCTCTCTCTCTCTCTCTCTCTCTCTCTCTCTCTCTCTCTCTCTCTCTCTCTCTCTCTCTCTCTCTCTCTCCCAAAACTATAATGTAACTAGGAAACTCAAGATAAACTAATCTTTATCTTCACACTTCCACTTTCACTGGATGGTATAGCTTCCCCAGCCCTTCACACACACACACACACACACACACACACACACACACACACACACACACACACACACACACACACACGCTAATTCAAATGTTTTTCATGTACAACAGCTCACCCTCGTCTTACTTTACGATAATATTACTCACTTAACGAGGACTTGGGGTGCACACATTGATTTTTTTTTCTTTATCAAGTGTACCGATATTTTATTCTGATATTAACGACTTTATCTTTTAATCTATGTCACTCATTATGTTTGGGAAATTTTCAGCTAACTTAGAAATATTAAAGATTTCAAAAGGTAATTAAGCCTCACTCTTCAGATCGAATTAAATCAAACTTGTTTTGACACGACATTTCTTCAATTAACCTCTTCACCCGAGGACATGTTTTACTATCTATCTTTCTATCTATCTATAGCCCAACGCCCTAATCCCGCAAAGGGTGGCCGTAGACCGTCTCCAAGTCGCTCTGTCACCCACCATTTGACTGCCCTCCCCCTAAACTCACTCACTCCACCCTCATATAAATGTTTTACACTTGCTATAAACAGGCGATTTTATTTAGCTACGGAGAGATATTTCGAAGTAGAGGGTTTAGGTACAGCCTTCACTACCACGGTGCTCTCCTACCATGACTAAAATCGTCTACAGGGCTTTTACGTTAACCTGACTCAATTTTCTCCGTCCTTTTGTTGCATACTTCACGTAGCTCAATGGCTGGAAAAGACAATACTACGGCTCTGCATTTAATCTACTATTGCAAGTCAGCATTCAAGCTTGAGACGTGTCAGTTTTAGGCCAAGTTAGAGTAGCAAGAATAGAGTGGCAACAACAATATAATCCGAATGACGTAGTATGGCTATAAAGGGTTAACTGTACGTTGCTGATCAATATTGCAAGTCTACATTGGCTAACGCTTTCGCTGCCCTGGGTTCAATTTGGTACTTCATTCAGTCTAACACCAGAGCTATTTGCTGAACTGAGATATTTTCCAGCAGTCAGAATCCTTAAAAATGATCTCGAGACGCTAAACGATTTTCTTGGTAAGACCAGGATTCTATTAAGGGTAACAGATGATCTTATCCAGTGGGGATATATGGCCGGCGTCAAAGGGGTAATAACATATACTTTTCTGTTTCAGGCCGTCTTCCTCGGCGCTGCCCTCGCCACAGCCGGCTATGTTCCGTGAGTAGGGGAGGGAGGAGGGTAGAGAAGGAAGGAAAGGTGGGGAAAAAGATGAGAGGGAAGGCAAAGAAATGGATGATAAACACACACACACACACACACACATATATATATATATATATATATATATATATATATATATATATATATATATATATATATATATATATATATATATATATATATCTAAGGTTGACATATTGTAGATATTAGGACCCAAAGTCAGGGATTAAGGCCTGAAGCTCCCTTTATAACCCAATAAGCGCGCGATATTATTCTCCTTAGGAAAGAGCCTCCATAGTTAACGTTTTAATATTAACTTATTATATTTTGATAGTGTCGAGAGAGTGAAAACATAACATTGCCTGGCACTGTACAAACGGATCTTGACCTATTTTCGTGTATATCGCCCTGGGCCATCAGACAAGTGGGCAGCGGTGGACACGTAGGGGCCAGCGGTGGGTACGGCGGAGCGGCGGCCGTGTACCAGGGAGTCCAGCACGCCTACAGCGGCTACGGCGGCGGTGGCGGCATTGGCTACGGACACGGCGGCTCTTCATACTACGGACCAAGGTGGGGGGACGCTGAGGTTCGGGGTGGGGTGGCGTGAGTGGGCCTGATCTGATTTAAAGTTGGTTGTGCTGAGCTTGTTAGGTTAAGATGGGTTTGGTTTGGTTTGATTTAGGTTAATTTAGGCTGGGTTGGATGTGGTTCTAAAATCATGGTATATCTGGTTTATGCTCTCGTGTCTACAGCTACTTCGTGGCACCCTCCGGCAACTACCATGGCGGCTACTTCGGAGGTAGTCTAGGCGGCTTCGGTGGTCATGGTGGACTCTATGGCGGTGGTTATGGTGGCTATGGCGGTGGTCATGGTGGCGGCTATGGCGGTGGTTATGGCGGCTATGGCGGCGGCTATGGTGGAGGCTATGGTGCAGGATACGGAGGAGGGTAAGTCGAAAGCAACGTTCATCGTGGCGCCAATTTTCCAAAACAGTACTGTATTTTATGTCACGATATTACATCACACAAGTTACTCGACATAATACCGTAATTTTAAGTGATACAATGCTATTGCTACACAAATACATAAAAAAATTGCGACATTAGCAGGGGAAAATGTGACCAGATACATGTAACTCTGTAAACAATTCAGTCAATCAAATTACGTTCCATATCTACCGAATTCGCTCATGCCAAAGATAAATATTTGAACGCCATACTTAGAATATTTGTGTTTTATTTATTATTTATTTATTTATGGACTACACTGAATATAATACCACGCAATTCACGTCTCAAAATCCAGAACTCTATTAATCCAACTCTATCTCCTCCACAGCTACGGCCACTAGGCTTCCAATGGGTCTGCTGCTGCTGTGCCTTTCCCAAGTGAAGATAGATTTAGTGAAGATCAATGTACAGAAGGAATATACCACCAACACACACAACATTAATTTTAGGTTCAAGTAAAAAGCAAAAACCACTAAAAAAAAAAAAATAAAATCACTCACACACAGAACACTTTAAAATCCTAATAACGAAACACAGAACAGACTAACAAATACTAATCAGCCATTTAAATCCCTCAAATTTAAATCACCGTTTAAAGGCAGAAAAGGAATTAAAAGACAATAAGGGTATATAAAATTAAAGCTTTAGGTTAAGGAGGGAAATTAGTGTAATAAAAAAAAGTGAAATGCCTAATAAATTATTTACTCAGGTACTCTGGTTATCCTTCTCTTTCCGATTTCTCTACCATCGTGAGGTCATGTGTTCGAATCCCGGTTGTGGCAGGGACGTTTGATGCCTTTAGCCCCTTTACAGCGGCGGGTTTGTACGGTGGGGGGGGGGGAGGAGGGGAGGCATCTGGGTATGTGTTTCTCCCCCGCAAAACAAAAGATATATATATAAAGGTAATGATGATGATGATGTGATAACAACAACAGCAATAATAATAATGATAATAATAATAAATACTTAATAAATGATAACAGCAGCAACAATACAAAATATATATGATCAGCTCAAGTCGTCGTATTTACATCTTCCATTACAAAAAAAAAAAAAAAAAAAGCACAGCACTTACGAAAATTTAATATCTCTACTCGCCCCCCCCAAAAAAAAAAATCATAGGCGAGGAAAAAAAAAAAAAAAAAAAAAAGCCAGTAGGCGGAGGGGGGTACGCTGAGTAATCACCCAACAAAATTACACAGATAGCTGCATAAAATCGTCTGCAGGAAGAATACAGTATAATGTAAGTCGTCGTATGGAAGGGGTTAAGTCTGGTTCTGTAAAGGGTCTGTCCTAAGCTGAAGCAAATCGTCTGGTGGAGGCAAATATTATAAAAAAATCTCCTGGAACTGAAAGGGTTTATTTCCCTTAACCTCTTGGTTGGTGTGAAAGTACTGTGTTAATTATCCATTTATTTATTTATGTATGGATGTAACTAAATATTTTCATTATTATTTTTTAAGACTATGGATAACACAAGAAGCTTCCAACTGAACTGAGAAAATCTGAAGTCTTGCCCTCACCAGACGATTTGATTTACTCAAGGAAAAAAATGTCTTTCGAAATGCATCAACACCGCGAGTAATGCATGAGTACGAGCCCTGGAATGATTCAGTATAGACGGTGCGTATCAGTGTCCAAGTGGTGGTGTGTGTATGGTGCTGCCTGTTGCTGCGTGGGTGGGGAGACTTAGGGAACGGGCTTGCCATTTTTTGTCCAGGGTGGAATTCATGAAAACGCACGCACACACACACACACACACACACACACACACACACACACACACACACACACACACACACACACTTCCTACAATGCTTCTCCCTCTGCACCCCTCCCTCTCCTCTTTTCTCTACCTTACTTCCTCGTACCCTTTTCTCCTCACCCCCCTTTCTTTCCATCCCATTATTTTCCTTCACTCCCTCGATCTTAAACTCTCTCTCTCTCCCTTCCTCCCTCTCTCTCTCTCTCTCTCTTCCACTCCCCCCATCTACACACCTTTAAATCTCCCACTCCACCTCCACACCCCTTCTCTCCCCATCATCCCTATCCACTTTCACTCTTACACTTCTCAACCCTCTCCCCACCTCCAAAATCACTACCTCTCACTGCCACATCGTCTTTTCCACCTCCCTATCTCCCCACCACCCACATCTCTCTTCTCTCTCCTCTTCTCTCCACCTACACCCACCATTCTCCCTCCCCTCCTCCCCCATCTTCCCCACTCGCACCCACTTTTCCCTTTCCCGTCCTCCCCCCACATGCACGCTCTCTTCCTCCCCCTACGTATCCCCCCTACACTCATTCTTCCCTCCTCCCTCACTCAATCCTCCTAAATCTCTCCCCTCCACCCCCACATCCATCCTCACACTCCCCCTTCCTCCACCCCATCCCCTGCATCACACTCCCCTTCCTCACCCCATCCCCGCCAATATTCACCCACTATACCCCTTGTCTTCCTCCCCTCCCACGCACCCAACCTCCTTCCTCACACTTGCACCCACCTCCCTCCCCCTCTCCCGTTCCCTACCTTTCCCCCACCCTCCTCCCCTCCCCCACAAGTGTCCAGGCAAACGAAGCTCCTCTCCCTCTCCCCAACTCTCCCTCCTCACACTCGCACCCCATCTCCCCTACCTCTTCCCTCTCTCCTCCCCCCTCTCCCCCCACCTCCTCCCCTCCCCCACAAGTGTCCGGGCAAACGAAGCTCCCCTCCCTCTCCCCAACCCTCCTTCCTCACACTCGCACCCCACCTCTCCTACCTCTTCCCTCACTCCTCCCCCTCCCCCTCTTCCCTCTCTCCTCCCCCCTCCCTCCCTCCCCTCCCCCACAAGTGTCGGGGCAAACGATGCTTTGATGAGGCGTAACCAATGAGCTCATCGCCATTTAATGACCCACAGCCGCCGCGATATTGACGAACAATTAATACGTGCAGACGGCTCACGGCGGGGGGGGGGGAGGGGAAAGGGGGACGAGGATGGGAGGGATAGGGGAGATGGGGAGGGGTAGAGAGAAGAGGGAGAGGAGAGGGATAAGGGGAGAAGGGGGAAAAGGAGGAGAGGGGACGGGGAAAGGGGGAAAAGGAGGAGAGGGGACGGGGAAAGGGGGACATGGGGAGGGGTAGTGGGAAGAGGGAGAGAAGAGGGGACGGGGGAAGGGGGGCGAGGAGGATGCGAGGGATAGGGGAAGAAGGGGAGGGGTAGAAAGAAGAGGGGGAGGAAAGGGATGGGGGGAGAAGGGAGGAAAAGGAGAAGAGGGGAAAGGGAGAAGAGGAGGATGCGAGCGATAGGGGGAGAAGGGGAGGGGTAGAGAGAAGAGGGAGACGAGAGGGATAAGAGGAGGAAGGGGGAAAAGGAGAGGGGCAGGACTGGGGAACTGAGAGGAAGAGGGATTCTGGTAGGGGGAGAGAGGTGAAAGAAGGGGGAGAGGGAGAAGGGGAGGAAGGAAAAGGAGCGATAAGGGGGAAGGGGCACAAGAAGAGGGGGAAGGTATGGGAAACCTGAAAGAATAGGTATTTTGGCAGGGGGGGAGAGGTGAGAGAAGGGGGGGAGGGACATGGATGAAGGGATGGAGTTTGTGTGAAGGGTATAGAGAGAAGAAAGAAGGGGGGACGAGGAAGAAAGGGAAGGGGGAGAGAGGAGGGGAGAAGAAAGGTGTGAAAGCAAAGGGGCGA
Source organism: Coenobita brevimanus (assembly GCF_032717465.1). NCBI lineage: Eukaryota > Metazoa > Arthropoda > Malacostraca > Decapoda > Coenobitidae > Coenobita > Coenobita brevimanus. The sequence goes on along the minus strand of NC_136980.1, from coordinate 652,379 downwards.
GTAAGAAAGGGAAGGGGGAGAGAGGAGGGGGAGAAAGAAGGTGCGAGAAAAGAGGAACGAGGAAAAAAGGGGAGAGAAAGAAGGGAGGAAGAAAGATGGTATGAAAGAAGGGCGAGGAAGAAAAGGAAGGGGGAGAGGGGAGGGGGAAGAAAGGTGTGGGGAGTTTGGATATTAGTGTGAAAGGGGGGAGAGATAAGGGGGGGGTAGGAGAACAGGGGGGTGAGAAAGGGAGGAAAGGAAGAGAAGGAAGGAGGGGGAGAGGAGCTGGAGGAAGAGGAGGGCAGTGGGGAGAGAGAGGAAGGAAGGGGAAGGGTAGAGGAGGGTAGTAGAGAAGGGGATATGGGAGGGAGAGGGGTATAGGGAAGAGAGGGATAGGAGAGGAGAGGGGTAAGGAGAGAAAAAAGGGGAGGTGAGGGGAGAGCGAAGGAGGGGGAGGGGAAGGGACAGAATGGAGGGGAGAGAGGGGAGAAAGGGAGTTGGATAGCGAAGGAGAGTGAGACAGACGGGGGAAGGGGGAGAACCACAGCAGGGGAATGCGAAGGAGAGAGGAGGAGAAAGAGGGGTAGGGGAAGAAAGGAAGAGGGGGAGAAAAGGAAGGAGAGGGGGAGGAAAGGAGAGGGGACAGAAACAAAGTATAGATGGTGGGTGAGAGGGAGAGAGAGGAAGGGAGACGGTTAGGGGAGGAATGGAGAGGGGGAAAAGAAAGGAAAAGGGAGAGGAAGGAGAGGGAAAGAAAGGAGAGGGAGAGGGAGGATGAGTGAGAGGGAGGATGAGGGTGGGGGGGGGTAAGGTGTGATATTAGCGTGATTTAATTTTTTGCGAATATTTTGAAAAGTTGGATTCTAATGGTTTGAACGTCAGCTGGTGGGGACGAGGTGCAGGTGTGGCCTTGGTTACATAGACTATACGGAGCTACAGAGGCTAAATGAGACTATATACACACACACACACACACACACACACACACACACACACACACACACTGCACTGAGGCTACACTGGCTACGTACACAAGTTACACAGATCATACAGATTACAAAGAATAAGGTGACTACATGAAATACAGAGAGAGAGAGAAAGAGAGCGTTCCCTAGTCCATGGAAGCATAAGAAAAGGATAGTACAGCAAAAGTCCTTAAAGCGGTGTGTGTGTGTGTGTGTGTGTGTGTGTGTGTGTGTGTGTGTGTGTGTGTGTGTGTGTGTGTGTGTGTGTGTGTGTAGTCTATCTTCGGTTTTAAGTACTTCTTTATGTAATGGTGGCACACTAATTACCTCCTGCTTTCCTTCCTTTACTTACGACGTTATTTCAGCTTTGATCTACCAATCGGTTTATCTATATAGTGCGAACAGTAAAACCCATCACCATCACCATCGTCATCACCATCATCATCATCATCATCAACATCATCGTTATCCTCATCACCATCATCATTATCATCATCAACATCATCATCATCATCATCATCATCATCTTAGCCCTATTTCCACTAATATATTTTAAGTTGGTTGCATTCAGAAACGTCATCACCATCATTATTTTTCCATTATTTTCATTATTAAAAACTGCGTGGATAGGATTTACATTTAGGAAAATTAAAATGATAGGATATTACATAATAATAATAATAAGAAGAAGAAGAAGAAGAAGATGAACAACAACAACAACAACAATAATTATTATAATAATAACAATAATAATAATAATAATAATGAACAAACACAGAGCACCCAGCTATAATCGGCCACACCCCCATTCACACACCATAATAATAATAATAATAATAATAATAATAATAATAATAATAATAATAATGAACAAACAATCAGAGCACCCAGCTATCATCGGCCACACCCCCATTCACACATCACTCAAGCCTCGGAATTTCAACTAATGGCCAATGCATTTTTTATCTACAGCTGCTACATGGGGGAGGGCGGCGTGGAGTGGCGGGAGAGGGGTGGAGAGGGAGCAGACTGGAGGTGTTTTCAGTGTAACCATTTTGGATGAACACTGTGTTTGGGTGGAATATTCTCTCTGTCTATGTCTGTCTGTCTGTCTCTCTCTCTAGGCTGATGCATGGTGGCCAAGGAGAGAGAGAGAGAGAGAGAGAGAGAGAGAGAGAGAGAGAACCAGCTCACTTAAACATACACTTAATATTGGGTTTGTTTTGGCTAATTCAGGCTGGGTGAGGGTACTGGGATGGGGGAAGGGTTAAATAAGTAAGGTTTGGGTGAGGTGTGGATGGGGAAATGGGGGATGGAAGGTTAGGGATATCACACCTAAATTCTCCTCAACATGGACCCTCCTACTGCTGGATGAATAGGAACAGAAAGGAGGTTAGCTAGGTTAGGTTTGGTTATTGAAGGTGGAGGAAGGTGGGGGTAGTGAAATTGGGTGGGGATGAGATGGGGAATTGGGGAATAGGGGCGATGGGGATAACACAATTAGTTCCCCAATTTGGCCCTTCCCACTGAAGAGGGTCCAAGGCTGAAATAGCTTAGGCTTCGTTAGACCAAATTAGGTTAGGTTAGGTTATGGGTGGGGAGAAAGGGGTGGGATGTAAAAAGAGGGGGTGGAGGTAGGGGCAGCGTAGAGAAGGGAGTGGGAGGAGGGGGGAGGGCACTTAAATATTCTCCATTATGCCTCCCTGCGGTGATACAGGTGCAGGCAGCCTCAAGCCCTCCACGGACATGGGTCGAGGAAGGTTTAATCTGTTTTAAACACACCGCGGCTCGAGGGTTCTCTTTCACCGCACCTCGCTGCTCATTTGTCATTGGTGACGTCACAACGCGGGTGACAAATTGGCGGCGGGTTTAGCGGGCGACAAAAGTGGCGTCATTGTAGCTGACAAATTGTTGCCAGCTGACGGCACTCACCCATGGCGGAGGTGCAAGTATGAGTGACGCAAAGCAATTATCCCCACAAACTCCTTTAAAACAAACCCCAGACACAAAACCTCATCTTGTATAAAACAGAAAATTCCCATTTCATATTAAACACACACTTCCTTCATAGGAACGGTTAGAATTAGTGTAAAATAATGCCAAAGCCGAATCATATCGACCAGACTGGCAACTCCAGCGCGCGCCTGAGTGTAAACAAAGGCTCGCGCGCCCGACCGTAAGAACGAGTCCACGGTGTCCAATCTTCGCCCATCTCGACCTTATGTGCCCTCGTTACGGAACCCCAGTTACCGCGCAGGCCCTAACGACTGGATAATCAGGTGGTTGAGAGTCCATCACTGCTTTTTGAGTTAATCACCTCAGCGTAATAGCAACGTAATGGCTATAGGGAGGGTATGGATTTTCCGGCCTGGGGAGAGTCGGTGCCACCTACAACGCCGGCCATTACTGATTACTCGGCTCGTGCGAGGCTAGGCACTGGAGGAGCCGAGAAGGGGTAGGAGGAAAAGATGGAGGGAGGACAGAGGAGGGGAAGGGGAAAAAGGGTCAGAAAAAGAGGCGAAAAGGAGGACAAGAAAAAGATGTGTAAAAAGGGCAGAGAGAGGGAGAAATTCGGAGGAAGAGAAAGGACAAGGAAAACGAAAAAGGAGAGGGACAGGGAAGGAAACAGGAAAGAAAAGAAATACAGGAAGAGAATTAAAAAAAACACACACACACACAAAGGAAGACAAAGTTAAAAGAAGAACAGAGAAGGCCAGCGAAAGGCGAGAAAGAATAAGGAGAGAAATGAATGAGGAACAGAAGATATATAAAGTAATCCTTTTGCTATAAGGGGTGATAAATACGTACACACACACACACACACACACACACACACACACACACTGTCTCTCTCTCTCTCTCTCTCTCTCTCTCTCTCTCTCGGTAGCATGGACCAAAAAAAAAAGCATAGCAGTACTGAAGATATTAATGTCAATCGATTTAAGGACTTTACTACAAACGGTTTCTCCTTAGTCGTAATAAAGCAGCTTGGAGTTCGTAATAATCATATGAAAAAGATATTGCACTGGTGGGGGTACTGTGAAAAGGGAGGTAAAGGAATGAATTTTAGGGAGAATAAAGAAAGGGAGAGTAACAACTATGGAAAAGGGAAAGGGAGGGAGAGATGGAGTGGAAGGAAGAAAGAAAAGAATGTATGGATGGCGAAGAATTAGGATGATGATGGTGATGATGATGATGATGATGATGACGATGAAGATGAGGAGGAGGAGCAGGAGGAGGTGAGTAAGGAAGAAAAGGATGAGGATAGGGATGATGATGATGATGATGATGGTGACGATGATGATGAGGAGGAGGAGGAAGAGAAGAACATGGAAGATAAGGATGAGGATGAGGATGAGGATGATGATGATGATGATGATGATGATGATGATGATGATGATGGTGACGATGATGATGATGATGATGATGATGGTGACGATGATGATGATGATGATGATGATGGTGACGATGATGATGATGAGGAGGAGGACGAGGAGGAAGAGAAGGAGGAGGAGGAGGAGGAAGAGAAGGAGAAGGAGGAGGAGGAGGAGGAGATAGGTTGAAGGAAGAGAAGCGCAAAGGAGATGAGATGGAAGAATAAAGAGCAAAAATGAAGGAGGAAGAAAAAGAAAACACAGGGAAGTCAAAGATGCAAGACAAGAGAATGAAGGTGAACAGACGAGGGGAAAAAAAAAAAAAACAGAAGGAAGCAAGATGAATTAAAAATGGAGAAAAAGTTGGAGAGAGAGAGAGAGAGAGAGAGAGAGAGAGAGCAGGAGGGCAGTAGGAGTCAGGGGTACCACTCTCTCTCACTTTCAGCAGGGGATCAATACTGCTGAGGGGGTAGGGAGAGGGGAGGAAGGGAGGGGAAGAGAGTGGGAAGGAGAGCGAGGATGAGAGGGGGGAGGAGAATGGAGAGGAGAGGGAGGAGAAGGGAGGGTGAGATATGAAAGGATGGAAAGGAAGGAAGGGAGGAAGGAGAGGAAAAGAGGTAGGAGGGAAGAGAAGGGGGAATGAAAAAGAGGTAGGGGAAGGAAAGAAGGAGGAGAGGAAGGGAACGTGTAAGACAGGAGAGGAGGTAAAGGATGCAGGTGAAGGAAGAGAAAAGAAGAGGAGAAAGGTGAAGGAATATAAAGATAAAGGGAAAGGGAGGTGAAGGAAGGAGGAAGGAAGGGGGAGGGAGGATGGAAAGGAGGGTAAAGGAGAGGAAAAGACAGGGAAAAGAGGGGAAGAAGTTAACGAACAGAAGAAGGGAGGAGGAAGAGAGGGAGAAGAATCAAGAAGAGGACAGGAAGGGAAGGAAAAAGGAGTGTAAGGAAGGGGGAGAGGAAGAGGAGAGAGGGAAGGGAAGGCAATGAGAAGGGAAAGGGAAAAGAGAGAAGGATAGAGAAGAAAGGTAAGGGGAAGGATAGGTTTTGAGAGAGAGAGAGAGAGAGAATGGCAGGACAAGATTAAAGGAGAAAGACTGAGGAGACTAGGGAAAAACAAGAGGACGAAAAGGGGGACCAACGAAAAAAGATGAGAGAAAAAAAAAGGAAGGAGAGAACAGACTGACGCGAAGAATGCGAATGAAAATAAGGAGTTAGAAGAGAATGAGAAATGTGAGACTGACTAGAAGTGTATGTGAGTTGGAAGGGAATAAAGGGACTAAGGGAGACCGAGGATGAGGTAAAGGGAAGTTTGGAGAGGTAGAGGTGGAGTCCACCTCTACTCACCTCTGGATGGAGTAAGGCAGAAATAAAAAACCAAGAAATGGAGAGAGAGAGAGAGAGAGAGAGAGAGAGAGAGAGAGAGAGAGAGAGAGAGAGAAATATACACATAAAACCGAATATTATATATTATATATATATATATATATATATATATATATATATATATATATATATATATATATATATATATATATATATATATATATATATATATATATATATATATATATATCCATCATCCAATCCTACATTGCCCCATGAGAAGCGTAGGAGCCCGGGGCTAAGCAGTTGGTCTCGACATTTAAGATGAGAGTGACCAGCCTCACTCATCCCTGAGTGGCATTACATAAGCAATCAACTCCAACCACCCCTTCCTTGGACGTAAACCTTCACCGGCTCAATCCGACTGGAGCGCAATAATTACCCACTAAACCACCAGGTGCCTATATATATATATATATATATATATATATATATACTCGTATATGATTTGTTTCTAAGTCGTGGTATCATTTTTGTGACACTTTGCTGCATTTTCTCTAATTTTTCAATGTTCTGTTGTAGGGAAACCAGAACTACACACAATACTCGAGATGGGGGTGTACTAGCGTCGAGTTGTACAAGGCAAGTATGACTTTTTCCGATTTAAACTCGAAAGTTAACTTCTTCCAATAAAACCCACCAACTTATTTGCAATTTTAACCTCCTCAGTGCACTGCATACTCAGTTTTAGGTCACTTGATATTATCACACCAAGATCCTTTTCACTGTCTGTACATGATAACTGGATACTGTTGATTTTGTAATTCGCATGGACGTTGTTGTATCCAATATGAAGTACTTAGCATTTTTCTATGTTGAATTTCATTTGCCATTTTTCTGCCCAGCTTCCCAAGGTATTACGGACAGTTTGCAACTGCTGCCACTGTAACGTTGAAGTTACTTAATGGTTATGCTAGTATTGCCTGCAAATTTGGATATTTTACATTACAAACCCTCATCTATGTCATTTATGTAGATAATATGAAATATCAGTTCAACTACTGAGCCCTGGGAGACGCCACTAATCACATTACGCCATTTGGATTCCTTTCCGTTTATCACAACTCACTGTTTTCCGTCTGAAAAGCAGTCTTGTAACCATATCTGCGTATTTCCTTTTATTCCACGGGCTCCTATTTCGTTTATGAGACGCTTGTGAGGGACAGCGTCACATGCTTTCTGAAAGTCGAGGTATATTATATCTACTGCTCTTGAGTCGTCATATGATTTGTAAACATCATGGAAGATGTCCAGTAAATTAGTTAAGCATGAACGTTGATGTCTGAATCTATGTTGCAAGTCCTTGATAATGTTATTTTCTTCTAATTAACTATTTTATTTCTTATGATTATTTCCATTAACTTGCACACTACTGATGTTAAGATGATTGGTCTGTAATTTCCTGGGAGCGACTTATTTCCTTTTTTGAAAATTGGTGTTACATTTGCTAGTTTCCATTCGCATGGAACTCTCCCAGTACTTAACGATTTACTGAATAAGACAGAGAGTGGCAGCAGTAACTCATTTTTTGCTTCTTTGAGAATTCTCGGTGATATTTTATCAGGGCCGGGGGTTTTGTTTATGTCTATACTATTTATGGCTGAAAGGATACCATTATTGCAGATAGTATAGTTACTGAGGACGGTGCTATTTGCTTGGTTTATGGGCGACAGCAGGTTTCTGGTGGTGTCTTCTACTGTAAAAACAGAGACAAAGTAATCGTTAAGAATGTTCGCCATTGCAATCCCATTATCTGTGTCTGCCATTGTTTGCATCTAGAGGGCCTATTAATGTAGTCATAACCTTACTCTTTCCAATGTAACTGTAAAATTCTTTAGGATTTGATTTGCATGTATTAGCAGTGTGGATCTCGAGTGCTCTCTTGCTTCGTTTGATAAGTCTTTGCGACAGGCGGCGTCGATTATCGTACTCTAATTTATCGTCATTATTTTGTGTAGCTTTATATTTATGGTCAGCACTTTTTTTTGGCTAATAAGCAACTTTTAATTTCACTGGACCACCACTCTGGTTTACTACTACCAGCTGAATGCCTGTTACGTAGTGGTACACATGACTTTACTGCCTCATTACATTTTTTGGTGAAAATTTCCCATGTTTGGTTTATGTCATCAGTTTCAGTCATTTTATTCCAATTCGTAGTTGGAAGTAGTGCTCTAAGTCTGGTGAAATCTGCTCTACGGTAGTCTGGGACTCTTTCTTTGCTCTCGTTTCTTTCACTTTTTCAGCAGTAATACCAAACTGTGTAATTCGATGATCACTGGAACTAAACTCAGGTCCAATTTCAACGCTGTTAACTATCATTTGTGGTTAAGATGATGTCTAGGATACTGTTTCCTCTCATTGGGTATTCTACGAGTTGGTAAAGGGTGCTTTCTTGAAGATTCATGTAAAGCTCCTGTCCTGAGTGTGCAGTCAGCGGTTCACCCCACTGCGGTACTGGTAGATTAAAGTCACCAAAAATTACGCTATCCTCTTGAAAACTAATTTCCCCAATTTGATCATAAAGTTTTTCAACTGTGTCAGTTGACTGTGAAGGAGGATGACAGATGAGATATATATTTATTTTATGCGATTTAATACTCAGTTTAACATAATTGGCATCTATATTGGAGGAGGAGGAGGAGGAGGAGGAGGAAGAACTGCTTGCATGAGAGTATAACAGTGACAATGGTGACTTATGGGAGAGAGACATTGATAATATGAAAAAGACAAGAGGCAAGTGTATGACCGTGAGAGGAGGATGACAGTTACCTAAGCTGTGTATGTATGGGTTACCTGGAGATGTGTGTGAACGTACCGCTGTGGTCGAACTCGAGAAACTCACACAAACACACACACTCCTAGTCAGTCTCTCATTCTACACTCTCTCTACAGAATATACAATGCAGACAAGATAATACACAGTTACTGAAAGAAAACAGGTATAACAGTATCTCAGGATTCTTCTTCGACTTGTTTTTAATATTCAGGAGAACAGAGATAGTAATGGTGTGTGTGTGTGTGTGTGTGTGTGTGTGTGTGTGTGTGTGTGTGTGTGTGTGTGTGTGTGTGTGTGAGAGAGAGAGAGAGAGCAATCATGGTGGTAGGTGGGAGGCTCATCATCCACTCACACGATGTAGTGCTGCTTTAAGGTGACGCTACACTGAGTGACGAGCAATAACCAAGTGACCAAATGACTGGTGGTTTAGTGGGTTACGGCGCTCCAACCGGGTGTAGCCTGTAAGGGTTTCCATCTGAGGGATGGTTGGGGTTTACTGCTCACATAATGCCGCTCAGGGATGATTGAGGCTGGTCACTCTTGCCTTAAATATAGGGACCTAAGTAACCTAGGTCAGGGATCCATCTATCTGTCTATCTATTTCCTTCCAGTATCACAGTCACTGGTTACGAGGCTGCTCCTTACCACACCATCTATCTATCTATCTATCTATCTATCTATCTATTTCCTGTCAGTATCAGAGTCACTGGTAACGACGCTGCTCCTTCACACAGCAAGTCCACAGCGTCGCTCAATAACCTGCCCAGCCTTAGTGAATAATGGAATCAGACGCCCAACCCGGCCATCACCTACACCAACACAAATAATATATCCAACATTCCCATGGCCTCTCTTCTTATTTCCTTTTCTTTTTTCTTTAACGTGGGGTGAGAGAGTACAGACCCGGTCAAAATAGTTCCCTCATTCTTCTATATTTTCTTTCTTACTTTCGTTTCGTCTTCTGCGGTCAAAGTAACTCTCATTCCTCAATACTTTCTTTCCTTTTTCTTCCGCGGTCAACGTAACTCATTCCACCATACTTTCTTCTTTCTTTTCGTCTTCTGCGGTTAACTCTCATGCACTTATATATATTTTTTTTCTTTCTTTCTTCTTCCGCGGTTAGCGTAACTCTCATTCCTCTACACCTTCTTTCTTTCTTTTTCTTTCTTCTTCCGCAGACAACGTAGCTCCCTCATTCCTCTGTACCTCTTACTTTTCTCCTCCTCCTCCTCCTCCTTCTTATTATTATTATTATTATTATTATTATTATTATTACTGTTCATTTTCTTCTTCTTCTTGATGTTGTTACTGTTGTTGTAGTTCTTATTGTTAACTTTTTCTTCTTTAATTCAGGGTTAGAGGGTAATGTTGCGATCAGAAGTTTCCTTTCCACTTTCGCGAAACCATGTCAAAGAAACAATTATTCACACAAAATAAATCTATTCATACGGGTTCAAATTTCGCCTCGTTAATCTCGAAACATAATCAAGGAGAGAAATAAAATAATAAGGAAAAAATTAAGAAGAGTAAAGCAGGAATTAATATGTTATAAAGAAATCTGCCTCCATTTACCAGCACCCCGCCCAATTTATGAATGTGAATTGATAATGAATAGAAGGAGATTGAAGGGATATTGAAAGGAAGAGGTGCAAGATTTATAGGGATAATTATAAGGCCCCTCTCTCTCTCTCTCTCTCTCTCATTTTTCGTGTTATCTTTCAAACCAACCCTGTTTCTTTCAGTTCATTTTTCCTGTAGTTATCTTTTACACCATCTCTCTCTCTCTCTCTCTCGTGCAGAACAGGAGTGCAGGTGCGTTCCGTGTATCGTATAATTATTCCGATTTACGACACCTGTTACGACACCTGAATGGCCGCGTGGGAAGGGACTGGGGTGGCAGGGTTGTGGGTAGTGATTTCGGTAGAGGTGGGTCCCTAACTCCTTTTCCTAGGCGATTTATTTTGCTTACTACACCTTACTGCCCTACTGTTTCATAAATCCTTCCAGTATCACCACAATCGTTTATATTGCTTACTACACCATACTGTCCTATTGTTCCATAAATCCTTCCTGTATCACTACACACGTACGCTGCATGGATAACGCACTAAAGAACATTAACCAGCCATATCCAAAAACAATTCGCCAAGGAAGAGGTGTTAGGAAGCTTCTTTAAATGACAAGAATACGAGTTACACAGACCACACAGACCTTAACATCTTTACTATAACAAGTTTCTCTTAACATAAAAAATTTCCTAATCAGCCAACTGTAGTCAGGTTGGCATTGATCTGACTAGTAACTAAGGAGACTCATCACAATTAAAGCTCACAAAATATCACATAACCGCGACTCAGTATAACCTTCTCGTTGGTTAAGGAAGCTCCCTAACACCTCTTCCTTAGCGATTTATTTTTGGATGTGGATGGTTAATATCGTTTTGTAAGTTATTTATGCAGAGTATAGAGATATTGGAAGGATTTAAGTAACAGAATGGGAGTTGGACGTAATAAGCAAAATAAATCGCTTGGGAAAAGGTGAAAACAAAGGATCAGTTCTGTGGTAATTAGACAGGTGGAATCCGTTTATCCAGGTGTACACTGGAGTCCCTGAGCGCCATTGAGTGTATAGTAAACCCTCAACCACCCCTCGGATTAAAACCCTTGGCCAGCATCCAGTGACAGTGATTCAACCCACTTCACCACCACGCATCTATCTGGTTATATGGTTACCACCCAGCGTAATAAATTATTTCCGGGGCTAGAAAAAAAATAATCTCTGGTTACTGTATGTGTTACTTCCCAGCATAGTAAATGGTTTCCGAGGCCTGAAAAAATAAAATCGCCCAGAGTGGTCACCTGAGTATAGTTACATCAAGTGAATGGATGGTGGGCGACCTCTTGCGACATTACGGTTAGGAATCGACAATACACACTAATAATAATAATAATAATAATAATAGGAAGAGGAAGAAGAGAAAGAGAGGAGGAGGAGGAACTAAGCTATATGATGATGACATTACTACTACTACTACTACCAATAATAATAATGATGATGATGATGATGATGATAATAATAATAATAATAATAATAATAATAATAATGACGATAACAACAACAATAATAATAATAATAATAATAATAATAATAATAATATCCAAAGCAGTGAGGACAGAACATGGGGAGCCAGATCAATGACATAAAACGTCAGAAATAATTAGAGGGGGACTGACGCTGTACCTGATTATTTAGTTATTTCAAGGACACGGGGAAGGGCATGGACTGGACCTGTGGGGGGAGGGCAGGGAGAGAAGGAGGAGGGATGGAGAGAGGGGGAGAGAGAAGGACTGGAGAGAGGAGGAGAGAGAAGGAATGGGGAGAAAAGGGGGAAGAGGAGGACGAGGAAGGTGGGTAGGGAAGTGGGGAGAATATGAAGAATGAGAGGAGAAAAGGATTTATTCATAGACATACTGATATAGACACACAGGTAGGCAGACTGACATATATACCAGAGAGAGAGAGAGAGAGAGAGAGAGAGAATGCATAATTTACCACAACTGCCATGCTGGCGTAATTGCTTGTGTAGTTGTGGTACATGTGGTGGTAGTTGTGGTAGTGGTACATGTAGTTCTGATGGTAGCAATCGAGGCTGTATTTGTGGTAGTTGTGGTGGTGGCAGTAGCAGTAGATCAACCCCGGTCTGTCTGGCCGAGCAGACCCATCAAACGCAGGCAATTGCCCCTGCTTTATCACAGCGAGGAGCGGTGAAGAGTATGGAAGTTTGATTCCTGGATGGACGCCGCATCTAAGCAGTTAACTGGTTATATGGTTACCACCCAGCATCGTAAACGGTTTCTTGGGTTGCAGGGAACCATTAGGCTTGACAGTGTAGGGCCGAAGGAAGAAATAGGCAGCACTGCATCAAGTGAGTGGATGATGGTCGCCACCACCTACCACAGGCCACTATGATAATGTTGTTGTTGGTGGTGGTGGTAGTTGTGATACTTGTGGTAGTGGTTTTGGTAGCCGTAATGGTGTTCGCTGTGACAGTGGAGGTATCTGTGGTAGTGGTGGTTGTTCTAACAGTACTTCATGCAGATGTTTCATGGTAGTTGTGGCTGTTGCTATAGTGGTGGTGGTTGCTGTGGTGGTTGTGACAGTGGCAGAGTTGATAGATTTATACAGAAGTGACAGCACATGTAATGGTGGTAGTTGTGGTAGTGGTTCTAATTATAGTGGTGGTGGTGACTGTGGTTGTCCTGACAGAAAAAGTGGTGGTGGTGTATGTTACGAGCGAGGGCGAGTGCCAGTCTCTCAAGTAGTGGCATTTTCTCACATGAGCGGCCCAGCTCGGCCCAGCCCGACCCGGCCAGACCGTAACGCTTTTGAGAAGCTTATATCCCAGCAACCACAGGGCCGATCACTGCGTGGTTTGCACCATATGACAGCCCCATTGTTTAAGATTTGTTTTTGACAGGTTTCATCACACCCAGGCGGTGTACCTGGCACATGACACGCGACAAGTGCAGAATGTCGAAAATCTTTAAAAGAGGGCCACAGGCCAGAAAGTCTGTCGTAAAGGCATGAAACTTGTTAGGTAGACAGCCATCAATATACTAACTGGAATCCTCGGGGTGTAAGGCCACATTTCAATGCTTTCGGATTTAAATGGCCTCGCTCGTACCTCGCAGACAAAGGCGTTTTACTGGTGGTAATTGCAGTACAGTAGTGTCAGTGGTAGCTGAGATGACAGATTATACACAGTAATGGAGGGGCAATGTAGCTGTGGAAGATACTGTACTGGAAGCAGATGTAGCAGTGGTAGATGTGGTAGTTGTTATAATAATTGTGGTGGTTAAGGTTGTATGAGTTATGATGGTTGAGGTAGTGTGTCGAAAATGTTACAGTAGTAGTAGTAGTAGTAGTAGTAGTAGTAATAGTTGTAGCAGCAGTGGTAGTTGTACTGATGGGTGCTAAATCTGTGGTAGTAGAAGTGGTGGTGGTGGCAGATGTGGTAGTGATGGTAGCTATACTAGTCGTGGTGGTGGTGGTAGTTGTGGTAATTGTGGTAGTGTGGAGGCGTAACGGTCGGAAGTGCATCAATAAATCCAGGTTGTGTTATGGGCACGACACAGAGAGAGAGAGAGAGAGAGAGAGAGAGAGAGAAGGAATAAAGAGGCCATACTGGGTGGAAGGGAGGGAGGGAAGGGGGAGGAGATGAGGGGAGAGGGAAGAAGAAAAGAGCTTTGGTGGTGAGGGAAAGTGGAAGAGGGGAAGGAGGAAAGCAGATGGGGAGGGAGGGAATGAATGATAAATGGGGAGAAGAAAGGAAGTAGAGAGAGAGAGAGAGAGAGAGAATGAGTGCCACACAGAGAGGAGTAAGGAGGAAGAGTATACCGGAGGAGGAGGGGGGTGGGGAAGGAGCCAGATCAATATGTCATACGCTCACCCTAACCCGCCGCCCCCATTGGTCCATTGACTCTGGGCTCTCATTGGCCAACCCACGATCCGATTAGACACTCCAATTTAACACGCTCCCAAAATTGCCTCTCCTCGTCCTTCAGCCCTAAAAAAAGGTTAAAATAAATAAAATATGGCGATAAACAGAAAGGAAATTTATATGGAAGGGAGACGTGAGTGTGGAATTAACAGTGTTTTGATTTAGAGGGAAGTAATGTTGAAAAATGATGAAAACTGCCGCCAAAGTTACGGGGACCAAAAGCACAGCGGAGCTACGGATCAGCCAATAGGGGGTCGCCGCGCCCCCCGAAGCCCCGCCCCCAGTGCCAGGCGGGCCAATGGGCGGGCCAGGATGCGGAGGGGGGCGTTCTGCAGGTTAACCGATCAAATATCAGTTCAAGGGGTGGGCGTGGGGCTTGGAGGGGGAGGGAAGTGAGGGTTTGGAGGTGGGGGGAGAGGGGGTTAAGAGGGGGGGAGAAGTTACGTGTGGGGAGGGGAAAGGGGACTGGGATAAGGGGGGATTAGGGGGAGCTTAGAAAGGGAGAAGTGAAGAGGGGTTTGAGTGGGGGATTTGGTTGGGGGAGTGGGGTTAGAAGTGGAGGGAGGATAGGGGAAAGGGTGGAAGGACGGAAGGGAGGATAGGGGGGGGGACAGGAGTTAAGGAGAGAGGGGGAGGAAGAATTATGGAGGAGGAAAGGTTAGGTGAGAGAAAGAAAGGAAGGGGAAAGGGGAGTGGGAAGAGAGAAGGGGGGAGGGAGGTATGTTAAGGAATCAGAAGGGGGTAGGTAGGAAAGGAGGGGATGGGAGGGAGGAAAAGAGGGGAGAGATGGAGGGAGGGAGGGAGGAAAAGAGGGAAGAGATGGAGGGAGCGAGGGAGGAAAAGAGGGAAGAGATGGAGGGAGCGAGGGAGGGAGGCACATCAGGGAGTCAGGTGGGAGGAAAAGGGAGAGGGGGGGAAGGAGAAAGGGACCAAGGAAAGGAGGAGGAAACAATGGAGGGAGAGAGGGTAGGGGGAGGGGGGGACAGGTAAGAGGGAAGACACTGAGGGGGGAAGGAGGGGAGAGAGAATGGGGAGAAGCAGGAGGGATCATTGGAGGGAAGGGGAGAGAGGGGAGGAATGAGAGGGAAGGAGGAGAGGGGAGGAGAGAAGTAGGAGGGATCAGCGGAGGGAGGGAGGGGAGAGGAGGGGAGGGAGGGGAAAGAGAGAGAGAGAGGTGGGTGTCAGAGAGTCAGGAGAGAGTGAGGTCAGATCGCGGTCTCTCTCTCCTTCACCCTTACCTTCTGCCTCCTGACTCCGTCGCCGCCACCGCCGCCGCCACAGTGCCATCGCTTGTGCCATCCGGTGCCATATCAGCCTTGGGTTCATCTTTCCTTCATTCTTGCATTCATTCATATTCTTTCATTATTTTTCACGCGCACATACATACACGTTTACTTCATATTACGCTATCTTATTCATTCCTGTATTCATTTTTCACACACACACACACACACACTCATATTACGTCATTTTCTTCATTTCCTCATTCATATTTTTTCACTTCCTCGTCTTTGCTCAATTCTTCCTTCATCTTGCTTCATTCCGCCATTCATTTAAATATTCCTTCGTTTCTATCCCCATTTTCCTCCTTCTTTCATTTCCAGCTAGTTCTTTCATCTCCTCATCACAGTACTAGTTCCTGCATTCATTTTCTTTCATTTCCGGACTCAATTACTCTAACTCCATTCATTTTCCTTCATTTCTTTCATTTCCAAACTCAATTATTTTACTTTTTCACTGTCATTCACTTCCTTTCATTCTTGTATTCATTTCTGTCTCTTCCATATCCAATTATTTTACTTATTCACTCCATTATCCTTCATTTCTGCATTCATTTCTTTCATTTCCAGACCCAATTACTTTACTCCTTCACTCCATCATTCTTTCTCCTTCATTCTTGCATTCAATTGTCATTTCCATGTCCACGTATTTAATTCCTTCACTCTATCATTCATTTCCTTTCATCCCTGCATTCATTTCCGTCATTTGAGACCTTTTTATTTTATCCCTTATTCATTTCCTTCATTCTTTCATTGATTTGTCATTTCCACACAACTGTTTCGCTCCTTCATTCATTTCCTTTCATCCCTGCATTCATTTCCGTCATTTGAGACCTAATTATTTTATCCCATATCCATTTCCTTTATTCTTTCATTTATTTGTCATTTCCACGCAATTATTTCGCTCCTTCATTCATTTCCTTTCATCCCTGCATTCATTTCCGTCAAGTGAGACCTAATTATGTTACTCCTTGATTAGTTTTCCTTCATTTTTTCATTCACTTGTCATTTCCACACAACTGTTTCGCTCCTTCATTCATTTCCTTTCATCCCTGCATTCATTTCCGTCATTTGAGACCTTTTTATTTTATCCCTTATTCATTTCCTTCATTCTTTCAATTATTTGTCATTTCCACACAAATCTTTCACTCCATTCATGCATTTACTGTCCTACTTTTTCATCTCCACATCTACTTCTTTCATAATTTCGTTCCCCGATCGACAGTCCTTCATTCCTTCACTTTATACCACGCTTCCTTCATCTTCCTTCCCTCCTGCATTCATTTCTTTCATCTCTCTAGTCCACTATTCATTTTCTTTCACAGTCAATCTTTCATTTCTCTATTCATCCTCCACACTGCTTTACTTACGCCTTCCTTCACTCATTTCTTTCATTTCCACTTTCATTCCTTCATTTTTACTCATTTCACACTCCTTCATTTACGCTCTATTTCCTTCATTCATTCCTTCATCCTCTTTAATTCTTCAGTTCTGTCCTAATTCATTTTTCATATTCATTTTCATGCTCATTTCACTATTTATTCATTTCTACTTTCACTTCCTTCCTTCCGGCATTCATTTCTTTCATTTCTACAATATCTTTTTTCACCTCATCATTCCCGTATAGTTTTTTCACATAATTTTGTCTCTTTCATTTCTCATCTGTACTCCAAATTCCACCCTATATTCATCTTTCTTCATTCCTGCATAAACTTCTCTTACCTCCACGCCCCGTTCATTCATTTCCTTCATTCACTGACCTTCATTCATGCATCATTAATTCACATCCTTCCTTCATCATTACTTCATTTCCTTCCTTCATCATTCATTCCTTCACTTCCTTATTTATCATTCATTCATTCATTTCTGTGCCTATTTCTTTCATAACTCCATTCCTGGATCAATACAGAACACCCATTACCCTCCCTATTCCATCCCCCATGCATTCATTTCTTTCATTTCCACTAATTTCTTCCATTCCTGCTTTTCCTTCATTCCTGCAGTCATTTTACAACACCCATTTCCCTTCTATTCCATCCCCCATGCATTCATTTCTTTCATTTCCACTCATTTCTTCATTCCTGTATTCATTTTACAACACCCATATCCCTCCTGCTCCGGCATGCATTCACTTCCACACACATTCATTTCATTCCTGTATTCATTTTCAAACAGCCATTTCCCTACTATTTCCATCCGTCATACATTCATTTTCCATTTCCACACTCATTTCTTTCATTCCTTCATTCCTGCTTTCATTTCTTCATTCCTGCATTCATTTTCAATTTAAGCATATCCTCTATTTCTTCATTTCTCTGCCTCGTTTTCACGACCAATCTTTTCATTCCTTCATCCATCATTCATTTCTCTCTTCTAGTGCATTTTTTTCTTTCATTTCCTCCATTATTTAGTTTTTCCTTCCTCTGTTCATCTTGTTAAAAAAACAAAACAAATCATTCACTTTCCATCGCAACTAATTCCTTCGCCTTGTATTCATCTTTCTTTCATTCCTCCATTCATTTCCATACTTCCAGGCTCCTTAATCCTGATAATCACTCCTCCATTCACTTCCTTCATTCCATATTTCATTCATTTTTTCACTCCTTCATCCATCATTCATTCATCTATTCTACCGCATCTTTCCTTTCGTTTCCTCAATACACTCACCTTCCACCGAGTCTAATTCCTTTGTTCTGCATTCATCTTTCATTCCTCCATTCATTTCCTTCATTCCATATTCCATTCAGTCATTTCCTCATTCCTCCATCAATCATTCATTTTTCTATTCTACTGCATTTTTTTCTTTCATTTCCCCCATTCACTCACGTTCCATCGCTGTCTAATTCCTTCGCCTAGTATTCATCTTTCTTTCATTCCTACATTCATTTCCTTCATTCCATATTCCACTCAGTCATTTCTTCATTCCTCCATCCATCATTCATTTTCCTATTCTACTGCATTATTTTTTCTTTCATTTCTTCCATTCACTCACTTTCCATCGCCTCTAACTTTCTTGTACTCATCTTTTCATTCCTCCATTCAATTCCTTCACTCCCAGGCTTCTTAATCCTGAAATGATACTCACTCCTCCATTCATTCCCTTCATTCCATATTTCATTCACTATTTTTTCATTTCTGCATTCATTTCTTTCACATACTTTCATTTATACAGCAAAAGCAATTGTTTTATTTCGCTGTCTTCATTTCTTCTTCTTCTTTTTTTTCTGACACTCCTTCATTCTTATTCATTTCTTTACAAACTGTGCCCTTATGTTTTTTCATTTCTGCATTCATTTTCACTGTTCATCCTTACGCCCCTCCCCTTTCTTGTCATTCATCCACGTTCCTTCATTCTGCATTCATTTCCTTCACTTCATACATTCCTATACTCGTTTATTTAATTCCTGTCATCACTTCCTTCATTTATACATCATATTTTCTTCATTCATACATTTCTCACTAAGTCCTCATTCCTTTCATATTCCTTCAAGTTCCTTATTCATCCCTCCCATACTCCTTCATTCCCTCATTCCTTTCTTTCACAATCCTTCATATTCATACACTCACTGCCTCTCATACGCTAAAGGTTTCTTCACTTTTCCATTTATGTTTTTCACTCTCCCTTTACTATTCACACTTTCTTCAATTCATTCATTCATTCCTATTTTCACGCATCCTTCATTTCCGGCTTCATGTTCTATCATTCCAACACCGTTCCATCATTCTTTCTCATTCCTTTCCTCTTCCTTCCTTCATTCCTTCTCTTTTATTTCTTCTCTCGTTCCTTTCCTCTTCCTTCCTTCCATCTTTCATTCCTTCTTCTCTCACTCCTTTCCTCTTCCTTCCTTCCATCCTTCTTCTTTCACTCCTTTCCTCTTCTTTCCTTCCATCTCTTTCATTTCTTCTTCTCTCACTCCTTTCCTCCTCCTTCCTTCCCCTCATTCCTTTCACTTTTCTTCTTTCATTCCATATTCTCTCATCTTCCTTCCTCTTTTGTCCATCATTTCTTCCATTTCCTTCGTTCTTTCCAGTTTCTGTTCTTCATAGTTTCCCTTCTTCGTTTCCTTCCACCTCCTTCCTTCCTCCTTTCTTTTCTTCCTTCTGTCTTTCTCTTCCTTACTTTCTTTTCCCTCAACCTTTCTTTCTTTCCTTCGGTCTTTACTTTTTACTGCATCCTTTCACCCACATTCTTTCCTTCCTATTTATTTCCTATTTCTTCATCCTTCCTAATTCCTTTCATTCTTAGCTGCTTTCATTCTGCCATCCTTCTCTCTCCTCCCTTTCCTTCATCGTTATTCCTTCTCCTTCCTTCTTTACCTTCTTCCATTACCCTTCCTTCCTTCATTCAATCTTTCCTTTCCTTTTTCTTCCAATTTCTGTTTGTAGCGTATTTTTTTTATTTTTTTAACTTCCTTGTTTCGCATTCATTAACTCCCTCATACATTCTTTTTCTTACAGTTTTCATCATCATCATCATCTTCCCTCTCCCTCACTCTCTCCCTAAATATTACTTTCCCTCCCTCCTCTCTTCCTTCTCCTGCTCCTCCTCCTCTTCCACCTTTTCCACCTCCTCCTCCTCCCTCTCCTCCCCCTCTTCCTCTTCCACCTTCTCCTCCTCTTCTTCCCGCTGCTCCTGTTCCTCCTCCTCGTCTTCCACCCTCTCCTCCTCCTCTCTCATTCTTAACACACACGTTCATCATCCTTTCCTTTCTCCTCCTTCAGGAAAATAAGGGAATTAAATAAGAGACTGAAAAAGAACAGAGAAAGAACTGGAGTAAAAAGTTAAGTGATAAACTGAAGAAAAAAAATAAGAAAGAGGGAAAACAAAAGGAAAAAGAGACGGAGAAAGGAAGAAAGAAGTGAAGGTAAGACGTGTGGAGAGCGAAGGAAGAAAAGGAGGAGGGAAAATAGAGGAACAACACGAAGCAAAAAAAAGTGAAGGGAAAACGAAGGTAAAGGAAGACTAGGAAGGAACAGTGTACGGAAGAGGAAGGACACAGGGAGAACAGGGAAGAAAGACTAAGAAATATTAAGAAAAAGGGAAGAAAGGGAAGACTCTAAGAAGAAAATAGTAAGTAGGACGAAAACTGGGAGAAAAGTGACGAAAAATCAAGAAAATTAAAGACAGACGATAAGAACAAGAAACAGCAAGAAAATATCAAAGACAATCAAGACAACGAAGAAAAAAAAAACAATAACAGTAAGAAAAACAAAATAAACAAGAAGGAAAGGGACGAAAAGCATCAAATAACAGGAAGAAAATATAAAGAAAACAGTAAGAAGTAGAAAGGACGCCAAAAAACAGGAACAAAACACCAAGAAACAGGAAAAAAACACACCAAGAAACAGGGAAAAAAACACCAAGAAACAGGAAGAAAAACACCAAGAAACAGGAAAAAAACACCAAGAAACAGGGAAAAAAACACCAAGAAACAGGAAAAACACCAAGAAACAGGAGGAAAAACACCAAGAAACAGGAAAAAACACCAAGAAACAGGAAGAAAAACACCAAGAAACAGGAAGAAAAACACCAAGAAACAGGAAGAAAAACACCAAGAAACAGGAAGAAAAACATCAAGAAACAGGAAGAAAAACATCAAGAAACAGGAAAAAAAACACCAAGAAACAGGGAAAAAAACACCAAGAAACAGGAAGAAAAACACCAAGAAACAGGGGAAAAAACACCAAGAAATAGGAAGAAAAACACCAAGAAACAGGAAGAAAAACACCAAGAAACAGGAAAAAAACACACCAAGAAACAGGAAGAAAAACACCAAGAAACAGGAAGAAAAACACCAAGAAACAGGAAGAAAAACACCAAGAAACAGGAAGAAAAACACCAAGAAACAGGAAGAAAAACACCAAGAAACAGGAAGAAAAACACCAAGAAACAGGAAGAAAAACACCAAGAAACAGGAAGAAAAACACCAAGAAACAGGAAGAAAAACACCAAGAAACAGGGAAAAAAACACCAAGAAACAGGAAAAAAACACCAAGAAACAGGAAAAAACACCAAGAAACAGGAAAAAACACCAAGAAACAGGAAGAAAAACACCAAGAAACAGGAAGAAAAACACCAAGAAACAGGAAGAAAAACACCAAGAAACAGGAAAAAAACACCAAGAAACAGGAAGAAAAACATCAAGAAACAGGAAAAAAAACACCAAGAAACAGGGGAAAAAACACCAAGAAACAGGAAGAAAAACACCAAGAAACAGGAAGAAAAACACCAAGAAACAGGAAGAAAAACACCAAGAAACAGGAAGAAAAACACCAAGAAACAGGAAGAAAAACACCAAGAAACAGGAAGAAAACACCAAGAAACAGGAAGAAAACACCAAGAAACAGGAAAAAACACACCAAGAAACAGGGAAAAAACACCAAGAAACAGGAAAAAAAGCACCAAGAAACAGGAAAAATCCAGGAAAAAAACAGGAAGGAAAATAAGAATAAGGAAGACATACTGGAAGACTTTAAGCCATCGCCAGCAGCCATCTTGTTCACCCAGTTCGTCGTCACGGTATGTTCAGTGTTCAGCCTGTGTTCATTAAGTGTTCTGGTGATGTTCAGAAAGTGTTCACGGGTGTCTGGTGTGCTTGGTGATGTTCAGGTGGTGTTCACAGATGTTGGTGATGTTCAGTTAGTTCATCGGTGTTAGGGTGTGTTCGGTAATGTTCAAATGCGTGTTCACAGATGTTCAGTGATGTTTAATATGTGTTCAAGGGTGTTCGGCGATGTTCAATTAGTTCATGGGTGTTCGGTGATGTTCAGTACGTGTTCAAGGGTGTTCGGTGATGTTCAATAAATGTTCACAGGTGTTCATGGGCGTTCAGGTAAGTTTCAGAGAAGCTTACGGTGTTCAGTTAGTGAATGCGCTAAAAAGTGTTCAAGCAAAAGGTCGGTATGTAAGTGTTCAGTTGGAGTAATTTATGCATGTTCAAGTACGTTCAAAAGTGTTCAGACACGTGCCGAGTTCAGTCAATGTGTTTCAGATGTACTAACTGCTTCTCGTGTTCAGGTGTGTTCAATCGTGTTCAGACGTATTCAAAAACGTGTTCACATACTGTTATTTAGCTCTCATAGTAGGGGAAGTTCAACGTTCACGAGTTCAAGCAGTGTTCATATTTGTTCATCGCTTTCTCATGTTCAAGTACTGTTCCTGTGGTTCAATGCTGCCTTAAAAATTCGCCAGTATTTGTTCATTTTTATCCATTAGATGAACGGGTACAGCAAAAACAATAATAATAATAATAATAATAATAATGACTAATAATGTGTAATAATAACAGCAACAATAATAATAAGAAGAAGAAGAGGAAGAAGAAGAATCGTTGATCATGTAACAATAATAATAATAAATAATAATAATAATAATAATAATAAATAATAATAATAATAATAATAATAATCGCTGATGAAGTAATAACAACAAAAACACCAATAATATAATAATAATAATAATAATAATAATAATAATAATAATAACAATAACAATAAAGGCTGCGCTAATAATGATCACAAAGTTAATGATCCAGTAAATTTCGTTCAACGGTGTTCATCTGCCGAGTTCTGTTCAAAACTGTTCATATAATTTTAGAACATTTTGTTCATACCTTATCCAACTCTATATACATTAACCCACCACCCATCTGTCTATATATCTATCCATCTGTCTATCTATCTACCTGTCTATCTATCTGTCTGTCTATCTATCAGCCTGTAAACCCGGTAGACTGCAGGGGGAGCGGGAGGGAGTAAGGGTCGTTTGTATACCCAGGCAGAGGAGTCGCTCAGTTACATCAGTGCCACCACGTGAAGGCGTACCTCTCCTGCACCGCCCAGTCAAGTGAAATAGTGTTAATCAATCAATCAATCAACCAACCAATCAATTAGCCAACCAATCAATCAACCAATAAATCACTCAACCAATCAATAAATCCACCAATCAACCAACCAACCAACTAATCAATCAACCAACCAATCAATAAATTCACCAATCAACCAACTAATCAATCAATCAACCAACCAATCAATAAATTCACCAATCAACCATCTAATTAATCAATCAATCAACCAACCAATCAATAAATTCACCAATCAACCAACTAATCAATCAATAAATAAATAAATTCACCAATCAACCAACTAATCAATCAACCAACTAATCAATCAACCAACTAATCAATCAATCAATCAACCAACCAATCAATAAATTCACCAACAACCAACTAATCAATCAATCAATCAATTAACCAATCAATAAATTCACCAATCAACCAACTAATCAATCAATCAATCAATCAATTCACCAATCAATCAACCAACTAATTAATCAATCAATCAACCAACCAATCAATAAATTCACCAATCAACCAACCAACTAATCAATCAATTAACCAATCAATAAATTCACCAATCAACCAACCAACTAATCAATCAATCAATCAATCAATCAATAAATTCACCAACAACCAACTAATCAATCAATCACTCAATTAACCAATCAATAAATTCACCAATCAACCAACCAACTAATCAATCAATAAATTCACCAATCAACCAATCAATCAATTAACCCACCCATTATTCAACCAACATTTTCTTCGTACTGTGGTAAAATACTAATCCCAGTATGGTTGCATGGTAGTTACAAAACATGGTAGTGTGTGTATGGTAGCGAATTTGTATATGATAGCATGATGGTGTATGGTGGCGTGTGGTAGTGTGCTATGAGTATGGTTGTATGGTTGCGTGATAGGGTATGCAAGTGTGGTAGTGTATGGTAGTGTGAGATGATGGTAATGTTATGGTAGTGTGACAGTATCGAAGTGTGGCAGAGTATGGTAGTATGGCAGTGTGTGGTAGTGTGGTAAAGCATGGTAGTATGGCAGTGTGGTAAAGTATGGTAGTATGGCAGTGTGCGGTACAGTATCGTAGTATGGCGGTTGTGGTAAAGTATGGTAGCTAGTATGGTAGCTAGTATGGCAGTGTGAGGTAGAATATGGTAGCTAGTATGGCAGTGTGTGGTAGTGTATGGTAGCTAGTATGGTAGTGTGTGGTAGTGTATGGTAGCTAGTATGGTAGTGTGTGGTAGCTAGTATGGTAGTGTGTGGCAGCTAGTATGGTAGTGTGTGGTAGCTGTTATGGTAGTGTGTGGTAGCTAGTATGGTAGTGTGTGGTAGCTAGTATGGTAGTGTGTGGTAGCTAGTATGGTAGTGTGTGGTAGCTAGTATGGTAGTGTATGGTAGCTAGTATGGTAGTGTATGGTAGCTAGTATGGTAGTGTGTGGTAGCTAGTATGGTAGTGTGTCAGTGGCAATATGTTTACCCAGACAGTGAGCACTTAAGGCCTTGGGAAGTGTGTGGTGGTGAGCACTTGAGAGAGAGAGCAAATAGAGGGTGCTAATGGTGGTGGTGGTGGTGGTGGTGGTGGTGGTGGTGGTAGTAGTAGTAGTAGTAGTAGTAGTAGTAGTAGTAGCAGTAGTAGTAGTAGTAGTAGTAGTGGTGGTGGTACTGGAGGTAGTGATGTTTGTAGTAGCAGTGAAGACCGTGGTAGTGATGGCAGTAGTATAAATGGTAAAATAATAATCTATCTATCTATCTATTGCCAGGCGCCTCAATCCCGTTTGGGGTGGCCACAAACAAATCGCCTCCAAGTCGCCCTGTCCCCCGCCATTTCACTGCCCTGCTCCCAACTCACACACCCCTCTCTCATATACCTCTCCACCCCATTCCTCCATCTCATCCTCGACCTCCCCCTCCCTCTTCCCCCCTCCACCTCACTCACATACACTCTCTTCGTCAGTCTTTCAACCTCCATCCTCTCCACATGCCCAAACCAAAAATAATAATAATAATAATAATAATAATAGCGATGCTCGAAGTACTGCATCTCTGTCAGTCCATAAGAGACCCCATACTAACCAAGTACGAATCAGAGAGAGAGGTCTGTAGTGAGACTGGCGTGTGTGTGTGTGTGTGTGTGTGTGTGTGTGTGTGTGTGTGTGTGTGTGTGTGTGTGTGTGTGTGTGTGTTGAATAATTCGCTATAGAAGAGGTGTCGCGAAATTCTCCACACCCACAAAGAATACATCTCCAAATCAGTATGAGTAAAAAAATGGGTTGGAAATTCACATAAGCATCTGCAGGGTCATACTACCAGGCCTGTCTTTGAATATCCGTCATTATTGGGTTTTACGCGGATCGGGAGGCGACCACGCGACATCGGGCCACCGTAGAGCCCTGTGAAGTACTGATGGAAAGTGATGGTGGTGGTGATACGGAGAGAGAGAGAGAGAGAGAGAGAGAGAGAGAGTCTATTTATCTGCATTAGTCGTTTCTATCTGTTGGTCTCTCTCTCTCTCTCTCTCACACACACACACACACAAACACACACACACAGAGAAGAGGATGTCAGTTTTCTGAGGGAGGAACAATAAGGAGGTGTCAAAGGCAGCGGTCACACACACACACACACACACACACACACACACACACACACACACACACACACACACTCTCTCTCTCTCTCTCTCTCTCTCTAAAAGCCAAATGTACAACTCTTTCATATGATGTATCTCGCCTCTGCTTCTGACATATGATGTATTGATGTTAATATTGATGTTCAGGTTACTATTACAAAGCACACTGGCAACTCTCTCTCTCTCTCTCTCTCTCTCTCTCTCTCTCTCTCTCTCTCTCTCTCTCTCTCTCTATCTATCTATCTATCTGACTCTGAAAAAGTAAATGAATTGGTGCAGTCGTAGCTCAATGATTAATCCGCATTTTATTATTATTATTATTATTATTATTACCTCCGCCAAAGATGTTATGTTTTCACCCTTGTCCGTGTCTTGGTTGGTTAGTTTGTGAGCAAGATCACACAAAAACTACAGGACGGATTTCCACGAATCTTGGTAGAAAAATGGGTCTTGGTCCAGAATACGCTCCATTAAATTTTGGTGCGGATCCGGATAAAGGTGCGGATCCAGGAATTTTTTTTCTTTCTTTAACATTGCGAGATAGGGCGTTGGCGGAGGTATGGGCTCCACTGAGTGCCATTCTAGTTATTATGATTATTATTATTATTATTATTATTATTCTCTTATTATTATTACTATTATTATTATTATTATTACTATTATTATTATTATTATTATTATTATTGCTGTTGTTATTATTTTAACATTTTACGTGCCACAGGTTTCTCTTTAGCAGGAAATAAAAAAAATCGTCTGAAATGAACCGGAATGAAAGGCAGAACAGGTAACTCGAAGGCAGTGGGTTGATGCAGGTAGAGTCTCACCCCCACAGAGATTTTTTTAGTCTGAATAAAATCGTCTGGTAAATGCAAGACCAAACTAATGTAATCTAAAGTACTGTATAAGCCAGCGGTCACACACACACACACACACACACACACACACACACACACACACACACACACGCACACACACACACACACACACACACACACACTGAGAGGGTTAAGGGAGGCTGTTTCTCAACCCTTTAATACAACTGGTCTCGTAAGATGAATAAAATCGTCTGGAGTATGAGAATGTGCGATTGTGGTCACGAAAATCACTCCACTTTTTGGTCGAAGAATTACTAAACTCTCACTAAAGAAAGAAAGAAAGTAGAAGAAGAAGAAGTAGAAGAAGAAGAGAAAGAGGAGGAGGAGGAGACTAAGGAAGAAGATTAAGAAGAGGAGAAGATTGTGGAAGAAGATTAAGAGGAGGAGGAGGAAGTGGAGGAGGAGGAAGACGAAGAAGAGGAGGAGGAGGAGGAGGAAGTGGAGGAGGAGGAAGACGAAGAAGAGGAGGAGGAGGATCAAGAGCAAGAAATGGAAGAAGATGAATATTCTGAAGAGTTAGGTTCTAAAGGCAATATCACTGAGTTCCAGAATTCACTCCTGCCTCATTATTTATCGTATGGAAGTTGATGGATGATACTGTCCGCAAGAGTACCGGTTTAGGAGGTCCAATGTATGGGGCTGGAGCTTCGAGGAGAGTGACAGCCTGAATTACCCCTCCCCCATGCTGGAAAAGTACGAATGGGCTCGAGGTGTTGAAAGAAAAGGGATGCATGTGAGGTGAGGTGTTGTTGTAATGGAGGTGTGTGTGTGTGTGTGTGTGTGTGTGTGTGTGTGTGTGTGTGTGTGTGTGTGTGTGTGTGTGTGTGTGTGTGTGTGTGTGTGTGTGTGTGTGTGTGTGTGAGAGAGAGAGAGAGAGAGAGAGAGAGAGAGAGAGAGAGAGAGAGAGAGAGAGACCGTAAATGCAACAGAATCAAGAAGGAGCGAACATATGGCAGGACACATTACCGCACACACCTTAAATGTCCGCCAGGGTTTGTATTTGAACCCTGGACTCGAAATATACGCACCACGAGACGAGTACGCTACCGACCGAGTCACCGGGGCGAGAGAAAACAATCGACATCGTAAGCGGCACAAAATGATGGCGTAGCGGCGGCGGCGGGAACGGCGGGGGCGACGGCGGTAAACTTCCGTATTCTCGTCGGTTAAGGAAGCCCCCTAACACCTTTTCCTAAGCAACTTATTTTGCTTATTTTAACTTACTGTTCTCCGTGTTACTGAAATCATGGTAAAGATGACTTCCGTATTCTCGTCGGTTAAGGAAGCTCCCAAACACCTTTTCCTAGGCGACTTATTTTGCTTATTTTACCTTACTGTTCTTCCCTGTGTTACTTAAATCATGGTAGAGATGACTTCCGTATTCTCGTCAGTTAAGGAAGCTCCCTAACACCTTTTCCTAGGCGACTTATTTAATTATTTCACTTCCTGCCCTTCCCCGTGTTACATAAATCATCCTAATATCACCGTACTCTGCACAGATAACGTACAACAGGATATTAACCAGCCATATCCATAAATAAATAAATAAATAAATCGCCAAAGAAGAGGTGTTAGGGAACAGACGAGAATACAGGTCCTTGAGAAATAAGGGTCGGATTCTCACACATACTTAAGATCGTTTCCCTGTCGTAACTCAGACTTGTATTTTCCAGGAACAACTACACACGCGCTAGATTATTTTTAAAACTCTCCCTTCCCTATCGTAACTGACCATTTTTCTCTCGTAACTAACCATTTTCTCTCGTAACTCACCATTTTTCTCTCGTAACTCACCATTTTTCTCTCGTAACTCACCATTTCTCTCTCGTAACTCACCATTTTTCTCTCGTAACTCACCATTTTTCTCTCGTAACTCACCATTTTTCTCTCGTAACTCACCATTTTCTCTCGTAACTCACCATTTTTCTCTCCTAACTCACCATTTTTCTCTCCTAACTCACCATTTTTCTCTCATAACTCACCATTTTCTCTCGTAACTCACCATTTTTCTCTGGTAACTCACCATTTTTCTCTCATAACTCACCATTTTCTCTCGTAACTCACCATTTTTCTCTGGTAACTCACCATTTTTCTCTCATAACTCACCATTTTCTCTCGTAACTCACCATTTTTCTCTCGTAACTCACTCCTTCTTCCCGCAAAACCAAACCCAACTTACAACAGGGAATCGATCGCAAATTTGTCAGGGAATATCACCCCTGGATAAGAAATACACTAGCAAAGGTGATGGATGGATGGCACCGGTGGATCGTATTCTTGGCCATACAGGTGGGATCCGTAGCACCTGTTCCTATGCTATTTATTCCCCTTTTACCACCTGAAGTTTCCTCTGAGCTGTTTAGATCGTTTCTCAATCGAACTATTTTTGTAACGGTGACATCCAAGAAGACACTGAGGCGTTAGTCATACAGGGGGCTTCGTCGTACCTGATTCTAAGCGATTTATTTTGCATTTACCAACCCAAGTCCCCTCTGCGCTTTATACATCTTTTCTCAATCGGCGGAAGACACTACAGGCGTTAGTCTTAAAGGGAACTCCGTAAGACCTGATTCTTAGCGATTTATTCTGCATATACCACCTGAAGTCCCCTCTGTGCTATATACATCGTTTCCCGTTCGTCTTACTTTGCAACAGTGACATGAACTATACTCAGGCGTAAGTGCAGTAACAAATCGCTGCGTGAAAGGTGCTAAGAACCTACAATACCACTAAGAATTAATTTATTTTGCACATACCACCTAAAGTCCCCTCGGAGATTTATACATATTTTCCCAGTCTACACACTTTGCAACACTGACATGTACGAAGATCCTGGGGCGTGAGGTGCAGTAACAAGTCGCTGAGTGCAAAGTGCTAAGGATCTACAATACCACGATGAATTAATTTATTTTGCACATACCACCTCAGGTCCCCTCTGCGCTTTATACATCCTTTCTCCATCGACATATTTTGCGGCACTGCCATGAACGAAGATACTATGGCGTAAGGTGCAGTAACAAATCGCTGAGTGAAAGGTGCTAAGGACCTACAATACCACTAACAGTAAGTCCAGCATGCGGCGGCGGCGGGGAAGGGAAGATGACAAAGGTACTTATGACGGTAAAACGACGGGAAACGAGATAGCGGTGACTACAGCGGGAAATGATGAGGCGGGGGCGGCAGGGAGATGGCAGTGCCCGTAACCCCTTCTATCTGGCGCATTATTCCTTTTCCATGACTCCTACTCTTCGACGACTTAATGCAGCTTCACACAAACATGTCTACACCTGGTGGGGTTAGATACAGCCTTCACTAATCCCCATCACGGTGCTCCTTTTACTATACCTTGGCCTAAAACTGACAACTCTTGATCTTGAACGCTGAATTGTAGGAATATATAAACACAAGAATAAGGTTACTAGTCACAAAGAAGTGCTAAGGAAAGGATGTAGTCGTAGTATCACCTTTTCCTGCCACTGGGCTACGTGAAATACGGTGCAAAGGGAAAACACTCTCAGCCAATTACACAAGAGCTCTGTCCTAAGCTGAATAGGTCTTGTGGCAGCAGGAGGAAAATATATAACAGGTCATCGAACTGAAGGGGTATAGGAGCTGGTGACAATTTACTGATAGCGATGAGGACCACTATTAATAACGACGAGATAAGGCAGGCTAAGATGGTGATGATGTGATGATCATGGAAACAACAATAATAATAATAATAATAATAATTACAACAACAACATTACGTGTTCCATACACCTTCACATTATATAACGCATAATATAAATTACATGTACAGTATTTATAAATTCTACTGCGATTTATCAGAACTGAACACTTTCATCTCGGGTGAGTCTGAATGAAATATTCTGCGTATATCTTAGCAAAGAAATAGCTAATCTATACTCTTTTTTCACTAACTTGGCCTAAAACCGTCTCTCCATCTTGAATGCTAAGCTGTAACAACTAATCAGCACTAAAATATGATGCTAGTCACGAAGAAGTGCTATGGAAAGCAGGCACACAGCCGCCCTTTTCCGGCACCGAGCTACGATAAAACAAGCTGCAAAAGGACGAAAATCCCCACCAGGGTAAGGGAAAGGATTATATTTTCTCTCAACACGGGCTCCTATGACCCACTCTCGGCTGAATAAAATCGTCTGACGGGAAGAATAATGTAAGATATCATCGATGTGAAGAGATTGAGTGATTTATGCTTTCGGAACTATAAGCATCTCCTAAGCTGAATAAAATCGTCTGGCGTAGGGATGAGAGAGAGAGAGAGAGAGAGAGAGAGAGAGAGAGAGAGAGAGAGAGAGAGAGAGAGAGAGAGAGAGAGCCGACAACCCATTTTTTCATATCTAAAGCTCCACTCAATATCCCACCAACCGTTTTAAATTGCCCTGGTACTCTGTCATCTGAATCACCTTTATTTCCCCTTTATTTAATACTAATATTGACTGAAATAAAAAGTAACTCTAAATTAGTTATATATTTAAAGTCACTAATAATCAAAAAATTTTAAAACAGGTCCCCTCTATATTACGGTAGTTATATATAGATTAAATTGTCTTGGTAGGCCTAATATTCGTTAACACAATTTAATCATCATCATTATTACTGTTATTATTATTATTATTATTATTATTATTGTTATCATCATCATCATTATAGGTGAGACGGATCCACGAACGGGAAAATATAAGCGCAATAGAAGGAATATCATCATCATCATCATCGTCATCATTATCATCATCACCATCAACAACAAAAACAAGATGGCCCGATTCCTACTACTATTAAGGCGAGATTCACCGAAAATAATAATAATAATAATAAAAACAATAATAATAATAACAATAATAATAATAATAATAATAATAATAATAAAAACAATAATAATAATAACAATAATAATAATAATTAATAAATAAATAAAACAGAACTATCATCAGTGTTCAGAATAAATCAAATCTATTCACTAATCATTCCCAAACTTTCCACACACACACACACACACACACACACACACACACACACACACACAAACACACACACACACACACACACACACACACACACACACACACACACACACACACACACACACACACATACACACACACACAGCAACCCGGTCTCATATATTCCTTTTAGCTCAGTAGATGACCAAGTTGCGTTAAGGTGGAGGGCTGATTTAACTAGTAACCAAGGAGACTCATTCCCACCTCATGACTAAGGCTTATCGAATTTCACGTAAGCTCCCTAACACCTTTTCCTAAGTGATTTATTTTATCACACCTAACTGTCCTCGTCTGTGTTACAAAATTCCTTCCAATATCGCCATACTCTGCATAAATAACGTACAAAAGGATATCAACCAGCCACACCCAAAACTAAATCGCTAGGGAAGAGGTGTTTGGGAGCTTCCTTAACCGCCAAGAATACAAGCCTTGCACTCACTCATCCACAGTGTGATATAAAGGTGTTGCAGATCTGGCACGGTGATATTAGCAGGGGTATTACTATGACTGACTGAAGGTGCCGGGGAGGAGAATAGGAGGATGATATAAACAAACTTCCAATTCAGTTTTCCCTAACAGCCGGGATCGAACCAACACCTACAGTTTCTAATACACAGCTTTATAAACAGGCACAGTAACATCACTACACATAAAGTCGCAGAAGTCAATCTTTAGTGTAATGAAGGGTAAAAGGAAAGAACCGAACCGAAGCAATCCTTTGAGAAACTTCGATCCGCTCTAGTGTCTTTCCCTCGCTCTCTGAAGCAATCCTTGAGTGTCCATCCGCTAAGATCATATTCGCTTCATAATGTCCCTTCCCTCTCCCTCTTCCACTCCTACAGTCTCTGCTAATCTCAGTGTAACCAAACAGATACAAATAACATACAACACATACACAGAGGAAGGGGGAGGCCGAGGATGAGATGGAGGGATGGAGTGACGAGGTATATGAGAGAGGGGGGTTTGAGCTGCGAGCGGAGCGGTGAAATGGCGGAGGGGACAAGGCGACATGGAGGCGATTTGTTTGTGGCCACCCCTTACATAAACAACAAGCCATCTCTTCCTCAGTGAAAGGTCAGAGTGGTGAAACGAACCGAAGCAATCCGTTGCGCGGGTATCGACCCACTTCGACCACACGGCTTCATAATGTCCCGTCCCTCGCCCTGTTCCGCTCCTACTGTCTCCGCTAATCTCAGTTCGGGTGGGGGGATGGGGGAGTGAGGAAAATGTGTAAATAATTAGTTTTCCCCACAATGGCTTACCCTTGCGATTACGAACATGTGTTAAGAGTCGCTTGTTTTAATTTAAATGGCTTGCCGAAACTTCTCTTTACTGTTGACGGCCTTGTTGTGGCTTGGGATTCTGGAGAAATTATATAACCATGTATTTCCTGCCTGGATAACAATTATTTTTCCTATAACTATATTGTTGTTGTTATTATCATTTTTATCATTATTATTATTATTACTACTACAACAACAACTACTACTACTCCTACTAGCAACGTCAGACCTTACAAATACAGCTATTATTATTATTATTATTATTATTATTATCAACGCAAAGACCTCAATCAACACTATACTTTCAACTATTTTGGCTAATTATTACCACCTTTTATTATGGTATTTCTGTTTTATCTGATTTTTTTTTAAACTCCATTCGCCAGAAAGTCATATTAGGTGTTTTATACTTCTGTGAACGGCTGGTGTTTGAGAGAGAGAGAGAGAGAGAGAGATTTACAAGAACCACATCACCAGGAATCAATGCTGCAGAGACTGACCATTGCAAGAAGACAAATGTGCAACACTGAAGGGCACTAGTTTGAATTTATTATCGCTATCACCCCTCCCCCTTTCCTCTTCTCTCTCTTTCTTATATTTCCTACTCCTTTCCCTTTCCATCCTTCCGCTTCCTCTTCTTCCCTCCTTCCCACATCTTTCTTTCTCCTTTCCTTTCTCATCCTCTCTTTTCCTCTCTTCTTTTTCTTATCTTTCCCTTCTTTCTTCTCTCCCCTAACTCCCACCCCTCTTTCTCTCTCTCTCTCCCATCCTTCTTCCTTCCAATTTTCTATTCACTTTTTTCCTCTGTCCTCGTCATCTCTCCCTCTTTCCTTACTCTCTCTTCCCTCATGTTCCTCTTTTTTTTTTTCTCCTCCTAACACCTTTCTCCTTCTCTCTCTCTCCCTCTTTTCCTCACGCTCCCCTTTTCCTCAAGCTTTCTCTCCCTCCCTTCCCTCTCTCATTTCTTTCTCCCACACCCTCCCTTATTCTTTCCCTTTCCTTCCCTTCCATTTTCACCCTTTTCCTCCCTGCTTCTCTTCTCCTACCTCTCACCTCTCTCCCTTTCTTTCCCTCCCTCATAACCCTCTTCTTCTCTTCTCTCTCCTCCTCTCATTCTGTCTTCTCTTCCCTCTCTCATATCCCTCTTCTCTTCTTTCCTCCTCCTCTCTCGCTTTCTTCACTTCCCTCTCTTACATTCCTCTCCCCATTCCTTCGCCTCTCCCTCTCCCTCTCACCATCCTCTTCTACCTCTTCCCCCAACTCTCATACTCTTCCTCCTTTTTCCTCTCTCTCTCTCTCCTTCCCCTCCCTCTTACTCTCCTCCCTCCCTCTCTCTCCCTCTTCCTCTCCCCTTTTCTTTCCTCCCTCTCGCCTTTCCCTCTCCTCTTTCTCCTCTCCCTCCCATCTTCCTCTCCACTCCTCCCTCTCTCTCCTTTCTCTCCCCATATTTCCTCCTCCCTTTCTCTCCTGCCACCCCTCCTTTCCTCTCCCTCACAACACCTGGTCCCTCTCACACTCCCCACCACCACAATCACATTATCATTAGCACACAATTAGAATCAAGTCGCCCTTTGTGCCCACCTACCTTACGATCTAATCCCCCCCCCTCTCTCTCTCTCTCTCTCCGGATAGCAAGAAAAATGTCATCACAGTGAAAAGGTTAAAAGCAAGTTTTCTTTGCTCCACTCAGAAATTTAAAATAATAATAATAATAATAATAATAATAACAATAATGATGATGATGATGATGATGATAATAATAATAATAATAATAATAATAATAATAATAATAATAATAATAATAATAATAATAACAATCATAATAATAAATGTCATAAGTGAATGACGTACTGCCATGCAATACAAAGTCCCCTATTGGATGATAACCATAGCCTACATATGTCCTGTGTATACAATTTGGGTATAATGGCAATATGTGTGCACTGTGTACACAATATGGGTATGTAAATGCCTTGGCCTTGGGAGTGTATGGCTGGTTGTTGCTCGCGACACACCGTCATGGTATGGGGAACAGCTGCGTGAAGTTATATCAAAATCTGTCCATGCATGTGGATGTTACAGAGCGGACACGAAACTGCGGACGGTCAGATGGACGGACTGACGTACTGACGGAACCGCGCAAACCTAGTCCGCGACAGGTTTGACCGCTAGGGAACTAATAATAATAATAATAAATATTTAAATAAATAAAAGCCAGAAACCAGGTATGCCATAGTCTCATCCCGTAACTGGTGAAGTGGATGCTGAACTGGATATTGTGAGAAGAGAGTGCATAGGGGAAGGGTGGAGTGGATGGGTGGAAAGGGACAAGGATAGAGGATGTAATTATGTTTTGAATTTGCAACATCTCTTCCTCAAAGCTTTATTCTGCACATATCAATTAAATCCTTTTTTATGTTACACACGTGTCAAGTGGGGTTGGTAGAGGATTAGTGCCCCTCCCTGTAAAACAATTAACTCTGAGCCCTTGGCCACCCTATTTGGGATACATGGCGTCTGGCAATGAATGAATGAGGATGAACGTAGTGTCGATTTTAAACAGATAAACTTAACATACAAAGGAAAAGTACCGTGTAAGGTGATAAACATTGCAAAAGAGAAGGCACTACGAAGCCTCCCACGGCAGCGAAAGATACAAACCCTAGATGTGCAATAAGAAGATTAATGATGAAATGGAGGAACAGTGCAGGTGACAGGACAGAACCTTAAGGAACACCAGAAGTCTCCCCACAGTCTTCCCTCCCTTATACCTCCTCATCTACCTGTCCACTTATCTCCCTACCTTACTTTCTACTACATATCTGCCTATACTTATCTCCCTACACGAATACCTCCTTGCCTGCCTACCTCCCTAGCTACCTCCTTACTTATTTACCTACCCATCAGTCTACCTGCCTCACTGTTTACTTACCAATCTACCTACCTACCTCCCTGTATGCCTGCCTAACCCCTTAACTATCTACCTGTCTACCTACTTTCTTACCTGCCTCTCTCCTCTCTTCAACTTCTTCCCTACTTACCACCAATCTTTCCTACTTTCCAACCCAGTCTGCCAGCCTCACTCATACCTCCCCATCCTACCTCTCTACCTCCCTTTCCTCTTCCCTGCCTCCCTCCCCTCTCCTCTCCAATTTCTTCCCTACCTACCTCCAGTCTTTCCTTCCGCTTTCCATGCCTTCTTGTTACTCATATACTCCTATTTTTTTCCCTCTCCACCCCCAGTTTTCTCCTGTCTACTTGTCTCAACTCATACCTTTCCTACCTACCTCTCCCCCTCCCTCCTCTCTTCCCTATCTCCCCCTTCTCACTCCCCTTTCACCCTCCTCCCTCCCTCTTGTCGCGTGCGGGCAACCACTTGGGGCGTAACCCGGTGTAATCAGGTGAGGGGTCATTTGGCAGCCAGGTGGGGGGAACACAGGTGAGGCCAGGTGGGTGTGATTGAGAGAGAGAGAGAGAGAGAGAGAGAGAGAGAGAGAGAATCTGTGCATATACATAAACAGGCAGATATTGCTATACATAAAGATATTACACAGATACACAGATTACACAGAACTATTACCTAGTCAGATTACGGAGGCTGAAAAATACACAGGTAGACTGATAGACAAGACTGACAAATAGATAGATAGATAGATAGATAGAAGAGCAGATACAGATAACAAGAGAGAGAGAGAAAGACGGGGGGGGGGTTAACAAGTCAGGTGGCTCTGACCGGAAGTGAGCAAGAGAGGGAGGGAGGAGGAGGGAGGAAAAGGAAGGGATGGAGGGAATGAATAAAAGAGGGAGAGGAGAGGAGAGAGGGAGGAAGAGGGGAAGAAGGATATGAGTAAAGGAGGGAGAAAGAAAGGGTGAGGGAAAACAGAGGAAGGGAGAAGGAAGAAGTGAAAGGGAGAGAGCTGGACAGTAAGGAGGGAGGGAGGGAGGGAGGGAGGGAGGGAGAGAAGGAAGGAAGGAGAGAGAGAGAGAGAGAGAGAGAGAGAGAGAGAGAGAGAGAGAGAGAGAGCGTGATTTTCAGTTACTACATAATGACTGGCTCACAATAGGAGGTGCGTGTGTGTGCATGTGCGCGTGTGTACGGCTGTGAGCATGTGCGTGTGTGTACATCTGAGAGCAAAATTGCAGGGTTGGGGAGGGTGACTGTGTATGGGGTGGTGAGGATTTGTGTGTGTGTGTGTGTGTGTGTGTGTGTGTGTGTGTGTGTGTGTGTGTGTGTGTGTGTGTGTGTGTGTGTGTGTGTGTGTGTGTGTGTGTGTGTGTGTGTGTGTGTGTGTGTGTGTGTGTGTGTGTGTGTGTGCGCTCTCTCTCTCTCTCTCTCTCTCTCTCTCTCTGACCACTAAACCGTCTGACTACGTTCATTTTTCAACCTTCCTGTGTGTACGAAATTCATGTACACACAGCTAGTACGTACACAGCTGCACACCCGTCTAACTCGTGCTCTATCATCCAGCCTCTCTCTCTCTCTCTCTCTCTCCGATATCCATCTATCTATCTACCTCTATGAGTATACAAGTCTATTTACACCAACATGTGTGTCTATGTATCTATCTATCCATCTATCTATCTGTATCTCCGTCTACAGATCAATCCATCAATCTAGCATCAATCCACTCAACAATCCTTTCATCCATCTAGGCCTACCTACCTACCTATCTACCTACCTACCTATCTATCTACCTACCTATCCATCTACCTACCTATCTATCTATCTATCTATCTCAACCCAGGCCAAGTTCTTCACCCCGTCAACACGTGTGATATTTCTCTTCTCTTCCTGCTGCCACCAGACGATTTTATTCAGTTTAGGGGAGACTCAAGGACCTGGAGGGGTTAGATGAGGCCTTCCACCCCCCTTCAGTACGATTTTTTTCCCTAAGCTGAGCAAAATCATAGACAGCAAGAAAATATAAGCGTAAAGACAGGGGTAAATATTTCATCTCTAGTACTTGTCGCTGATCCCGGCTGGTTAATATTCCTGCGTTGAGAAAGGCTTGGTAGGTTTGTCATCCCCTTTCATCTGTACTTCCTATTTCCTCTGCCTTACAATTTCACCTCTTCTACCTCTCACCTTCCTCTGCTGGCTAATATTCTAAAGCTGAGAGAGGCTTGGTATGTTTCCCTCCTGTACTTCCTATATACTCTGTCTTACAATTTCACCTCTTCTACCTCTCACTTTCCTCTGCTGGCTAATATTCCAAAGTTGAGAGAGGTTTGGTGTGTCTCTCTGTTCTAATATTTCATCCCTTTTACTTTATACCACGTGCATAATCATCCAACGCACGCGCATGATCAGCCAATACATGCCTGATCATCCAACACGTGCACGATCATCCAACACGTGCCTGATCATCCAACACGTGTACGATCATTCAACACGTGCACGATCATCCAACACGTGCCTGTTCATCCAACACGTGCACGGCTAAGCATCTGCCAACATCCGCACGTGCGCAATCGTTCTGCCACGTGCGGGGATGTGGGTGTGTGCCGAGAGTGTGCGAGTGTGCGTATGTGTTTGTGTGCACGTGTGAGCAGACAGCCTACACGTGTGGGTGTTGACGCGGGTGAGTGAATGTGTATGTGTATTTGAGTGAATGTGTGTGTGTGTGTGTGTGTGTGTGTGTGTGTGTGTGTGTGTGTGTGTGTGTGTGTGTGTGTGGGTGGGTGAGTGAGAGTAAGCGAGTGAATGTAGGTTAGATATGTGTGTGTCCGTGGATAAATGTCTGTGCATTATGTGTATGTACTGTATGTGACTGTATGTGTCTGTGTGCGTCTGGGTATGTGTCTATGTGCGTGAGTGTGCGTGCGTGTGCGTGTCAGGCGATACATAATTTAGAGGAACGTCCGTGATTTGCTACGGGGAGGGGAGGGAAGCAGAGAGTGAGGGAGGGGAAGGGAGGGAAGGGGGAGGAAGAGGGAGGAGAGGAGAGGAGAGGGAGAGGAAAAGAAAACGGAGGGAAAGGGGA
The DNA here is from genome assembly GCF_032717465.1 of Coenobita brevimanus. Classification (NCBI taxonomy): domain Eukaryota; kingdom Metazoa; phylum Arthropoda; class Malacostraca; order Decapoda; family Coenobitidae; genus Coenobita; species Coenobita brevimanus. The sequence goes on along the minus strand of NC_136980.1, from coordinate 613,474 downwards.
GGAGAGAGGAGAGAAAAGGAGAGGAGAAGGGAAAGGAAAAGAGAACTGAGCGAAGGGGTGGGAATAAGGAGAATGATAGGAGGAGAGGGTGAGAGACAGTGAGGGGAAGGGAAAGGGAGACGGAATGAGAGGAAGAGAAAGAGAAAAAGAGGGACAGGAAGAAAAGCAGGGAGGAATGGAAAATGTACAGAAATGGAGACAGGGAGATGATGAGAGGGGAGGGGGGAGAGGAGAAACGAGAAGGGGAGACGGTGGGGGAGGGGAGGGAAGAGGAGATAAAAGAGAAGGGAGAAAGGGAGAGGAAAGAGAGAGAAAGGAGGTAGTGGAGCTTCATAGTTAAACAGATACACAGACCACACAGACATAGCGATCTTTTGTTGCGTGATACAGACTTAATGAGAAAAGAAAGACTTATTTTCTGTGCTCAGAGAAAAAATGAGGCAAAATCTGGACGAGAAGGGATAGGGAGAAGGGACAAATATAAGAGAGAGAGAGAGAGAGAGAGACAGAGAGAGAGACAGAGAGAGAGAGAGACAGAGAGAGACAGAGAGAGAGACGGATTATAAAGAGAAAGAAGGAAGGAAAGGTGACAAAAAAAAAAGGGGAGAGACAATCAGAGGAAAACATTAGCGGGGAGGAAGAGGGGATTAAAGAGGGAGGGTGAGGGGAGGGGAGAGGGAGTGTGAAGGGGGGAGGGAGGGGGAGTAACAGGCGTGGGTGTCCTTCCTATTGTACATAATCTGCCCCACCCACCCACCTACCCACCCAGCACCTCTCACCTGCCTGACCCCACTTACCTACTTACCCACCCCTGCCTCACATAAGCCACACACCTGCCTGCACACACACACACACACACACACACACACACACACACACACACACACACACACACACACACACACACACACATCGATCAAATAAGCACACAAATAGCTAGAAGGTGGCTCCGTAGAACGTTTACTTAGTACTCTACAGCTATTGTACTAATATAAACAGACGGATGAAAACATTACCTCCCCCACCTTCTGCATCGGGGGTAAAAAAACAAAATACGATTAACAAAAGTAGGATTAGGAGAGATTCCAGCAACAACTGACAAAAATACGATACAAAAAGGGCGATAAAAATAACTAAAGGAAAGAATGTACTGAAGCAAAATTAACTAAGTATGAAGAGGGGGATTAAAAGCGAGATGGAGGGACAGAATTGAGGAGTACATGGTGGAGGGTGGCGTGGAGTGGTGGGAGGGAGTTAGGAACACAAAAGTTTCCTGGAGTTTTAGCAGTGGGTGGACTCAGGGATTGAACGCAAGAAATTTACCCTTGATTTTAGAGTGTTGAGTTGTACTATCAGTGATTTCTGGTCGCAAAACCTCTTCCTTAGCGATTTAGTCTGTATATTTAGCCTCAGTATCCTCCCGTATATTACTGATGCAAACCATGTCGAGATATAAATGACATGGCTTACAGGAGTGAGTAGCGTAGCAATACTAGTGGAATGTGAGGTGTATCTGATCTACGTTACCGACCAACGATATTGCTAAGCTTGAGAAATTCATCGCAGCAGAGACCTTTACACTAAAATCCCTGCTCATCCCTCCACCATCCTCTCACCACCCCCACCCCCACCTACCCCTCTCCACACCCACCGTCACCCACCTACCCCTCTTCACACCCATCCACCCACCTACTCCTCTCCACACCTATTCACCCACCCTCCCGCCCCACCCATCACTAAATCTCGCTAACCAGTATATTTCCACCATCCCACACCCAATAACACCTGCCCACCAATGCGTTCGGGTAACATCCATCCTCTTATACTATGCTCTTCCTCACCTGCCCCACAAACCTCTCTCTCTCTCTCTCTCTCTCTCTCTCTCTCTCTCTCTCTCTCTCTCTACTGTAACTACTACCGTATACCACTACTACTACTACTAGTGCTACTACAACTACTACTACCTATACAGTAAGATAATAATATAAAAAATACATATATTCATGAAAGCGAATTACTGAGAAATTATTAATACGTAAAATAATGTCAGATACAACTATAATAATAATAATGATAAGAATAAAAACGATTCACTTATCTAATATAATGAGGTCAATAATTAAAAGTTTACATCAGAACACACACACACACACACACACACACACACACACACACACACACACACACACACGTCAATAATTAAGAGTTTACACACACACACACACACACACACACACACACACACACACACACACACACACGGGTCAGCTGGCGTACACACGAGCCATGTGCACTGAGGTGTGACTGTGCACGTGTGTGTGTGTAAGTGTTGAGCAGTAGTGTACAGTCCACCATGCTGAATACTGAGGTGGGTGAATTCCTGTGTACGTGTGTGTGTGTGTGTGTGTACTTACGTGTGTACTGTGCTACTTAACAACCCCTTCGGCCCGAGAACATCTATTTCAAGCTCACGACTATTTATTCACCTTCGAAGTTACTTTTATGTACTGTGCAGAACGTACTCGTCTTGTGTACTGTGCGGAACGAGCTCAAATCTTACGTACTGTGCTTCTGTGTTTATACTTGAGGTGTAACAGTGTGATGTACTGCAATGAGTAGAAGTTCACCCACGCTTCGCTGTCGGCTGTCGCAATGGAAGGTGTTACATGGGTTATATATTTCAATTGAACAGCAATATGAGGCACACAGAAAGAAGGCTATGTGAAAGACAGACACCCTCTATCGTTTACGGAGCGACTGGTATATGGAGGAATGGTTACGGGGCAGGCAAAAATTCTGTCTGCGAACTATTTTGCTCATGCTGTACCGTAGGAGTAATAACCTGCCCTAACAGAAGAACATAACAGGATAAGAACAGAACATAGGAGCGTAATCTATTCGGCTGAGAAGCTCCCTAACACCTTTCCTATCTATCTATCAATCTATCTATCTATCTACATATCTATCTACTTATCTACCTGTGTATTTATTTATTTGCTGTTCGAAGACGGTGGTGATCTGTTTGTGAGCGAGATATGGTCATGTGCGAATAAAGGTAGGTCATAACTGCACGAGATTAGGTCATGTGTGTTTGAAATTACATTATGTGTGTACGAGATGAGGTCATGTGCCCTTGAGATCAGGTTATATGTGTACGAGTTATTAAGGTGCAGTAATAATATGCTAAGGTACATCACCGTATTGACGGAGTTAAAAGAAAGGTTATGTATGAGGGTGCAGGGGAAGATGAGAGGGTGTGAGCCAAGGATACGACTGTCATATTTACTCAATAATATATACGAGAGAAAAACCATCATTTCATTTGCACGAAACTGGTACTATAAATATGAAGAAGACTATATTACACGTTTTCATCTACCTTGGCCTAAAATTGTCATCTTACCATCTTGAATGCTGAGTCTGAACAACAGATTAACAGTTGAATATGATGCTAGTCACAAAGAAGTGCTGTGG